>NC_036855.1:34431614-34551015 GCF_002910315.2 Salvelinus sp. IW2-2015
TAGCAAAAGTGGGCTAAATTTACTTCAAAGAAAAAACAATAATAGCAATTTTCTATCATCCACTCAACTGAAATATTTTTAAAATATAATTGGATTGAAATACAATAAAATAAAGTGCAAAAATCTATTAATCAAAACAACACTTTGTTTAAGGAGAAGTAACATGCAGTGAAAACAAATATTAAACTTTAACTTTAAACTTGAACTGAGTAAAAACTCTAAATATGTGATTGCACAGTAATGTTCACTTGTTTGAGGTTGAGGGTGATACTTGGTGGTGTCCCATCTTTTCCACAAGTTCATCAATGTTCGGGTAAGGCTCTGAGCTGAGGAAATCCTCAGAATTGAGTGGAGGTGTTCAGCAGTAAGTCGACTTCTGTGTGATGTTTTGTTCAGGTTCATCAAAGAAAACAGTTGTTCACACAGGTATGTGCTGCCAAACATAGACAACGTTTGAGCACCTGGATGCGCAGCTGGGGCATTGTGTCGGGGAGGAAACGGGCGAACTCCGCAGCACCCACTGCCGCATATTTTGCCCTCAGTGCATCATTGCATTGGAGGTCAATCAACTCCATTTGGAGGTTTGGTGGTGAGCTTTCCACGTCAACAGCAAATGGTTACCGAGCAGTTCCAACCTGCTTTTTTGTGCTTCAAAGTCAGCAAAATCGGCGTCGAAAGTCAGGCAAGCATACCTATTTTATCAGCCAACTGTGCGCTCGGGAACGCACTGGTAGAGAGCTTCTCTTTCATGGTCTGGCAGCGGGAAAGTGGCTCAAATTTTCTTTCCGCATCTGCGTCTCCCACAGAGTCAGTTTGGTTTTAAATGCCTCACTGTACTGTACATATCAGAGATGACATGATCCCGACCCTGCAGCTGCAAGTTCATTGCATTTAGATGACCGTAATGTCACACAGAAAAGCCATTTCACACAGAAACATTTCGTCTCGGAGTTGTGTTGTGTCTTTCCCTTTGCTGTCCAAGAACAGACAAATCTCCTCACGAAGCTCGAAACATCTTTGAAGCACCTTTCCCTGGCTTAGCCATCGCACCTCTGTGTGATTAGGCAAATCACCATGCTCCGTTTCTAACTCCGTCAGAAATGCTTGAAAAATAGAAAATATAGGCTACTGATGGTGCCTTGAATACCGGTTTCTTTCATTTAATGTTCATGTTATGGGGATTTTTATATAAAGGAAATTTGTCTTTTGTGTCTGTTGAAAATTAAAGATTACTGACAGAGCCATAAGAAAATATTGCTTTATTTATCTGATCATATTGGAATATATTTGTTAGGTTTTCAGTAGGTTCAATTAGGTTCACTAGACTATATGCGTCATTTAAAAATKTTTCAATGAACATTCGAACAGTCCGGCCCTCGGCTTGTAGCTAAATTTTTTATTTGGCCCTCCGTCCATTTGACTTTGACACCCCTGCTCTAGGGAAAGGGTTCTAAATTGAACCCAATAGGGTTCTACCTGGAACCAAAAGGGTTCAATCTGGAACCAAAAAGGGTTATTCAAAGGGTTTTCCTATGGGGACAGCTGAAGAAGAAACCTTTCATGTTTTAGATAGCACTTTGTTCTAAGAGTGTGTGTGGTGAATCATTCTTGATACACTCGGGAAACGGTTGACCATAAAAATACAGCAGCATTGCAGTTCTTGACACAAACCGGTGTGCCTAGCGCCTACTACCATACCCCATTCAAAGGCACTTCAATCTTTTGTCTTGCCCATTCACCCTCTGAATGGCACACACACAATCCATGTCTCAATTGTCTCAAGGCTTAAAAAGTGGATTAAAGTGACATCAATAAGTAATCATGGCTTTCACCTGGATTCACCTATGTCATGGAAAGAGCATGTGCTCTTAATGTTTTTGAACACTTAGTGTATACAAGCCAATTTACCCACACCCAATATAAAGTGCTTTGAGACCAGGTGAAAATAACTAGCTTTCTAAATGTAATTATGATTATTATTTGTATCCTCCGTTTAATCTAACATCGAATGACTACTCACAGGTCAGGGTATTCAGTGGCGTACTGGATCTTCTGAGTGAGAGAGAAGGGGTCACAGCCCACACTGGAGCAGGTTGCATTCATACCCGTTATGCTGGTGAAGTTAAAGCCTTTTGTCGTGACAAAATAGGTCGGGACGCCCACCTCAAAGTATGCATACAGGTACTTGAAATACTCCAACATGTAGGAACCCTGAGACAGAGGACGAGAGGAGAAGGTGTCACGTGGCCAGTACATGGATGAAAATGTACTGTTATTTATGCGGGTTCTTGTCGTTCATACTGTATGTTGTTATATGTTATTCATGAATGAATGAATGAATAAAGGGTCATGGGAGATGCATTCAAGCAGTAGTCCGGGTGTCACTCACCTGGGGCATAGCCAGCTCCTGATCCAGGCCCACTGTCACATAGAACATCAGGTAGATGGAGGAGATGAACATAAAGATGAACACAACCATCTGGCAGAGGGAGAGAGGAGGAGGACTTCAACCACAACCACAACCAGCCAAATGAGCTAACTAGATGGAACATCAGTGTATAAAAGGTAAAAAGACAATCGTTTATTTACCACTATGACCCTGGTGACGGGGTGGAGGAGAACGGGGGCATAGTATTTCCTCATGACGGGCAGAAGGAAACCCTCGTTGGGTTTGGAGGGGGCCGTGGTCTTGACGGTGACGCAGCAGGCCAGCTCGCAGCGGTTCCCGTCCTGCCGTCTGGCGTCCAGGGACAGCAACGCCACGAAGGCCGTCATCTGCAGCACGAAGTCCATGAGCACAGCCAGGGCAGCGTACAGAGCAAAGGACTTGACAGCAGGCATGGTGCTCAGAGCGCCTGGGAGACAGAGGTGAGGAACAGGAGCGGTTAGTCATTAACATAGAGTATGTAAACCCCCTTCACAGACGCCATGTGTATTGAATTGATTAGAGTAAATGGATGGAATGTAGGCTACATCCTGGTATGTACAGACCACTATTGTCATTGCCATTGACAGTGACTTTTGAAAGAACGTGCTGTTGCTAACCTTGTACTCAGGCTCATTGCTACCACGTAGGTTTGACAGAGCGAGTCGGCCGGTGGACGAGTCTACTTATTTGCACACCTGATGAATTACTACAGGTTCAGAGGAGTCGATAAGAAAAATCGCATCTCTCCGACAAGAAATACCAGTGTCTTTTCTGTGTGCTCTGTTCCTATGTTCTAGAGTGCGCCAATGGGAGCTCACCCAGGAAGAAGCAGACAGACTCGGAGAGAGAGCACAGGAGCATGCTGGGAGCTACATTTCCAAGGACACGCCCGATCTGCTCCTCCCTCTTCTCGCCTGGCCTCCGTGCGTCCCTCTGAGAGACAGAGAGTTTTACTATTACCAGAAAGAGAAAATACTACCACCTGACGGAGAACATGATGAGAGAACCAACTGAACTATCGATCGTTGTGGAATACCAAAACAGTCAAGTGACTTACAGCCACACGCCCATGCACACGCACACGCACACACTAAAAGCAGCTGAGCAGTAGGAATATGAGACCGTGGGCCATGCCCAGCAGAGTGATAACCAGGTTTAAAACACACACACCTGGTACTCCAGAACGAAGATAAAGATGTTGTCAGCTCCTACGGCCAGCACCAGGAAGGGGACAACCTGGAGGATGATCAGAGAGGAGGGGATACCGATCCAGGCGTAGAAACCCATGGAGGCCAGGACAGAGCAGCCCACCACCAGGATACCACCCAGACCAACCAGGAACTTCGAATCCACCTGTAGGGACACCACAGAGGCCAGGGGCAGCTCCTGTTTACCACTGTTTCCCGTATGGCATAGGAAAACCTTTTAGTCCACCCTAGTCATATACAGTACAGTGTTTCATCTATTTTACAAACTAGCGTTACAGTTTTTAATATTACGGAGAATTCCATTTTTGTTCCATCTAGCCCTCCAAAAGCCTAAGCAGGCATAAAAATCAGCAATTTAAGAGAATATGACTATCTGCATCTGGACATGCTGTACCTATACAGTCGTTTCCTCCTTTCTTTCCTTGTATAATGCTAAGGTTATTGATTTTACTTTCTGCTAAGGGCCAAGTGTTTTCTGTGTGTGTCTGGCTAAAATGGCAGCAGTTGAAATTCCAATTGGCACATTGTATTTCCGTGAGTGGTCTCACCAGTATTCGACTGAAGGAGGTGTACTCCCCCAGAGCCACAGCGATGTACACAAAGATAACAGCATAGCTAATCATGAAGATGGGGATGTCCTCCACTGTCGTCCTGTTAATCTCATCCTCCAGTGACCTCTACAGTGAGAGAAATAGAGGGGTTCGGAGAAGGGGTGAGAGATGGGAGAGAGCAGTGGCAGAGAAGGATATAAAGAAAAGGAGAGAGGGGAGAGGACAGAGAGAGGTAATTATAGACTAATAAAACAATGTATTTCAATATTGTGACCATGTAATGTCTTCCAAGGTAAATAGCAGGTAATCAATAAGTAGACTGTCTGTATGGGAGATATCCCTGTCTGTGTGCTTACGTACGTACCTCAGCCATGTACGCAAAGGTGAACGGGTTGCCTGGACTCTTCTGGTACTCTTGGACTATGTCCAGGAACCTCTGCTCCCACTCCAGGGCCACCTTGAACTTAACGCTGTCTCGAGGGTAGTTATTGAGGGAGAATGTCAGGATGAGAGCTTCTGCTGTAGTGTAGCCTTCATCTGAGAGAGGGGAGATTACGAAAGCTGGGTTAACACACAGGATTCATCTAATATATAATAATAAATGCCATTTAGCAGAGGATTTTATCCAAAGCGACTCATGCGTGCATACATTTTACATACGGTTGGTCCCGGGAATCGAACCCACTATACTGGCGTTGCAAGCGCCAACGCTGAGCTATGCTCTAACGACTGAGCTACGGCGAACCACGAGTCATCGATTCTATGAAGTGTCGTCAAGCTATTAGATTAGTGTTGGCGTCTGTTCTACGGGATTGGTAGCAGAGCAAAAGAAGAATCCAATCTATGGACTATTAAACTATTATTTCAAAAGAAAACAACATGAAGACTTACTCTCATATCCTCCCACTGCGAGGAAGGGGAAGACTGGTGCTCCATAGTCAGCCATGCAGCTCAACTGCAGGTCAGTGATGTCTTTGAACGACAGGGGAGAGCTGCAGGGAATGGGGTATACAAGATCATGTTTCATTTAACTGCCTTTGCCGTCAATGATGAAACATATTTGAACAAAGATAATGATTATTTCAAAACAGCTCTAGAATCTGATTGTGTTTTCACCGATAGAAAGGGGAGGTACATCACAAATCAGACTTACTTGACGCAGTAGATGAAGTGGTCTCTCCAGTCCACCTCCTTGGTCACGCCCAGCTCCGTCATGTTGACTTTAGCGTTGAGGTTGTCCACACTGTTCTGGAAGTACTGGGGCAGGCTGTTGACAGCACAGTCGGTCAGTTTGGGGTTGGAGGGGTTGAGAGGCGCGAAGCACACATCCTTCAGACTTGCCGTACGGTTCAGATCATTCGACCAGAACTCAATGTTCTGCAGACAGAGTTGAAACAATAACGGAGTTTAGTATTGAATTACTTTAGTGATTTCTGATTATCACAATCCTTAAGAATAAATACAATATGTCAATAATCACATGTTCTCTATCGTAGAACTGGTAGAACTACTCTAACACAATTGTCATGATATTTCAGTAATACCAATTATAGTGCCATTGCCTACCCTACCTGAATCTTCTTCTGCAGCTCTAGAAGTTCCAGGATCAGGTCTTTGGCAATGATTCCACTGAAGTTCTGCTTCCCGAACAGCAACGAGTCGTAGAAGTGACCAGGTCGGCCCGGCGCTGTCAGGATCAGCTGGTTGGTTCTAAAGAATGGGTCAAAGTGCTTGTCGTGGAAGTCCTTCTCCATACGGGCGCGGCTGTTTGGGGCGGACCACAGCTGGACTGGGTCGGTGGTCAGTTCGATGTGCATGAGTCCTGTGGCGAAAGCAGCTATGACCACAGCCGACGCTAGCAGCACCTTGAGGGGGTGTGAGGCAATGAGGGTGCCCCATGCCTGGAACCCAGAGCCCAGGAACTCCTGAGTAGCCAGGCTGTTCTTGTCTGTACACGTCACCTCCCACGGTTCAATCAGCCTCTCACTAACATTGTTCCCATTCTTATCCATCCCTTTCCCCTTTCCTTTCCCTTTCTCAGAGTCCTTGCCCTTTACCTTCCTCAGGAGGTAGGTGGAGAGCACAAAGAGCAGGAAGGCTAGAATGAGAACGCAGAGGAAGATCACACATAGCACCAGGTATCCGTCCACCCCTCCGATGGTGAAGGGTTCTGCGGGGGGTGGGGGAGAGGGTACGACCGGGCACGAGGCCTGGCAGTCCTGGCAGGAGCAAACCTCTGCCCCTGTTGGGGTCATCTCATTACACCCCAGCGCCCTCCCAGCGTAAGGCACTACCCCATCGGGTATCCCCTCGGTGACCCCTTCTGGAATCAGCCTGAAGTCGATGTCCAGTGGGGCCAGGCCATTACTGGAGTCTCCCTGGAAGTCATACCAGCGCTGAGCCGTACACAGTGCTGAGCCATAGCGTCCACACATGGTAGCGATGGCATACCCCCCCGTGGCGGGAATCCTCACGTTCTTGCAGGACTCAAAGGATTTGTCAGCAAATGAGGTGGACAAGTAGGCCTGGTAACCCACCACAGCCTCTTTGATAATCCCCGAGCTGTTGACGTTCATGGTGCGTGTCACGTTAATGGTTGTGGTCTGGTCAGGGCTGCAGGTGTTGATGCAGTGGAGGTGGGCAAAGTTGTCAGCACAGGAGGGGCAGCGAATGAGCACTGCCTTGGACAGCATCAGGCTCATTTCCAGGGACTTGAGCTGCTTTATAGAGCAGCAGGCGGTGGTGCTGCCCTCTCCACGGTCCAGCATGGGGCACACCTAGAATCATAACAACAGTAAGGTAATTTACCTGAAACTTGACATTGCTCTGTTGCTTTAAAACACTGTCAGCTCTCTCTCTCTCTCTCTCTCTCTCTCTCCAGAGCAAACAGACAGAACCACCCAGAGAGTTACTGGGTCAGAACCACTGACCTTTTTGAGTTGTTGGTAGTGCGCCCCCTCGAGGGCTCGAGCGCGGCTGTAGTTGAGGCAGGGGATTATGGGGGGGAGGAGGGATCCCGCCACCGTTGGGTTTCTACCACACTCCTCGTAGAAGGCACAGTATCCTGGCTCATGACGGGCCTCTAAGACAACCTGGGGGAGACAAACACACGTAGGATCTCAATTTGATCACTATTTGTTGCTGAGAATTGTCCTGCACGGCAGGAAATGCAAACTTGTAGTGTATTTGAGTTTCAAAAAGGCTTCTAAATTTTGTCATTACCACTTTGACTTGATTTGCCCTCACGAAAAGTGTATCAACCCCAACAAAAATGTCCATGAATTATAATCCACATAATAATTCACATTTCCTGTTGCTGGAGGATTATTTCCTGCTGGAGCAAACTGGCTCAAATTAAGATCCTAGTGAACGGACAGAGTTAGTATGGCTGAGGGGAGATAGTGGTCGTGTAACCATAATACACATTTTCACTTTTTCATCCTTCTGGTTGGGATACTCTTCTAAGTTCCACTCTCTGTTTTTCAACTGATAAAAATTTCTGTCCGACAAATATTCTGTATTCTGTATTCGCCTTCCTGAAACTTCTTATCAATGAGATTATACAGTTGTTTTTTACCTTGCTCTTTGCCGTTTGTGCGTAATGACAATAAGAGGGTGGAGAGAGTAAGTTACTGTATGTACAAGGCTTAATCACCAGCACAGATAGTATTAGTATGTACAGGAATAGAGAGATTAGAGACAGTTTTCAACAGAAGGAAACAAAATGTCAGATCAGTTCACTATTTCTGAGTACCTGACTGTTTCTGCATTCAACATGGCTAAATCCCTGGATTATATTTTTGCCTTGTTTTAGTAAGGCGACAATAAATGGGTAGTGAAAGAATATCTTCACTCCCTCAATTAGTCCACTCGTCTGCATCAATACAGTCAAGTTCCCGGCTTCTCTGTTTTAGATATCTTAAAACAACACATTAGACAACACTTGAAAAGAATCATGAAAATATAGGAAGGGTTATTGGACTATGACCACTAAGTAAACTTGACGGTCGCCCCTTAGTGGAAAAAGTATAAAAACTACAGTCCCTCTATTTTACAATGAATTGTATAATATTACATACACCTAAACTTTGCATTAATATAAACACATCCCAGTAGATATTACAGTTACACTTTCCTTTACGTCTATTATTATATTCAAAGAAATATAGTCAAATTCAAGTACTGGATTCTGAGTTATTGTGATTCTGTTAGTGTTGAATGGCAACGTAGACACTTGCAAGTTGTTTAACTACCACACCCTGTAACACCAGTGGTGGAAATGGAAACGCCATCAACACAAAATGCCCTCCTGGGACACAGTTCCAGGAGGTTCCATCTCTACCTCTGGGTAACAGCCATCAGGGAGAAACAGAAGGACTTACCAGACAGGCCAGGAGTGTGAGCAGGGCAGTGGCACGGCTCATAGTGGGTCTACCCATGCTGCTACACCTCACAGCTAAGAAAGAGCCTGGAACTCCAGGTATAATCGGTTTAGTTGCAGTCGTACTATGGCAGGTCTCCCCTTTGAAAAGAGAGTTTTAATCTCAATAAGATCCTTTGAATAAATAACAAAAAATGTGATGTTTTTTTCCAGTGAAGGGATGAGATAGTGAGAGAGGTCTCTATGTGTTAGTCCTCCGTCTCTGTCTCTGTCTGTCTGCCTGCCTGCCTGTCTGTCTGTCAGTCCCAGGGGTGAAAGCCAGGGGTAGGAAAAGGCGAAGACATCAGCCACCCCGCCCCATGACTAGTATCAGTAGTGTCACCTGTTTTATCTGGCCTGATCCAGTGAATGCCAATCAGAACGAGCGAAGAGACATTCATCTGATTGATAATTAACCAGGGAGAATGAGGATGGTGGAATGTTACCAGGAGACAGAGAAACTTGGAGAACAAAACAAAATAACATACATACCGCCACCGCCCTCTACGGCCCACAACACCCCTGCGCTTATCCCCCTCACCCCTATTCCAGCTTTATCCCATTAATTAAAGGTTTGGTTCACTTGTATTTGTGTCAATGAACAAGGAGGAAGCGAGAAGGAGACAGCGAGAGAGAAACAGAGAAAGAGAAAGGGGGTGGAAGGTGGCGGAAAGGAGTTACAAGAGAGGAAGAGTGAAACGTTAGGAGAGAGAGAGGGGTGGTGAGAGTGGGAGAAAGAGAGAGTTGCTGTAATTCGTAGGCTGATGTCCATCTCCTGAGTACGTGTGTTTGTTTAACTGAATGTAAATACTTCTGGGTCGATGGGAGCTTCTATTCCAGAGCACTTTTTGACCTACAGTTGGACAGGTGGTATCAGAGATTAGTTTAGAGTTGTGTTTGGGTCCCTCTGATATCACACAGTAAGAATCCATTTAGGCCAATAACCCACTGTGCACAGACGTCAGTTCAACATCTATTCCACGTTGCTTCAACATAATTTCATTGAACTGACGTGGAAACAACGTTGATTCAACCAGTGTGTGCCCAGTGGGTAGTCGTTGTGTGGATAGGCTACTATATAACACATTGACATACACTACATGACCAAAAGATGGTCATACTAAGGATAATTTAGCTATTTGATATACAGTACCAGTGAAAAGTTTGGACACACCTACTCATTCAAGGGTTTTACTTTATTTTGTATTATTTTCTACATTGTAGAATAATAGTGAAGACATCAAAACTACGAAATAACACATATGGAATCATGTAGCAACCAACACGTGTTATATATTTTAGATTTGAGATTCCTCGCCGACAGTGTCACCGGCAAAGCACCCCCACACCATCACACCTCTTCCTCCATGCTTCACAGTGGAAACCATACATGTGGAGATCATCCATTCACCTGCTCTGCGTCTCACAAAGACATGGAGGTTGGAACCAAAAGTCTCAAATTTGGACTCATCAGACCAAAGGACAGATTTCCACCAGTCTAATGTCCATTGCTCGTGTTTCTTGGCCCAAGTCCTTTAGTAGTGGTTTCTTTGCAGCAATTCGACCATGAAGGCCTGATTCACACAGTCTCCTCTGAACAGTTGATGTTGAGATGTGTCTCTGTAAAGCATGTATTTGTGCTGCAATCTGAGGTGCAATTAACTCTAATGAACGTTTCCTCTGCAGCAGATGTAACTCTGGGTCTTACTTTTCTGTGGCAGTCCTCATGAGAGGCAGTTTCATCATAGCGCTTGATGGTTTTTGCGACTGCACTTGAAGAAACATTCAAAGTTCTTGACATTTTCGGAATTGACTGACCTTCATGTCTTAAAGTAATGATGGACTGTCGTTTCTCTTTGCTCTTTGTTTATTTGAGCTGTTCTCACCATAATATAGACTTGGTCTTTTACCAAATAGGACTATCTTCTGTATACCACCCCTACCTTGTCACAACACAACTGATTGGCTCAAACACATCAAAAGGAAAGAAATTCCACAAATGAACTTTTAACAAGGCACACCTGTTAATTGAAATGCATTCCAGGTGACTACCTCATGAAGCTGGTTGAGAGAATGCCAAAAGTGTGCAAAGCTGTCATCAAGGCAAAGGGTGGCTACTTTGAAGATGTGTTTAACACTTTTTTGTTACTACATGATTCCATAGGTGTTATTTCGTAGTTTTGATGTCGTCATTATTATTCTACAATGTAGAAAATAGTAAAAATAAAGAAAAACCCTGGAATGAGTAGGTGTGTCCAAACTTTTGACTTGTACTTTATAGTGTAGCTAAAGCCTTTCTCATGAATCTTATCAGGGCCTGCTTGGGATATGGTCTCTACTCCAAGAGTGTGGACCTTAGACCATGGCCTGAGGGAGGCTCAAGGTCCCGTTCCTGTTCCCAGCCATAGTGCCCGTTGTGTGGGAGAGGAGGGAGGGATGACACTGGGTGATCACTGATCATTCTCTGGACACACCTTATACAGTCTGACAAACCTTAGTCTGTTATTCTCTCACCCATATATAATCATGTAATAATGATGACCAGAGACTGCTTTCTCTGTCCACATGGTTGTCATACCCTGGGCTGCTGTAAAAGGGGCAGGGATGTTAGATAGATTGTTATCAGTTAGGGCATTCCTTTCAGGCTCACAGTGTAGCATCAGCACATATCAGCAGAAAGTGACGCATGACATGGCCCAGAAACACAGCAGCAATTGCACTTGTGTTTGCACTTATGTTTCACTATATGGTTCAGTTTACTTAGTGGTTCACATATTTCTTATTAGAAAATACTGGGGTCTGTTCTTTCTCAAAAATGACTGATGAAAATGTTGGCAAGCCATCTGAAGTGGGAGGTAGGAATCATCACATTATCAAGCCTTGACTTGCAAAGGGTTCAGGGCTATGGGGATGTTTTTGGAACTGGGCGATCACTATCTATCACTCACTTCTCAGGTAGGTAATTAGACCAAAGGACAGTAGCAACCCATCGTGCTATTATAACAGGACAAGAGTCATCTCATCATAAGATCTATGCTTATGTTTGGTCTGCCTGTACTGTGTCCATCACTATTACACTTCAAGGTAATCTGTGAGGTACTGCCTCTGCAGCTCCATGGCTGAGGCTATGGGGAACCAAAAGGTGCTTCAATCTCTCTGTGATAACATGCAGATATGGGTGATAAGACAAGAGGTGATCTGCCAGAGATAGTTCTGCCTCAACAGTGGATATAGGGGACAGTTCACTGGCGATGGCTGGTGCAGTATTTCATAGTAGTGGTCCCTATATAGTAGTGGTCCCTATAAGTAAGGGACATTTTTACAAATCGGTGCTCTTAGTCTGGTCTCTTTAGGGTTCATTGACACAAGTGCCACTTGTACCACTGTTGTGCTGAACTACAAATACCAGAAGGCTGGAGAGTCTAATAGAGGGTTTTCGGTTGAAATCCCAAGACTGATGTGTGAAATCTGGCGGTATTGTAGTCTATAGTGCTTTCCTCTTATCTCGCTCTATCTTTTCCTCAGCAGGCTTGTCCTTGAGCAGGGTTCAGTGTACTTATATTGTTGCCTTTATGGGTCTCTTTCTGCACACACTCTTTATACTGTATCTATGAAAGCCCTGTCTGGCACACTCCCCATATGCAAACACACAACAATATTTGGTAACGTCTTGGTGACAATTGGTACTTCCTGTTATTCGATACGAATACTATTATTAAGTATTATCGAGTAATAATTATGTAATCACACTGTTATAGTTTGTAGGTAATTAGTGGGCTGTAAAATTAAGTGTTACCATTATTATGTTTTTACTTTGAAAGTGTGAACTAATTTCATAAGAAATCAAATATTTAAGAAAAGTTGAATGGGTAGAAGGGTGACAGAGCAAAAAAGTGATTAAACATGCTGACTATCCTTTATTGGCAAACACAATATGATGCCAAAGTAATCTTTCGGGTTTTATACCATTCTCATCAGCAATATAACAATTTCCTCTTCGTCCTGCCAGTGTCAAATCAAATCAAATCAAATTTTATTTGTCACATACACATGGTTAGCAGATGTTAATGCGAGTGTAGCGAAATGCTTGTGCTTCTAGTTCCGACAATGCAGTAATAACCAACAAGTAATCTAACCTAACAATTCCACAACTACTACCTTATACACACAAGTGTAAAGGGATAAAGAATATGTACATAAAGATATATGAATGGGTGATGGTACAGAACGGCATAGGCAAGATGCAGTAGATGGTATCGAGTACAGTATATACATATGAGATGTAGGGTATGTAAACATAAAAGTGCATAGTTTAAAGTGGCTAGTGATACATGTATTACATAAAGATGGAAAGATGCAGTAGATGATATAGAGTACAGTATATACATATACATATGAGATGAGTTATGTAGGGTATGTAAACATTATATTAAGTGGCATTGTTTAAAGTGGCTAGTGATACATTTTTGATCAATTTCCATTATTAAAGTGAGCTGGAGTTGAGTCAGTATGTTGGCAGCAGTCACTCGTTGTTAGTGATGGCGTTTACTCAGTCTGATGGCTTGAGATAGAAGCTGTTTTCAGTCTCTCGGTCCCTGCTTTGATGCACCTTACTGACCTCGCCTTCTGGATGATAGGGGGTGAACAGCAGTGCTTGTTGGTTGTTGTCCTTGATGATCTTATGCCTTCCTGTACATCGGTGGTGTAGGTGTCCTGGAGGGCAGGTAGTTTGCCCCTGATGGCGTGTGTGCAGACCTCACTACCCTCTGGAGAGCCTTACGGTTGTGGGCGGAGCAGTTGCCGTACCAGGCGGTGATACAGCCGACAGGATGCTCTCGATTGTGCATCTGTAGAGTTTGTGAGTGCTTTTGTGACAAGCCGAATTTCTTCGCCTTCTGAGTGAAGAGCGGCTGCTGCCACCTCTTCACAACGCTGCTGTGTGGTGACCAATTCAGTTTGTCCGTGATGTGTACACCGAGGAACTTAAAACTTCCACCTTCTCCACTACTGTCCCGTCGATGTGATATGGGTGCTCCCTCTGCTGTTTCCTGAAGTCCACAATCAAGACCCAGGGTCTCGACTTGATGACGAGTTTGGAGGGTACTATGGTGTTAAATGCTGAGCTGTAGTCGATGAACAGCATTCTCACATAGGTATTCCTCTTGTCCAGATGGGTTAGGGCAGTGTCAGTGTGTTGCGATTGCGTCCGTCTGTGGACCTATGGGTCGGTAAGCAAATTGGAGTGGTCTAGGTGTCAGTGAGGGTGGAGGTATATGTCCTTGACTGTCTCTCAAATCACTTCATGATGACGGAAGTAGTGCTACGGGCGGTAGTCGTTTAGCTCAGTTACCTTAGCTTTCTTGGGAAACAGGAACAATGGTGGCCCTCTTGAAGCATGTGGGACAGCAGACTGGGATAAGGAGTTGATTGAATATGTCCGTAAACACACCAGCCAGCTGTCTGCGCATGCTCTAAGGATGCGGCTGGAATGCCGTCTGGGCCTGCAGCTTGCGAGGTTAAACACGTTTAAATGTTTTACTCACCTCGGCTGCAGTGAAGGAGAGCCCGCAGGTTTTGGAGTGGGCCGTGTCAGTGGCACTGATTTGTCCCAAAGCGAGCAAAAAAGTTATTTAAGCCTGTCTGGGAGCAAGACATCCTGGTCCGCCGACGGGGCTGGTTTTCTGCGTCTTTGTAATCCGCAGTGACTAGTAGACCCTTCCAGCTCCACATACTCTGGTGCTGACGTGTTAATTGTGACTCTATTTGTCGTTCTGTACTGTGGACTCATTGTTGATTGCCTTGCGGAGAGAATAGCCTACCATGTTTGTATTGCGTACATTTTGTGCCGGCCACGGCCCCCTGGTTAAAAGCAGTGGTTCGCGCTTTCAGTTTCACGCGAATGCTGCCGTCAATCCACGGTTTCTGGTTTGGGAATGTTTAAATCGTTGCTGGGTACGACACGTCAATGCACTTTCTAATGAACTCGCTCACCGAATCAGCATATTCGTCAATGTTGTTGTGGACGCAATGCGGAACATTATCCAATCCGCGTGATCAAGCATCTTGAAGCGTGGAATCAGATGGTCGGACCAGCGTTGAACAGACCTAGCGAGGAGCTTGTTTTTAGTTCGTTTGTAGGCTGGAAGCAACAAAATGGAGTCGTGGTCAGCTTTTCCGAAAGGAGGGCGGGGAGGCCTTATATGCGTCGCGAAGTTAGTATAACAATGATCCAAGGTTTTACCAGCCCTGGTAGCCAATTGATATGCTGATAGAATTTAGGGAGTTTTGTTTTCAGATTAGCCTTGTTAAAATCCCCAGCTACGATGAATGCACCTCAGGGTGTGTGTTTCCAGTTACAAAGAGTCAGATAAAGTTCGTTCAGGCCATCATGTGTTCTGCTTGGGGGGGAATATATACGGCTGTATTATAATCGAAGAGAATTCCCTTGGTAGATAATGCGGTCGACATTTGATTGTGAGGAGTTCTAGATCAGGTGAACAGAATGACTTGAGTCCTGTATGTTGTTATGATCACACCACGTCTCGTTAATCATAAGCATACACCCCGCCCCCTCTTCTTACCAGAAAGATGTATGTTCTGTCGGCGCGATGCGTGAAGAAACAGCCTGGCTGCACGACCTCCGTTAGCGTCTCTTGAGTTAGCCATGTTTCCGTGAAGCAGAGAACGTTACAATCTCTGATGTCTCTCTGGAATGTTACCCTTGCTCGGATTTCATCAACCTTATTGTCAAGAGACTGGCATTGGCGAGTAGTATGCTAGGGAGTGGAGCGCGATGTGCCCGTCTCCGAAGCCTGACCAGGAGACCGCTACGTTTGCCCCTTTTACGGCGTCGCATAGGGTCGCGGCTGGGATCAGATCCATTGTATTGGGTGGAAGGCAAAACACTGGATCCGTTTCGGAAAGTCATATTCCTGTTGGAACGATGGTGAGTGCACGTTCATCTTATATTCAGTAGTTCCTCCCGACTGTATGTAATGAAACCTAAGATTACCTGGGGTACCAATGTAAGGAATAACACATAAAAAAACAAAATACTGCATATTTTCCAAGGAACGCGAAGCGAGGCGGCCATCTCGGTCGGCGCCGGAAGTTAATGGAAGTTAATGGTGTGTGAGAGAAGGTACAACCCTGGCACATGTCCTTTAGAGCACAAATGTGAAGGCCACTCCTTTCTTTCTCATTCTAAACAGCGTCATTGCTCCTATCATCCCACAGAAATCATGATGGCGTGATGCTGTGTAGGCCGACATCTTCAATGAGAAGTCATAAACACACGCCTGCACACACTCACAAACAATTACTCATGCACTTAACTATAATTTCTATTAAAAAGTGATGTAATACATAAGTCTCCAAACAAAAATGTGTATATTTGTTTACTTCCCATGATAGGAAAACTCTAACATAATAATCGGTTTATTGCTAAAGTACCTATACTGTGGCTGCCCTAAAGCCGTAAACTTTACAGTCTATTGCTCATCAGCAGGTAGCCTTTGAGCAGCCTACAGGCCAAACTATAAGTAAACCACCTACAAAATAAAACATCATAATTACCAGAACTTTATTATGGTCAGGCCAGGCTATTCTACGCTATGGTTTTTATATGGTTGACAAGTTAACATTCCTCTTGCACTAGGAAATGTTTGTTCCAATTGCATCAACAAAACCAATTGTATCACAAATAATATTTTATTTCAATGATAACTTTAACTTAACTAATCCTGATTCAAACATACAATCTTGCAGCACAGGCAGCCACATACCTATACTTCTAAATTCCTGGTTATCCAATAATTATTATGATCAAATTGGACAATGTTTAAACCCACTGATATAAGACCCCTGTGGTCTGTGCAGAGATAGACAGAGCCAGGGATCCTTCTATCTGTGTGGTGTAAAGGTCTAATCACTAGATAGCTAGGCAACATCGCTCATCTGATACCTGTCACAGGCACACTTCATCTGTATAGGAGATCTGAAAGTTGTGTGGAGATATTCTGGTGGAAAAGTCATGACCCTACACCAATTAACAGGATAAGGGGAGTACTGTATTTTAAGGTCAGGGGGGGGGGGCATTGTATGGTAGATACAGTACATTCGCAAAGTATTCAGACCCCTTGACTTTTTCCACATTTTGTTACGTTGCAGCCTTATTCTAAAATTGATTAAATTGTTTTTTCCCTCATCAATCTACACACACTAGCCCATAACGACAAAACAAAAACAGGTTATTAGAATTTTTTGCAAATGTATAAAACGGAAATATCACATTGACATAAGTATTCCGACCTTTTACTCAGTACTTTATTGAAGCACCTTTGGCAGCGATTACAGCCTTGAGTCTTCTTGGGTATGACGCTATAAGCTTGGCACACCTGTATTTGGGAAGTTTCTCCCATTCTTCTTTGCAGATCCTCTCAAGCTCTGTCAGGTTGGATGGGGAGCGTCGCTGTACAGCTATTTTATGGTCTCTCCAGACATGTTTGATCAGGTTCAAGTACGGATTCTGGCTGGGCCACTCAAAGACATTCAGAGACTTGGCACAAACCCACTCCTGCGTGGTCTTGGCTGTGTGCTTAGGGTCGTTGTCCTGTTGAAAGCTGAACCTTCGCCCCCAGTCTAAGGTTCTGAGCGCTCTGGAACATGTTTTGATCAAGGATCTCTCTGTACTTTGCTCCGTTCATCTTTCCCTCGATCCTGACTTGACTCTAAGTCCCTGCCGCTGAAAAACATCCCCAAAGCATGATGCTGCCACCACCATGCTTCACCGTAGGGATGGTGCCAGGTTTCCTCCAGATGTGACGCTTGTCATTCAGGCCAAAGAGTTCAATCTTGGTTTCATCAGACCAGAGAATCTTGTTTAATTTGGACATTAATGATGGACATTATCGAACAAAATAAACATTTATTGTGGAACTGGAATTCCTGGGAGTGCATTCTGATGAAGATCATCAAAGGTAAGTGAATATTTATAATGCTATTTCTGACTTCTGTTGACTCCAACATGGCGAATATCTCTGCGTTGATTTGTCGTCTGAGCGCGCTACTCAGATTATTGCATGGTTTGCTTTTTCCGTCAAGTTTTTTTGAAATCTGACACAGCAGTTGCATTAAGGAGAAGTGGATCTAAAATTCCATGTTTAACACTTGTATTTTCATCAACATTTATGATAACTATTTCTGTAAATTGATGTGGCTCTCTGCAAAATCACCGGATGTTTTGGAACTACTAAACATAACGCGCCAATGTAAACTCAGATTTTTGGATATGGATATGAACTTTACCTAACAAAACATACATATATTGTGTAACATGAAGCCCTATGAGTGTCATCTGATGAAGATCATCAAAGGTTAGTGAATCATTTTATCTATATTTCTGCTTTTTGTGACTCCTCTCTTTGGCTGAAAAAATGGCTGTGTTTTTCTGTGACTTGGCTCTGACCTAACATAATCGTTTGGTTTGCTTTCGTCGTAAAGCCTTTTTGAAATCGGACACTGTGGCTGGATTTACAACAAGTGTATCTTTAAATGGTGTAAAATACATGTATGTTTGAGAAATTTTTATTATGGGATTTCTGTTGTTTTGAATTTGGAGCCCTGCAGTTTCACTGGCTGTTGACGAGGTGAGACGCTACCGTCCCACATACCCTAGAGAGGTTAATGTTGACGTTGAGACTGGTTGTCAGGTGTGTGCGTACTGGTAGCAAGTCAGGTGCAGGAGAGCAGAAATTTGTGAACAGGCGCACACTTTATTGAGGCTAAAGTGCAAAAACGTGCAAACAGTCACAAGAATTATGTTTAACAATAAACATCTTCGTGAAATATCACGGAAAAAACAAACCAGTCTGGCGCGTCAACAACATACACGTAACACAAGCAATCTTACACAAAGACATGATGGGGAACAGAGGAATGAATACATGTAGATTGATTGGAGAATGAAAACCAGGTGTGGAGGGAACAAGACAAAACAAATGGATACATGAAAAATGCAGCGGCGATGGCTAGAAAGCCGGTGACGTCGACCGCCAAACGCCGCCCGAACAAGGAGAGGGCCGACTTCGGCGGAAGTCGTGACACTGGTGTTTTGCAGGTACTATTGTTTTGCGAGTACTATTGTGGGTACTGATAATGGGCCTCCGTACGCCTTTGTAGATTTTCCATAAAAAATCAGCTGTTTCCAGCTACAATAGTCATTTACAACATTAACAAAACACACATCACAACAAGAGAGACACCACAACACTACATAAGGAGAGACCGAAGACAACAACATAACATGGCAGCAACACATGACAACACAGCATGGTAGCAACACCACATGACAACAACATGGTAGCAACACAACATGGTAGCAGCATAACATTGTGGCAGCACAAAACATGGTGCAAACATTATTGGGCACAGACAACAGCACAAAGGCAAGAAGATAGAGACAACAATACATCATGCGAAGTAGCTACAACTGTCAGTAAGAGTGTCCATGATTGAGTCATTGAATGAAGAGATTGAGATAAAACTGTCCAGTTTGAGTGTTTGTTGCAGTTCGTTCCAGTTGCTAGCTGCAGCGAACTGAAAAAAGGAGAGACTCAGGGATGTGTCACGTTCTGACCTTTATTTTCCTTTGTTTTGTCTTTAGTTAGTATGGTCAGGGCGTGAGTTGGGGTGGGCACTCTATGTTATGTGTTTCTATGTTTAGGTTTGTCAATTGGCCTGATATGGTTCTCAATCAGAGACAGGTGTTTTGCATTGTCTCTGATTGGGAACCATATTTAGGTTGCCTGTTTTCACTGTTGGTTTGTGGGTGTTTGTTTCCTGTGTCTGTATTCATGCCACACGGGACTGTTTCGGTTAGGTTACTTTGTTATTTTGTATTCTCTGCAGTATCCTCTTCAGACGAAGAGGAGGAAATCAGCCGTTACAGGATGTGTGTGCTTTGGGGACCTTTAACAGAATGTGACTGGAAGAACGGGTGTTGTATGTGGAGGACGAGGGCTGCAGTAGGTATCTCAGATAGGGGGGAGTGAGGCCTAAGAGGGTTTTATAAATAAGCATCAACTAGTGGGTCTTGCGATGGGTATACATAGATAATCAGTTTACAGAGGCGTATAGAGTGCAGTGATATGTCCTATAAGGAGCATTGGTGGCAAATCTGACGGCCGAATGGTAAAGAACATCAAGCCTCTCGAGAGCACCCTTACCTGCCGATCTAGCATGGGTAGGATGGTCATCTGAATCAGGGTTAGTTTGGCAGCTGGTGTGAAAGAGGAGCGATTACGATAGAGGAAACCAAGTCTAGATTTAACCTGCAGCTTTGATATGTGCTGAGGACAGTGTACCGTCTAGAAATACTCCCAAGTACTTGTATGAGTTGACTACCTCAAGATCTAAACCATCAGAGGTAATAATCACACCGTTGGGGAGAGGGGCATTCTTCTTACCAAACCACATGACCTTTGTTTTGGAGGTGTTCAGAACAAGGTTAAGGGCAGAGAAAGCTTGTTGGACACTAAGAAAGCTTTGTTGTAGAGCGTTTAACACCAAATCCGGGGAGGGGCCAGCTGAGTATAAGACTATCATCTGCATATAAATGGCTGAGAGAGCTTCCTACTGCCTGAGCTATGTTGTTGATGTAAATTGAGAAGAGCGTGGGGCCTAGGATCGAGCCTTGAAGTACTCCCTTGTTGACAGGCAGTGGCTGAGACAGAAAATGTTCTGACTTTATACACTGCACTCTTTGAGAGAGATAGTTAGCAAACCGGGCAAAAGACTCCTCAGAGACACCAATACTCCTTAGCCGGCCCACAAGAATGGAATGGTCTACCATATCAAAAGCTTTGGCCAAGTCAATAAAATAGCAGCACAACATTGCTTAGAATCAAGGGCAATGGTGACATAATTTAGGACTTTTAAGGGTGCAGTGACACATCCATAACCTGAGTGGAAACCATTTTGCATTCCAGAGAGAATACTATAGACATCAAGAAAGCCAGTCAGTTGACAAGTTTTTCCAACACTTTTGATAAACAGGGCAAAATAGAGATTGGCCTATAACAATTTAAATAAAGGACACACCGTGGCGGACTTCCAAGCAATGGTAACCTCCCCAGAGAGGAGAGACAAGTTAAAAAGGTCAGAGATAGGCTTGGCGATGATAGGGCCTGCAACCTTAAAGAAGAAAGGATCTAAACCATCTGACCCAGATGTTTTTTCGGGGTCAAGTTTACAGAGATTCTTTAGCACAGACTCAGTGACTGCCTGCAGGGAGAAACTTTGTAGCGGGGCTGGGGAAAAAGAGGGAAGAGCATCAGGGCTAGTTGCATTAGAAGGGGTGAGGGATGAGGACATGTTGGACGGGCAATGAGGTGGAGTAACTCTGTCAGATCACGGTCGAACCAGGGTCTGAACCTGTTTTTAATTCCCATTTTCTTTATGGGGACGTATTTGTTAACAATACCACTGAAAACATAAAAAGCTGATTCTATACCAATTTACAGAGGCCAGGTCATGAAGGAAGGCTTGCTATTTAAAGTTTTTTAGCAAGCGTCTATGACAAATCAGGACAAGTCGTTTCACTGAGCAGCCATTACGAACACAGGCTGTAAAACAGTGATCACTAAGGTCAATTGTATTGCAGGAATGGAACGTAAAATCACAGAGGACAGATGTTGTGGTGGCAGCTGCAGAGAAGTATTTCGGTGTATGAGATTTTACTGCAGAGGAGTTACAAGATGTTTTGAATGATAGTGTCCCGTCCTCCCAGGCTGCTGGCCTGGAGTAGGATCAGATAGGGCTAAAGAGGTGGAATAGTGGTGAGGTTTAATGGGTGCAGGGTTAGTAGGTCAAGCAATTTTTCACTAAGTATAATAAATTCATTCCACAGAATAGCAGGTTGATACACAGTCAATACAGTAGTTGGCGGCATGCACCTATAATATTTATTTGCAGACTGCCATAATACCAAAGAAGAAGAAGAAGAAGCTGCTATGCTCTTTTGAAAGCCCAAACAGTGAACGCCAGAGAGAAGAAGAAAGCCCTAACTCTTTTCTCAACAAGTAAATGTGTATTTCAACAAAATCTGTATTTTGTCACGTAGAAAAGACCAAAGCTAACGTTATTATTTGACGTTTTTCTGTTTTCGCAGGATGCTAGCTAGCTAGATACTAATGTGCACGCTAGCCTAGCTAGTTAATAGTAATCATGGGAAACGAAGGCTTTCTGAAGTCTTCGGCTCTTTCACCAAATTGTGGCGAAAAACGGTTAATTACTCAGAGCCTCATTATCTGTTCACAACGTTCACTAGTGGCATCTGCTGGTCAGTAATACATAGCAGCGTGTGATTATCAGATAATTGTTTTTTCTCCACTGTTTTCATAAAAATGTGGGGTTTAAACATTTTCAAAAATGTAATCTTTGGCATTATTTAGGATGTTTAAGACAGAAGCTTATACTTTACAAAACTTTTTTTTTTTTGAACAACAGTCCAGAAAGTTTGGTTTCACATAAAACTATTTTCAAAATGGTGCCCATTCAAATGGATTCTACCTCATACCCTCACATCCTTGAATGTTCCATAGTACCCTACTCTACCAGATAAGGTTAGGTGAAACTTCCTGTACAAAATCCGAACTATATTTGTAAGTACGGTGTCCAGGAGAGGTCGGTGTTTGAAAGCAGCTTGTTTGAAAAAGCAAATGATCGAACAAAGCTTTGTACGTCATTGATGACGTACTGCTGATAAAGTGATACACGCATCGGCACACTGCTTCGAAGTTAGCTACTTAGCGATTTTGACGTTAGTTAATAACTCTTAAGGATCTGCCCCTTTTTAAAATTTTCGCCGAAAATGACATCCCCAAATCTAACTGCATGTAGCTCAGGCCCTGAAACAAGGATATGCATACTCTTGGTACCATTTCAAAGGAAACACTTTGAACTTTGTGGAATTTAAAAAAAAAAAAAATTATTTAACCTTTATTTAACCAAGTAGGCTAGTTGAGAACAAGTTCTCATTTGCAACTGCGACCTGGCCAAGATAAAGCATAGCAATTCGACACACAACAACACAGAGTTACACATGGAATAAACAAAACATACAGTCAATAATACAGTAGGAACAAAAGAAAACAAAAAGTCTATATACAGTGTGTGCAAATGAGGGAAGATAAGGGAGTTAAGGTTATGAGAATTATGTTCTCAATGTTCATAAACCCAATTCAATGAACTACTCAGTCTGAAACCCAGGATTTGTAAGAAACTGGTTGAAAGGAATCAGACGGAGGCCCAGCTACGATAGTCAGAAAGTATATTTACGAGAGCGCTGGTTAGTTGTACAAAACCATTCATTTTATACTAGTTTATTTTATACTCTTGCACACAAACATAATTCATACGCACATACATTTGCACACAAACAGTAGGTATCCTACGCACACACTGTCCTGCTACCCAGCCGACAAAGATTAGGGACCGTGAGAATCACTCCCTGTCCTTTCCCAAATCTCTCAGTGGCCCCTAGCCAAGGTCAGCACTGAATCTTGCTCAGACAGTCTGTGTTTAAAACACTTTAGAGACATATTGTACAGTTTATATTGTTTTACCCTAATTCTGACTAAAACTACACACCTTATTAATTATACTTTTACTGACTACACCTAAACAAACCCATCAGATAATAAATGTATGATTCTAATCAATTTCATACAGTTATATGGTTTCAGAGTGGGAATTATTTCATCATTATCTTTCAACATTTATATTACTTTAACAAATATAGCAATTAAACACTGGAATGGTAGATGTGCAGAAGATGAATGTGCAAGTAGATATACTGGGGTGCAAAGGAGCAAGATAAATAAATAAATACAGTATGGGGGTGAGGTAGGTAGATAGATGGGTTGTTTACAGATGGGCTATGTACAGGTGCAGTGATCTGTGAGCTGCTCTGACAGCTGGTGCTTAAAGCTAGTGAGGGAGATATGAGTCTCCAGCTTCAGAGATTTTTGCAGTTCGTTCCAGTCATTGGTAGCAGAGAACTGGAAGGAAAGACTACCAAAGGAGGAATTGGCTTTGGGCGTGACCAGTGAGATATACCTGCTGGAGTGCGTGCTACAAGTGGGTGCTGCTATGGTGACCAGTGAGCTGAGATAAGGCGGGGCTTTACCTAGCAGAGACTTGTAGATAACCTGTAGCCAGTGGGTTTGGCGACGAGTTTGAAGCGAGGGCCAAACCACGAGAGCGTACAGGTCGCAATGATGGGTAGTGTATGGGGCTTTGGTGACAAAACGGATGGCACTGTGATAGATTGTGAAAGGAATGTAGGAGAATATAACAGAATAGATCTGGTAAAAGATAATACGAAGAAAAAATTGTATTGAATATTTATTGATACCATTTGAAAGGAAACATTTTGAAGTTTGTGGAAATGTTTAAGGAATGTGGGCGAATATAATACATTAGATCTATTAAAAGATAATACAAAGAAAGAAACTAACTTTTTTGTGAAATGCAAGAGAAATGCCATAATGTATTATTCCAGCCCAGGTACAATTTAGATGTTGTCCACTAGATGGCAGCAGTGTATGTGCAACGTTTTGGACTGATCCAATGCACCATTGCATTTCTGTTAAAAATGTTGTATCAAGACTGCTCAAATGTGCCTAATATGTTCATTAAAATAACTTTTCAAGCTCAAAATTATTAACTCTCCTCAAACAATAGCATGGTATTCTTTCACTGTAATAGCTACTGTAAATTGGACAGTGCAGTTAGATTAACAAGAATTTAAGCTTTCTGCCAATATCAGATATGTCTATGTCCTGGGAATTTTTCTTGTTACTTACAACCTCATGCTAATCGCATTAGCCTACGTTAGCTCAACCGTCCCGTGGAAAGGACACCGATCCTGAAGAAGTTACCAGGCATGGTCTTCTTCACTGCCCATTTACCAAGACAACAAAAAATCTAAACACAGTAAAAGCCTATCAACACAGGAACTACAAATGATAAGATACCCATTAAAAAGTGACCCATAACATTTCCAAATTTCCCAGTGGACCATTTACCCATCCTGGTCAGAACATCATCGTCACTAGGGCTGAGAGTTTTAGATTGGTCTACTCATTGAACCAAATAACTCTCTCATGGATTTGGGTTTAGACAAAATTAACACCGCAGTCTCGTTTGGGGACACTTTTCTACCTAAGTCTCGAACAAACTTTACCCACGTGTTGACAGGGCCGGCTTCACCCACACAAAACAAGT
Source organism: Salvelinus sp. IW2-2015 (assembly GCF_002910315.2). Lineage (NCBI taxonomy): Eukaryota > Metazoa > Chordata > Actinopteri > Salmoniformes > Salmonidae > Salvelinus > Salvelinus sp. IW2-2015. The sequence goes on from NC_036855.1 coordinate 34,456,509, forward strand.
AGTGTGGATAGAGCCAACACGGTCAACCACCAACGACCACATGCTGTCGTCTTCCCTCTCTTAAACCCCTAAGGGTTTGTTTATTTACAACATAACCTTGCTGATCATGTAAAACAGTTGTTTCTTCAGGGCTTTGGTCTTTCCCTTCACCTTTTTCAAGTCTTTGGTCTCAACTCACATCTGCTTCTGCAGCTTGTTTCAGGCTGTGTCTGGCTCCATCATCTCATGTGGGCTGAACACCTTCTGGCAGTGGGACAGGGCCTTTACTGAACTCTGACCGCCGTTGGTGTTGCCATGGTTACCTTGAATGGTCCCATCCATCTTGGCTGGTTTCATTTTCTCTTGTGGACCCGGATTTTAACCCAGTCTCCAACGTCCACAGTCAGGTAGTCGGGGTCCTCACCTGGTACCTCCTCATGAGCTTTCCTAGTGTGAGAGTGGAGAGATCTGACAATAGTAGTTAGCTTTTTCATGTACTCTAAGTGTTCTACTTCAGCTAGAGTGAGGTCTATTTGATCTGTCAGTCAGTCTGTGTGCGGGAACATTCACGGGTCTTCCTGTCAACATTTCATGTGGTGTACACCCCAGGCCTTTATTAACACTACTGCAAATTTTCATTAACACCAATGGTAAACAATCCACCCAATATTTATTGGTGGAGTAGCATGCCTTAGCTAACCCTTGTTTAATGGATTGCTTAGCTCTCTCGGTAACCCCATTACTCTGGGGGTGGTAGATGGACAAAAACTTCTGGTCCACTCCCATCATTATGGCTACCTGCTTCACTACATCACCAGTGAAGTGGGTACCATTGTCTGCAGATAAAACCTCAGGAACACCAAATCTAGGTATTATTTCCCTCACTAGTAGCTTTGCTACTGTCTTAGCATCACAGTGTGTGGTGGGAAATGCCTCCACCCACCTGGTGAACCTGTCAATAAGGACTAAACAGTACCTTTTCCTTTCTTTTCGTTCTGCAAGATCTATAAAATCCAAGGCAAGATGGACAAATGGTCCTCTTGGATTAGGGAAATGACCTGGTTTCAGAGGTGTTCCTTTGGCAATGTTAAATTGCATGCACGTAGCACATTGACAAAACCAATCCAAAGAAATTGCCTCTATCATATCCCCCCTTGACAAATGGGCCATACCATGGGCCACTTGGCAAACAGAGGCGATAAGACAAGACAGAGTCTGTCTCCAAATTTTAGAAACAGGGGAAAGTTTACAACCTCGCTGTTGCCATAGCAAATGAGAACCAACATCCAAAGCCTGTTTAGATGCCAAATCAGTGTCTTTCCCAGCAGTAGCAGAGAAGAACATGGAGTGGCTATGACACTTTGAGGCAGCCAATTTAGCAGCCTCATCTGCCATGGTGTTACCCATACTCACAAAATCTTTCCCCTCCGTGTGAGCAGCAACCTTCACAATAGCCAAAGCAGAGGGCAGCATCATAGCCTCCAAGAGATCTAAAACCATAGTTCTATTATGAATAGGACTTCCACAAGCGTTTTGAAAACCCCTACTCCTCCAGACACCACACCAGGAGAGACAACCCCCTATTGTATAAGCAGAATCAGAGAAAATTGTAACCCTTTCCCCTTCTCCCATTTTACAGGCAGTGGTTAGTGCCAAAAGTTCAGCCTGTTGAGCTGAGAAAGTATCTGGTAATGGTTGTTGTGTGTGAGTGGTTCTATCAACTGTCACAATACCAAACCCTGCATGTTTCTTCCCTGTAGTTTGATCTATATATGCAGAACCATCAATGAAAAGCTCCAAGTCAGCATCAGTCAGTGCAGTGTCAGAGAGGTCAGGCCTAGCCTCAGAGTCAAGTTCAATCTGTTTTTCACATTCGTGGGGCGTACCCCCTGTCCATTCTGCCAGGAGGGCAGCAGAATCAACAGTGGAACACCTCTTAATAGCAATATTGGGTTGTGTCAGTAGGGTCTCCTAGCCACAAAGCATTGCGGCAGTAAGGCGCGAGTTCTTTTGGTTCAGGACTGCCATCACACTGTGAGACACATAGAGGGTGGCTTTATGCATTAACACGAGAGTAGTACTCTTTTCAATCGCATATGCTGTCGCAGCAAGACTTCTATCACATGGATGCATACCCCTCACTACATTATCCAATCTGGTAGAGTAGTAAGCACAGGGTTTATGCTGTCCACTTGATTTTTGTGTAACAACAACTGAGGCAAACCACCCTTTTTCAGCTACAAAGATAACAATTATTTTGTTATAGTCAGGCAACCCAAGGGCTGGAGCACTAGCCAGTGCATTCTTCAAATCTTCAAATGCCTTTATTTGATCCGTGCTCCAGGTCAGGAATTCAGACGGCCGTCCGCTGCACATCTCTCTCAGTGGTCTTGCACAGATCCAGGGGCCTCTTCATTGCTGATCGTCAGGAAAGTAGGAACTGTTGGTGTTCTGATTTCCTTGTGGCCAGACACCTCCTCTTCCCCCTCTCTGTGGTTGATTTCCTCCGCGTCCTCCTTGGTGGCCAGGACCAGGCTGGTAACCTCCTTGTGCCTGCTGGGGAGGTCCTTCCTCTTCCTCTTCGGTTCACTCCAGGTGTTGCCCATCCTTGATATTGAGGATTTTGTGGACATTGGTTCCTCATGTGTCCAAATTGTCCACACCCCCAGCATTGCATAGGTAGCATTCTGGGTGATGGTGGGCCCCATGGTTGTGGGTTCCCATAGGTCTGAGGGGGAAATTGTACAAAAGGCACTATGGACTTGGGGGCGCTGTAGGAGCAGGAGTGCTCATCATCACCATGTCAGGCTCACCTCCTAGTTTGTCATATTGTCTCCTGTTTTCCCCAGAATCGTCATCCTGTAGTTCCCTCAGATGATTTCGCCTGAAATCTTTCCACTGTTCTTCGAAAACACAGTGTTCTTTTACTCGTTCCAAACTTTGTATGAGATCTTTTTCTTACTGCCTGTTTCTCAGTCCTTCTCCGGATCCCAGGGTTCACTACTGTCCTTATATGAACTGCTATCCATATGCGGAATCTTCCTGTCTTTGTCTTTGCCTGGGTTTCCTAGAGGGGTTGACGAGGACCCGGAGGACCCTTATTCCACAATTCGCCAATTACTGAAACTAATTTCTCCATCTCGTTCTATTCTTTTATTTCATTTGTAGACTCTCACCCCCTTTCTTCTCCTTCTTCATCTCCTTTCATTAGTTCCCCCTTAATAATGACCTTTGTACCAGTAGCTATTAAAGGGTATAAACCTTCTCTCACTTCCACACCTCCTTCTTTATCTTCGTAAGGTGGTGGAGCTGTAGGGTGAAGGGGCCCACATCCTGGGTCTCTCTTTTTCCCTTGTTCTGCCACCCTTTGACTCTTCAACTGTTTCAACTGACTTTGAGCTGAAAACGTCTGTCCTTCAGTCCGAATTAGTCCCAATATAGTGGCTGACAGTATGGTAACCTTATTACTCTTCTTCTTACTGGCTTGCCTTCCCTTGACTATGTCACTTATCACATCACACTTAGTCTTATCAAATGTTCCTGTGACCAGATGTCTGTACTTTTCTTCTTTGTTTGTCCATTTATTCCATTTCCAAAAGAGTCCAGGTCGGTTTTCAAGTAGGGATAATTGTCCTGTAAATATTGTTTACATTGGTGTGGGACCCACTGTCGCTGCACTGCCTTTGGTTGAATCTGTCATGGTGCCCCGTGATTTTGTTTTAATCAGGTTCTATGTAATGTGGACTGAGTGACTTATCTGTATGGTACTGTAGAAAAACCCAGTTCTATCCCCGTATACGGGTAGTAGAACCTAACATAGGATGATATACCCAACGTTTTCTCTTCTCGTACCGCTCTTCTTCTTCTTTAGTTTCATTACATTTATTCACTAACCACGCTACTGTAAATGGTTCAATATATGTGTGGTAAATCACCAAAATTGGTTTCAATTGTATTTTAACTTCAGTACGGGGTCTCCCTGTCTCCTCTCTTGTGGATGTAATGGAAGAGTAAACTCACAACATGTCTTTCCCAACACGCAATATCCCTTCTTGCACTAATCTTAAAGACTTGTTGTCTATACCATACATAAAATCCAGTGTCTTCCCTCAGGTAAGAACACCATACATAAAACCAGTGTCTTCCCTCAGGTAAGAACACCATACATAAAACCAGTCTGTCCCCAGGTTAAGAACACCCATACATAATCCAGTAGTCTTCCCTCAGGTAAGAACACCATACATAAATCCAGTGTCTTCCCTCAGGTAAGAACACCATACATAAAACACTTTCAATCACTTGTCACCCAGTACCTCAGTACTGACTTGGTTCATCCTGATGTTTTAAGATTGCTTGCATTGCATTCATCTGCTTGTAGGTGTTGGACAGTCCAGAGATGTAGCTGAGCCCTGAGGGCCCATCTACAGGTGGTTCATCACCCCTTGATTCATCATCTCCCCTGCCTGGTTCATCACCTCTCCGGCTCCTCTCCCCAACGCACAGGCCCTTCTCGCTGGCTTCCGTTGCATCAATGCAACAATGTCATAATCTTATTGGCCAGACAGAATAAGATAGAAACACTACACATACTGAGACAGAGGGGCGCTGTTTTGTTCGCTCGAATGCTTTCTCAGGTGAGATACATTCAGCCCCTTGCGAATTGAAGAACATTTATGAAACACATAAATGGTAACATTATGGTAACATTTTTGGGGGGAAGCCTGGCTTCCCTTGGCATCCATTAATACCCCCGAATGGGATTTGACCTTGCAGCCAACATATGCTGATGCAGTGGAGTAGATCCCTTTAGTGGATCACGCCACCACTCTGGGCTTAGCAGTACAGTACAGTACACACCATGCAAGGTGCAAAAAATGCGTCCAAGGCTTTGACATTGTGATGTTGGGTGAATCAGCCTTGAAGAGCCACATGAAGGGGAAGGAATACAAAGCTGCAGCCCGGGCTGGCACTAGTTCTACATTACGTGCCTTTTTTATCGACAACAACCTCCAGAGCTTCGGCAGCAACATCACAACAGCAGCACAATCAAACCATCAGGTAAAGAAACGTTTCAAACATTAATTAGTTCTCTGTATAGCTAACGTAAACTCGTACATCGCCTTGGTCCGTACAATTGTCCTTATTTTAGTGCCCCAAAAACGTAATACTTCCAAATCAACTGTAATGTCAATACCATTGTAAAGCACAACTTCTCCCCTTTCCAACAAAATCAATTACATGACCTAAACACTGCCCGTTTCTGCATAATTCAAGCAGGCAATGAGCCCCGTCGGGTCTTTTTACAAATGGCGGGTGGGGAAGCGAAACTAATGCGTGATAGATCGTGAGAAGGACAGATGTCGTGTGGGAAAATTGCTTTTTTCACTCGATCTGTCTAACTTATCACCTTATCGCCTCTAAAATGTAAATAAAACACTATAAAGAGTTTATATAATGTGTCATTACATACCTATTTGAAGGTTTGTGTCGAATTTGAATCGGGTTTTTAGGGCGGTGCTAAAGCGGCTTTGAGAATGATGATCGCATGCAATGATGACGAAAAAAATAATGGCTCCCCCCTTACCCCCGTCACTGTCCATTTCTTGTTTTTAAACGATGAGAGAAGTGCTACACCTGGTGGAGAGAGATTGTAAGACAGAAATAGTTGCTTTATGCATACTGTACGTTACGACAAGATGTAATGGAGGGTCCGTTTTTTCAACTTTTCTCCAATACTTTGGAGCCATTAACATGTCGATCAACGCTTGAATAGAAACCTAGTTCACACCCCCGATTTTGAAGTCAACACAGTCGCTACAGTCCCATTAGTTTTCTTTGTAGCCTCGTTTGAATGTTGCGGTTTACGCACATTTGTACGGAATGGGGTGAGTTTACGTTACGTGTAAATGATGAAAAGAGCTAGCTAGTTAGCCTGCTAGCTAATGGAACGGAACCTGAATTATTAAACGGTTTCTAGATAACTGTTGAACTGTATCTATGCCTCCTTCAAGTCAAGTGATCTGGGATAGTGAGTGTGATGATTTGGGTGAAATTATGCTAGCCAGCAAACGTTAGCCAACTTAACTAACATTGAGTAATCAGCTTGGTAACATTTGGCTAGCTAGCATGCGAACTCGACCACTGTTCATTTCTGGATACAGATCAGAATTTCTTTCCCAACAAAGCGAGTCAAGATCTTCTGCGTTATGAACTAGGCATTATCATTCAGCACAATTGTTGTTGAAAGTAGTTTCTACAGCTGTACCTTACTTATGGCAAGCTATAACAATAGACATTTAATACATTTCTCTTGAAACCATGGTTTTAATTACCATCATTGTTCTATTTATGTTTGTTTAATGTCTGTTTATTATGTATGTTCAATGATAATATAAGTACAGGAATTGGTTTGAAGTGGAAATTAAAATACATGCAATATGTAGCACAGGCGGTAGGTTTAAGGGTTAAAGATTAAACGTAGGAGGTAGTTGGATATAAATGTCAAGTAAAGGGATAGTCCATTACAAATACAACCTAACATGAGCTGAATTAGATCATTTTAGGGTGTTGTGGACATCTTTTCAGAAAGACTGAGACACCACGGTAATACTGAGAAAAGTTCCGAATTGTTATTCGTTTTCTTTCATGCAGAATGCTCAACCCGAGTCCTCTTCAAAACTCTCTTCATGAATCCGAAACAACGATTTGATGGCATGCAGAGATCCTATGGACAATGAAGTGTCGTCTCCCACTACTCCTGCAAAAGTGCAGATGACAACACCACAATTTCCCACTCGATGTTTCCAGACAGTATTATAGCAACGTCATATGCCTGTGGGGAGAAGACAGCCTACAAGATCAATCACAGTCTTGCACCTTACTTGCGGCGCCACCTCCTGGACAAGTTGCAAAATAACATTTTACATTTGAGTAATTTAGCGGACGCTCTTATTCAGAGCGACTTACAGTAGTGAGCGGATACATTTTTCGTAACTGTCCCCCGTGGGAATCAAATTCACAACCCTGACGTGGCAAGCGCCATGCTCTACCAACTGAGCCACACGGGACTGTAATGTGCTGCTTTTTGACGAATCACAGAACAAACCACTTTAGCTTGTTGAACATTGAGATATTAAAGACATGATAGATCAGATGCATAGTATAATAAAGGAGTGAGATCTGTAGAAAGACAGTGGCTGTGGAATGTGCTCGGTGGACGGGAGAGAGTCAGACGAGTGCGATAGGTGATACGAGAGGACATCTGTGGATTAGGCGAAGAAGAGGTTGAGGTGAGGAGGTCAGGTCAGGTCAGATCCCCTGAAGGGAGAATTAATTGTTATATTATCCTGTTACCCTCTTACTGTCGAACCATAAGATGTAAGGATTGGAGAGAAGGAGGGGTGTCTAAAGTGGAGTATGTATATTTGTGATGGTGAGAAATGTTTTTTGTTGTTGTCTGAATTACAGCTGTAACGACCCTTTGGAAAGAATTCAACTTGGTTGAGCTTCTCTAGTGTCCGTGAATTATTTACTCTGAAAAATGAGAACCTAACAAGCTAAAGCAAATGGATGTCCACGTAAGGTTTTTAAACCCCACAACCAACAAGGTTACACTACCTGGACTCATCTTTCATGGGACATGGCTCAGCAAAGGACTGTCCTTCACAGAGTTGACAACAGTCAACAATGTCAACAGTCAGCATAGTTCAACAATGCTCTGCAGTCATCCCAGTATCCCAGTACCTTTTGAGTTGAAAGCTCTTATGAAAGCTCTTATGAATGAAAGGTGTGTGGTGTGAAAAGGATTGTGATAGAACTTCATTTCTAATTAAGTGTTTCGTATCTGTGCCGTATCTGTGCCAGTGCCCAGACTCCTGTATTTGTCAACACATGGTTCCAAATTTGTACTGAACAAAAATATAAATGTAACATGCAACAAAGATGCAACAAAGATTTTACTGAGTTACAGTTCATATAAGGAAATCAGTCAATTTAAATAAATGCATTAGGCCCTAATCTATGGATTTCACATGACTGGGAATACAGATATGCATCTGTTCGTCTCAGATACCTTGGACATTCCTGCATTCAGCATGCCAATTGCGTGCTTCCTCAAAACTTGAGACATCTGTGGCATTGTGTTGTGTGACAAAAACTGCACATTTTAGAGTGGCCTTTTATTGTCCCCAGCACAAGGTGCATCTGTGTAAGGATCATGCCGTTTAATCAGCTTCTTGATATGCCACAGGTGTCAGGTGGATGGATTAATATTGGCAAAGGAGAAATGCTCACTAACAAGGATGTAAACAAATTTGTGCACAACATGTGTGCGAAATAAGCTTTTTGTGTCTATGGAGAATTTCTGGGATATTTTATTTCAGCTCATGAAACAAGGAGCCATGATTGGCTGAGATAATGGATGGGCTGAACATGCCGGGAGATGAGTTTGGATTCGTCTGTCTATAACGTGAGCTGCTCAGTATGTGTTGATAGTCCTTTCTACCGGGCCATTTTTGAAAGATATGACGTTAGTCCTCAAGAACTACAAAAGTATTGCTACTTTTCTCTACGACATTGATGCCCTGAATTTAGCACGCACTATCGACAGACCAGTTGGAAAACGTGATGGGCTGCTTTCTGCACGTGCCACGGTCAGTGTGAACCGGAGTGACTTGACACAACGCTGTCCAAATGTAACGGATGTGAAATGGCTAGCTAGTTAGCGGGTACGCGCTACTAGCATTTCAATCAGTTACGTCACTTGCTCTGAAACCTAGAAGTAGTGTTGCACCTTGCTCTGCAAGAGCTGTGGCCTTTGTGGAGCGATGGGTAACGATGCTTCGTGGGCGACCGTTGTTGATGTGTGCAGAGGGTCCCTGGTTCGCGCCCGTGTTGGGGCGAGGGAACGGTATAAAGTTATACTGTTACATTGATGCTGTTGACCCGGATCACTGGTTGCTGCGGAAAAAGGAGGCGGTTGAAAGGGGGTGAGTGTAACGGATGTGAAATGGCTAGCTAGTTAGCGGGTACGCGCTACAAGCGTTTCAATCAGTTACGTCACTTGCTCTGAAACCTAGAAGTAGTGTTGCACCTTGCTCTGCAAGGGCCGCGGCTTTTGTGGAGCGATGGGTAATGACGCTTCGTGGGTGACTGTTGTTGATGTGTGCAGAGGGTCCCTGGTTCGCGCGAGGGGACGGTCTAAAGTTATACTGTTACACAAACAAAATGTAGCTACAAACAAAACTGAGTTAAATGGTTCCAGTCTACCGTAAAGCGTTCATCCATGTATACGGCTAAGAGTCTAGCTACATTTTCAGATATTATACATTTCTAATTTACTCAGAAAGTCATTTTCATTGCAAGTTAAAGCGTACTGTTAGCTTGCTAGCTAGCGAACGTTAGCTTGCTGGCTTGCTAGCTAATGGTATGTGTATGATCTGTGTAGTAATATTATTTAAATCAGAAATTCATTTGGATTGCTAGTTATAGCCTAATGTTAGCTCGCTAATGTTGAACCAAATTGTTAGCTTTAGCTACCTGCAGATTCATACTATCCCTATGACAATGTTTGTATTGGTAGTAGTATGAGTTGGGATTATGCCGGTTCATTGTTTAGCTTACTAGCTAGTCTAACAAAAGACTCCACTTCGCCAGATGATTACATGACCCATCAAGTTAGCCAGTTGTATCTGGGGGTGATTACGGCCATCTACTGTATTTCATGAACATGTGTACATGTCTAGACAATAGTGACCCATCAATTTAGTCAACATCCGCTAGATGTGGCATGGGGGTGGTTATAGAATTTTCTTCACATGACCCATCAATTTAGACAAGTGTGTCGGATAAGCGTCATCTAATAATTATAACATTTTTATCGGATACTTTCTGTTTTTTCTATTGCTACTATGCTATTTACCATTTCACTGAGCAGTTTACACCTTCTGTGTCCTGTGCATGTGACAAATAAACTTAGATGTTATTTGATATAGTGTGTGTTTACCAGAGACGGTAATGTGAAGAACAACATTACCTGCACCAAAGTCATGTTAGGATATAGGACAAGGACGAGATAGTGTATTTTTACCTGGAGTTTTTCCTTATTGTAGGCTACTACTTTGACCACTTTTAGTCTTAATCTCTGGTCGTTTACTAAACTACTCACTCTGTTTAGCACATGGCCTCACATGTGAATCCTTAGCCCCACCCACAGAGATGGGTGGGGCTAAGGCTTAAGAGGGTGTTAACGATGCTGAATGGGTGTAGACAGAGCTCTCCAGTAGGTGTACCAAAACATTCAAGGACCAACCTTATCAACTTTCAAAGCAGAATTACTTTCCCATTATTCCTCAACTGCAGTGTGTGATATACGATTTTGTAGCTCTGAGTCTCTACTTTTATCCAATGTAAAAAACACAATTTCTAATTCTGCTACATAATACCGAATCGAGGCAGTCGGTCACATTTTTGGTCAGTGTGGACATGAAGAACAAAACACACATGCTGTATGTAAACAAGCTTTTATTAATTGAAAAAATAACTTTCCTCTACCTCAGCTAAATTATGAGGACCATTTAAGGAAATCTCTTTTGATTTCTCTCTTACTATTCAACAAACATTTTGTAAAGTTACTGTATGTCGATATTATGACTTTGCCGTCAATGTGTGACAATTATGTAAATTAATCCACACTTTTATAAGAAAAACAGAAACTTTGATTCTTTGTTTTGACTCTTCAAGGGTGGAGGCGATAGTAAAACAAGTGCGTAATCTGCAACCACCACATCTACATGATCTCTGAAGTACATTCTTTCGGAAAGCTTTGCAACAACTTTTTAAATTGAATTGGTATAAAATGTATTTTCCAGATATCAGTGTTTCTATTTTTCTACTCTAAACTGACATTTTTGTGTGTGTTAACGTTGTATCAAAATACCTACTTGAGTAGTTATACAGACCACTGACATTAGCTTGTGTGCCTGACTGTTTTTGCATTCAACACTGCATTATTCCTTTTGATCAGTTTTTGCAGATATACCTAAACACTTCTTGTGGCTCCTTTGTTGATCTGAAAGAATGGATGGCTGGGGGGGCTACCAGAGTTATTGGAGTCTCAGGCATTTTGCTTAAACCTATCCCTACCTGTCAGTTCTTTAAAGGGATACTTTGGGATTTATCTACTTCCCCAGAGTCAGATGAACTCGTGGATACCATTTTTATGTATCTGGGTGCAGTTTGAAGGAAGTTCTTAACTAGCGCTAGCGCAATTGCTAACTAGCTTTAGCGCAATGCCTGGAAGTCTATGGGTATCTACTAGCATCTTTCTAGTCATTGTGTTAATGCTAGTTAGCATTGGCTTGCGAAACTAACACGAACTTCCTTCATACTTGACACAGAGACATAAAAATGGTTTCTACGAGTTCCTCTGACTCTGGGGAAGTAGATAAAGGGCATCATTGCCAAAATCCCAAATATCCCTTTAAGGGGTCACTTAGTTTTCTACTCTAAGAATTGAGTTAACAGCCTGGGTTCAGGACTATGACATTGGTCCTGTTCAAATACCTTAGAATGCATACTTCCTCCCTACCTACCTTGATTTCTTCAAGGAAGTGGGGAGGAAGGATGTATTGTAAATATATTGGAACAAGGCCTTGGTGTTTATTTTAGTAATCGTCGATCTTGTACTCGTATTTGTAATCCAAGATGGAGTCCGTGAAACTTTCCGGTGCCGACGTTTGCTCCTCTCCTATGAACCACGAGTCGTACCAAGCAGTAGTGGGCTCCGCCTCTGTTGTCGTGGGAACCGGCGTGGTCGTCGGGGGAACCGGCGTGGTCGTCGGGGGAACCGGCGTGGTCGTCGGGGGAACCGGCGTGGTCGATCTCATCAGTCTCTGTTGCCGTAGACGACGGGTGCGGTCGAGCCCTAGCTTTTGCTTTTGCTTGCGACGCGCCTCAGGACCCATGGCGGTAACTCTGTCGGGAGGCGTCACATGCCTGTTACCATTGGAGACCGTGTTCCGTCTTGTTCCGCCGTTGCCGTGGCTGAGCAGGCGTATGGGCTTGTTGCCGTGCAGGGCCATGATCTGTGGATGAATTGATAGCATTTATATAGTGCTTCAATGGCTCTAAAGTGGCTAATAGGCAATATAATTATAATTGTAGGTGTAGCAGTACCCACTTGTTTGATACGGTCCCAGTTGGACTTGGCCAGGTTAAAGCTGCAGGTAGTTGCCCCTGCCTCGTAGCCCACCACACACAGCTTGGTCAGGGGGGCGTAGCCTTCTGCCCGCACCGTCACACGGTACTCACCTGGGTTCAACAAGCGCCAGTAGTCCCCTGTTACAGCTGTGGAGGAAGCAGAGAGGAGAGGGCTTAGACTGCACACTCAATAAAGATAGCACTAGCAGGCTCCTGGACGTCCACTGCATGTAGGTTTGTTCAGGGGGAAGGGACAACAGGTTGTTACCAATATCTACCCCAGCTGTAGTTTAATGAATATACCAATATAACAGTGCATAGCTACATTCATGCGTTCACAGCAGTCAGAATGCCAAGGGCAGTAGGCTATGCGACATGGTTAACACAAAGCCAGACACTGTACCCACCTGTAGAGACATCATGGTTGACCCCCTCTACAGAAACTGTAGCATTAGCGATGGGGTTCCCCTCATTGTCTTTTACCACGCCCCTGATCCCACGCTGCACCTGGGTGGGGTGAAAACCAGGGTTCAAAAGGTCAGTCACTCTACAGCAGTGGTATACACACTTTTTCAGTGGGGACACCATTTTTCCCACAATAATTTATTGCGATCCCAGAGATGGTTGTCCTTCTGAAAGGTTCTCCCATCTCCACAGAGGAACTCTGGAGTTCTGTCAGAGTGACCATTTGGGGTCTTGGTCACCTCCTTGATCAAGGCTCTTCTCCCCCGATGGCTTAGTTTGGCTAGGCGGCCAGCTCTAGGAAAAGTGTTGGTGGTTCCAAACTTCTTCCATTTAAGAATGATGGAGGCCACTGTGTTCTTGGGACCTTCAATGCTGCAGACATTTTTTGGTACCCTTCCCCAGATCTGTGCCTCGACACAATCCTGTCTCGGAGCTCTATGGACAATTCCTTCGATCTCATGGCTTGGTTTTTTCTCTGACATACACAATCAACTGTGGGACCTTATATAAACAGGTGTGTGCCTTTCCAAATCATGTCCAATTTACCACAAGTGGACTCCAATCAAGTAGAAACATCTCAAGGATGATCAATGGAAACAGGATGCACCTAAGCTCAATTTCGAGTCTCATAGAAAAGGGTCTGAATACTTATGTAAATAAGGTATTTTTTTATATACATTTGCAAAAAATTCTAAAAACCTCTTTTCACTTTGTCATTATGGGGTATTGGGTGTAGATTGAGGAAACATTTTTATTTATTCCATTTTAGAATAAGGCTATAACGTAACAAAATGTGGAAAAATTCAAGGTGTCATTCGGAATACTTTCCGAATGCACTGTATATATACAGTATATTACATTTTGGCGACCCCAGCTTTGAATACCACTGCTCTACGGCCACACTCCAGGACTGTGTGTGTGTTTTGGTATACTCTCAAAATGTGTTAATTGTTTCTCTGTGTGTGCATACGTGTGTCTGTGTGTGTACCTGCTCCATGAAGGTGAGCATGGCCTCTCTGTTCTTCTCCCATTCAATGACCAGCTCACTCTGATGGGGGAACTTATCACAGCCCAGGAACACTGACAGCTCCAGACAGTTAGTGTGCAGGTAGCTGAAGTCATTCATACCTGAGGATGGAGGGAGAGGGGGGGAAGATAGGTGGCAATGAGAACCCGCAATGCAAATGATGAGCCACCAGAGAGCGCCATTACCCCCGAAACTGGGTCCTTTACTCTGATCAATGTTACATTACAGGTTTCAACCTTTTTGAACTACTGTATGTAATGTCGACTATCATAAAAAATGGCTTAATGAACAGCAGACAGCAATGGAATAAAAAAGGGGGCATGTCTGTCCTTACTTCCTTTGACGGGCTGCCACTTGGCGCGATTGACGATTCCAACGCCTCCAGTGATGTCATTGCCGTGACAGGAGCCGTGGGAAGTGTATGTCATCGACAGGTGAGTAGAGGCATAAGAGATGGCCAACCACCTATAACACACAAACACACACACACACAGTCAGATAGGGTAATCTGATCCTAGATTTGTGGTTAACTTGGGCTCCCGAGTGGCACACATCTCAGTGCCAGAGGTGTCACTAGAGACACTCTGGTTTGAATCCAGGCTGTATCACAACCGGCTGTGATTTGGAGTCCCATAGGGCGGCGCACAATTGACCCAGCTTCGTCCGGGTTTGGCCGGTGTAGGCCGTCATTGTAAATAAGAATTTGTTCTTAACTGACTTGCCTAGTTAAATAAAAACATTTACTTCATGCTACACACCTGAAAAAGGAGGCGTCTGCTGTGGCCCTGGGTTCATCCTCAGGCTCTGCGTACCCCCCTCTCCCTCTGTCATCCTCCTCTTCCTCTTCCCTGTGTCCATAGCCATGTCCCCTCCACTCCTCCTCCGGCTGCTGGTATCCCCTGTTATACTGGTCTTCTTCTCGCTGCTGGTATCCCCTGTTCCACTGGTCTTCTTCTGGCTGCTGGTATCCCCTGTTCCACTGGTCTTCTTCCGGCTGCTGGTATCCCCTGTTCCACTGTCTTCCTTCTGGTCTGCTGGTATCTCCTGTCCACTGTTCTTCTTCGGCTGCTTGGTATCCCCTGTTCCACTGGTCTTCTTCTGGCTCCTGGTATCCCCTGTTCCACTGGTCTTCTTCTGGCTGCTGGTATCCCCTGTTTCTATCATCTTCCTCCGGCTCCTCAAACTCCTCGTACCTAGAAGAATGATTTAAATTGAGTTGATTGTTTGTTTGGTTTCATATCATTATTACTCCTGCCAAAAATAGCAAGAGTGCAGGAAGAGAAAGAGCCTCGTACTGTCTCTTCTTTCGGCTCTGTGCCCTCTCTCTCTTGCCCTCTCTGGTGCTGGCGCCGGCGGTCTTGGTTAGGCGGTGATTGTCGTAGGGGTACGCCACGAACCTCTCTCCCCCCTGGAAGTTGGCCCCCAGTACGAATGGGTGGCTCTCCATCCACAAGATGATGGCTCGAGTCTCCACAGCAATCTGCAGGACAAGAAGAACAAACAGCAGCCATCTTTTTTTATTTAACTAGGCAAGTCAGTTAAGAACAAATTCTTATTTACAATGATGGCCTTCCCCGGCCAAATCCAGACTCCCAATCACGGCCGGAGGTGATACAGCCTGGAATCGAACCAGGGTTTGTAGTGACGCCTCTAGCACTGAAATGCAGTGACTTGCTTGTACTGTCTCTGCTCTTCACACCATCTACATTTCCTTCCCTCCTTTTTCTCCCCTCCTGTCTTCATCCCCTCGCTTTCTCCCTTACCTGCCCCTCCCCTCTCCCTCCCTCCCTCCACCTCCTTCCTCCACACACCCTGTCATCCCCCTCTTGATCTGCAGGGATCTTGACATGGTGATTGGGGGTCAGTTTGGGCACCATGCCCTTGTCCTCGGCCTCCCACAAAACACTGTTCAGGTCAGGGAAGTTCTGGAAGATGTCATGGCCGTCCTCCGTCCAGTGGCCTGTTGTCCAACCACTCAGCTCGGAACCCTGTGGTGTCAATGGAACAGGATGTTATGGAGATATGGGCTGCATATTTACTGCAGTAATATCAACGTGTTAAAACCAAACGTCTTAGGATTTGCTTGAATGTCTCTAGTCTTGACTTAACATATGAGATATGTTTTCTTCTCTTGAGGAAAATAAAGTTGGGTGCTAGACTGTTCCTGCATACAACAATACTTTCCTACAGGACAACAAGTTGGCTAAATCAGAAACTGTCTGGCACCCCTTTTCCTTAATAGAACAAAACAGATTTGCACCCTGGAAGTGTAAAGTATAAATACAGGCTGTATTTCCCTGTGAGGGTCGTTCTTGAATTACGGTGGCATTTTGGCATGGCATTTTGGAAAAGAATTACTTGATTTTTTATTTAAATGGAGTCGGGTACATCTTCCCATTCTAAATCAACTAATATGGTAGCTTAATGACTTAAAATATGTTTTTACCATTATGATAACATTGTGCCACCAGTGGAGTAGTAACACCAATGAGGATTTTCTGAAATGGAGGCCACAAATCCTCAAATCTAAGGTCAATCCTTTAAAAAGAATTTACTAAAGTGATTCATTATTTCCATTTATTTAAATTGGCTGACACAAAATGATGAAGGAAATTCTCAAATTTATGACATACTGAAAGGTCGTGATAAGCTAATAATTTTCTTTAATATAGAACCCTCCCTCAATAACAGCTTGCCACGGGAGAAAATGCTCAAGGTCCTTGTCCCACTGGTGATGTGTAGGGGTGTAGTGACATGTTTTGGGGTTTAGAGATACTGTATCTATCTATTATTTTGAATGCTAGACAGTAAACAAAAGTATTTAATATACTTTTTATCTCCCAAACTCAACTCTGGACCTTGAAGCCAGTTCCACGGTATTGTTTCATTGTTCCCCTCTAATCAGGGACTGATTTAGACCTGAGACACCAGGTGGGTGCAATTAATTATCGGGTAGAACAGAAAACCAGCAGGCTCCGGAACTCGTAGGCTAAGAGTTGAATGCTCTTGCTGTAGATCAATAAAAACACCTATTGTTTTACTAGTATAATGTGTGTCCCTCAGTTTTATGTCATTGATGTTACCACTTTGAAAATCGCTGATTACAAAAGATAAGGACAAGCCAATTTGCTAGCCCCCAGTAGTTTCAACAATGCATACAAATAGTTGTTTTGCAGTATAAAGGACTTAGATATGTTTTCTTATTAAATAACAATGAAATAAAATTAGAATGTATTATTTTTAATGTTTTCGTATTTTTAAATTGTTTTTACATGGTGCCAAAGTCAAGGGACAACATTTACCACCGCAATTCAAGAATGAACCGTATAATATCCAGTACTGACCACTGCGAGGGCTTTCTCCTGCCCATCAGGGTTGAGTGAGGGCACCAGGTGGATACGTATTCCCTCCACCAGGCGGCGCACTCTGGGGTTGCCATCATTGTACTCCTTACACAGGTACTGCAACAGAAGAAGAACCATCTCCCGCCCCGTCGCCTCGTTTCCATGGAGACCGGCCGTGTAGCGGAACTCCGGCTCACCTAAGGAGAAAAACACAGATTGTCATTGTCTTTCCATGCTTGAGAGGACACGAGTACTGAGCTTTCTATGACAGTTAGCCTGGAATAACAAACGGGTGCAGTTAGCCTGGAATAACTAATGGGTGCATGTCCTGAAAACTGTGGACACAGACACAATATTGGTTTCATCCCACCTATCTCGTGTTCTGTGGGGTTGCCTGATATCACCATGGCCAGGATGTCCAGTCCGTTGGAGCTGCGACCCAGGCTGTACATACTGGTGATGTTGGGACACTCCTCAGACACAGACTTCATCATCTACCAGAAGAGACGCACAGGGGAAAGCAGCAGTTACCAACCCTGGCCCGGGACACCTTCAGTGAGTCTGTGCAAGTCTTTGTTCAAGCCCAACAAATCTTATTAAATGAATCCCCAAAGTGTCAAGACAGAGTTGAAGTCAGTCGTCACAATCTGTCAGACAAAACATTAGACCTGATTCAAGTTCAAACAGGTGGTACTGATGACCATAAGGTTTGAAGTCCCCTGAAATGGGAGTGTTCCGTCTCACCGTGACCATGTCTGAGTAGTTGTGATGTCTGAAGTCCAGGTACTGGACTGGAGTCACCTCATTCTGCAGCCTCTGGTAGGCACTGGTGGGGTCTGAGGAAATAAAAATGCACAGTGTCAACGTTTGCGTGTGTTTTATGTTTTACTATCCTTGTGGGGACCAGAAGTCTAGTAGGGTGGGTGTGTGTGTCACTCACCAGGCAGTGGGCAGCCGAGTACCTCCAGCCTCATACAGCAACTACCATTCCAGCTCTGAGGGATGACTCTGATGTAGCGCGCTAGTATGGGCTCAGCTAACTGATTCAGCACAGGGGTATCCTTATCAGAGTTACCAAAAAACAACTAGAGAGAGGGGGAGGAGGGGGGTAAAGAGAGAGGGAGAGACAAATATATTTGACATGGTGAACTTTTGTGCCCCATTAAAAAGAGCATGAGAGTGAACCCTGGGACCAAAGTACATTTGAAGCAGCGAGGCTGACAGACTCACCCAGTCAGAGTAACCGTCATGGATGGTTTTCCATTCTCTGCTGTCATTACTGAATTGCACGTAGTACGATGTCACAAAGTCACTCCTGAAACAGAAACACGCACACAAATTTTGTCACCATTTTGTCTTTGATATTTCTGAAATTGTCTGTGCGCTTGTGTGTGTCTGTGTGTGTGTGTGTGTTTGTGTGGTTTGGTTTCACTATCCTTGTGGGGACCAGAAGTCCTCACAAGGAGGGTAAAACAAGGAAAAGGGCTATTTTAGGCTTATGGTTAGAATTAAGGTTAGGGTTTAGGGTTAGATTTAGTTTCAGGGTTAGGGGTTAAGGGTTAGGTTTAGGTTTAGGAGTTAGGGAAAATAGGATTTTGAATGGGAACACATGTTTTGGTCCCCACAAGAATAGTAAAATAAACGTGTGTGTGCTTGTGTGTCTTACTCGTTACGTGAGTCTCGTCCCTGTGTTATGATCCCAGTAAACTCTGTTGCTTTGCGAGCGTCCATCTCAAACCAGTGAATATTGTCCTCTGGGTTAGGACACCACGCCCCACCATGCATGTCCTCCTCATCATCCGAAGCCTGGAAACCATGGAAACCATACAGTGTTGGAGATGAGGGTAAGGGGGCTTACCGTCAGGTTCGAATTAGTGTGAGGAGTGTACCTGCATGTTGAGTCATGCTCTGTGTTGGCTGGAGCAGTACTGAGACTTAGGGTTAGTCAATGGGTTAGGGTTAGTGTGTGAGGGTTAGTGTATAAGAGTTATGGGTTAGTGTGCGAGGGTTAGACTTAGCTTGTGAGAGTTAGGGTGAGTGTGTGAAGGTTAAGGTTAGTGTGTGAGGGTTAGTGTGTGTGAAGGTTAAGGTCAGTGTGTGAGGGTTAGTGTGAGAGGGTTGGACTTAGTGTGTGAGGGTTAGTGTGTTAAGGTTAGTGGGTGAGGGTTAGACTTAGCGTGTGAGAGTTAGGGTGAGTGTGTGAAGGTTAGTGTGTGAAGGTTAAGATTAGTATGTGAGGGTTAGTGTGTGTGAAGGTTAAGGTCAGTGTGAGAGGGTTGGACTTAGTGTGTGAGGGTTATTGTGTTAAGGTTAGTGGGTGAGGGTTAGCGTCACTGTGTGAGGGTTAGGGTCTGTGTGTGAGGGTTAGGGTCCGTGTGTAAGGGTTAGGGTTACCTGTATGTTGAGTCGTGCCCTGGCTTGGCTGTAGCGGTAGTGAGACATGGAGGAGGCCAGCAGCTGGTCTGATTCTATCCTATGAGACTCCATACCCAGGGGAGGACACTCTGCCACCAGGGGAAAACATCTCAGTCACACACACATCACAAAAACTTCAAACCACAATGGAAAACCTCTCAAGCTCTTGCTAAAACTCTTGCTAACCGAGTATTGTATCATTGGATGGTAGCAAGTGACTTACTTTTGGGCTCCTTGAATACGTGTGGTCTCTTCTTGGCTTTGGCCCGCTCTTCCTTCTCCCTCCTCTGCTGAGCTCTCTCTGTCAAACAGCACCATAGTCAATCACTAACTACAATTCCAGTAATGGATTCTCTGTGTGCGCGTGCGTGCGTGCGTGCGTGTGTGTGTGTGTCGACAAACGCAGTAATGCCTCAGAGGATCCACATGCCTTCACATTGCAGATAGGAAGGAAACCAGATGTATTCTGTTTCTCCAAATTCAGGAATGTGCTGATTTAAATTCAGATTGTTCTTTTTTTCTTCAGTAAATCTAAGACAGGCCACACACTGTTGTATCCAAACTTTCATAACCACCAGTCACATTTTCTGGGTAACCCTACTTAAAGTGTCAATATCTCTAACTGGATGTGAAAGCTGTCACATTTTGTATTAAATGGGATTTTGTTCTACATACACATGTGCAATCACGGATAGTGGTGGACAGAGTATCCCCCCCTGACCCCCATTCTACAAGGTGTTGAAAGCGTTCCACAGGGATGCTGGCCCATGTTGACTCCAATGCTTCCCACAGTTGTGTCAAGTTGGCTGGATGTCCTTTGGGTGGCAGACCATTCTTGATACACACGGGAAACTGTTGTGGGTGAAAAACCCAGCAGCGTTGCAGTTCTTGACACAAACCGGTGTGCCTGGCAACCTACTAGCATACCCCGTTCAAAGGCACTTAAATATTTTGTCTTGCCCATTCACCCTCTGAATGGCACACATACTCAATCCATGTCTCAAGGCTTAAAAATCCTTCTTTAACCTGTCTCCTCCCCTTCATCTACACTGATTAAATTGGATTTAACAAGTGACATCAATAAGGGATCATAGCTTTCACCTGGATTCACCTGGTCATGTCTATGTCATGGAAAGAGCAGGTGTCCTTAATGTTTTGTACACTCAGTGTAATCTCCCATAGACAAAAGTCCCTGGTTCCATTCTGATTATACATTGAGCTGGTTCTACTCTCCTCACTGTGCTGGAGGTACAGTACAGAATGGAACATGTGGCAACAGCTGTTGGTTCTTATCCCGAGTGTTTCGATCTTCATTCTCAGCTCGTGATTTCAACATCTCTCCCCTCCATTACTGTCAGACTCGCTAATCCTCTGTTTTTATCCCTTGTGTTGTTTTTCTCTCTTTCCCTCATATTTCCTTCCAGCATGTTCTGTAACCTCTCTTTGCTGTCCCGTCTCTCCCTTTCTTTCTGCTCCAGCCCAAAGCTTCTTCCATGCACCAATACAGGTTAAAGGCGTTTACATTTGAGTCATTTAGCAGACTCTGTTATCCAGAGGGACTTACAGAAGCAATTAGGGTGAAGTGCCTTGCTCAAGGGCACAGCAACAGATTTTTCACTTAATTGACTCGGGGATTCGGACCAGCGACCTTTCCTTCCCTACCTTCCCTCACAACACATTTCTATGGTTCAGATTTGTCCTGCTCTAGATAGAATTAACTTGTGTCCCTTGTCTTAGCAAGTGGAGCCATACTGAAGCTTCACAGCTACATGTTTGCAATGCCCAGGTAGAGACTGATATCTGTGTTTTTTTTTCCTCATTCGCTTTAAGCGGAAACATGAACCATTCGGGACTGTTATTCCTCCACCACATTATGAATCTGTGAGTGACGTGGTCATATGTTCATCTGCTTGACTGGGAGCTTTGACAGTGCAAAGTATGACATGGCAGTGTTACTAAGTTTTACTTGCAATGACTCTGATATGTGGTTGTTTTACCTACCTTAGTTTAATGGACACAAAAAAAATGCTGGGTTGTTTGGCTGACCCATCTGCTGGGTTGCAGACATTGGGTCACTTCGGTTTTTTTTACATTGTGGCCTTCCATTATAGAATTTTGCTTTGATGTGGATTGAGGCCTATACTGTACATTCATATCAGTTGTGTTCCTCCATTGTATTCACCTTTCCTATTTCTAATGTGGGGTTGTGTTTCTGTGCCCAATTGGAAACTAAAAGACTATGAGCAAACTAACCTATGTAATTGAATACTGTACATGGAAATGGATTGTGATGATACCCATGAATGAATGCTGAACAATGTGCTTATTTTATCTTTTTTTTTTATCAGGGATAAAATTTGATTTGATATATATGAAATTGTTTGGTGAAATATGCATAAAAGGAGAGTAATTGCCCCTAATTCTGCACTTTAGTATACTTTTGTACTTCCAATTTTGATCATCATGATTTAGTGAATGCAAAGAAAATGTTTTGATCTACTGGGATTTTTAAAAGAAAGACTAACTTTCTGTTTTGTCTGTTTGGACAAAAGTAGGGTTGCGTTAATCTTTTTGCAGGGCAGTCGTGTTCTTTTTGATGAATGTATTTGCAATTTCGACGGTATAATATAGTTTTGATTAATGTATTTATGTTTTGAGAAGGCAACTACATTTTGAAAACGCATTTACTGTTCTGCAAAAGGGAGTTCTGTGTCTTGTGGACTTTGTTTAAAAAATCAACAACATGATTCCAAAAATTGCTCGTCAACCCAGAATGAAAGTTAATAAAAACACGACTGATCGTTAAATGAATGTTTGGGTAATCCCAACAACCAAACATGTTGGGTTATTCACGCAACCCAATCGGTTGACTGTGTCAAAATAACCCAGTGTGTGTTCTATCCAATATTTACCCAGTGCTGGGTTACCAAAACCCCCAAATTGGGTTGTTTTTAACCAAGCATTTTTTTGTGAGTGCATTGACTGTAAGTTGCTCTGGATAAGAGTTTCTGCTTAATGACCAACATGTAAATGTTACTGTATAATGTGAAGTATCTACAACTGAAGATAGATAGATCACAGTCATTCAGATCATAATGGAAAATAGGCTGTGCACAATACCTCTATCCTCTCTCTCCTTTTCTTTCCTTTGGGTCTCTCTCTCCCCCTGTTTTTTCGCTGTGGTAAACAAAGGAGGGAAAAACAATCATGGATGAATTTGAGGTTACTTTCCCCCACCTCCCCATTACATGTAACAGTATACTGTGTATGTGGGGTGTTTTCGGTGGAGTGAAACATTTTAGAACGTTGCAGATAGAATAAAAGATAACGTCATGATTTTCTATTGTAACTGGCAGACAATCAATCATAATATACACAAACATTCTGTAACGTTTCCCCCTCCTGAACAGGCCCAGGTGTTTCTTAAGGTTTGCCACATTTCCAAATGATAAACATGACAAAGTGTTTGAGGCAATAATCTTGATTTGACTGTTGTTTGTTCCAGTCACTTGGCATTTTCTTATTTGGGAGTTTGGAACATCAGCTGCCAAAGTCTTGCTTAACCCAAACTTAGACAACAGACCATATAATTGAAACAGTATACACTTATTTTGTTTCATTCTTGTGGGGAATGAGAAGTGTAGGCCCATTACTTTTGACTCTGTGGTAAAGGGCCAGTTCTTTATTGTGTCTATCTAATTTTTATTTCACCGCAGGGTCCCATTGAAATGAAAAACATATTTCTATTGAAGATTTGGCCAAGGGTTTATTTTACAGTGCAGAGAGTGTGTGTGTGTGTGTGTGTGTGTGTGTGTGTGTGTTGTGTGTGTGGTGTGTGTGTGTGTGTGGTGTGTGTGTGTGTGTGTGTGTGTGTGTGTGTGTGTGTGTGTGTGTGTCAGTGTGTTTTTGGTTTTACCTCACAAGGATAATAAATCAAGGAAAATACAGACAAGTGAGACATTCGCAGCGGATTATTTTAGGTTTAGGGGTTATGTTTAGGGTTGCAATTATGGTTAAGGTTAGAATTAGGTTTCAGGGTTAGGTTTAGGGGTTAGGGTTAGGTTTAGGTTCATGGGTAAGGTTAGGGTTAGGTTAAGGGTTACGGTTGGGCTTAGGGGTTAGGGAAAATAGGATTTTGAATGGGAATCAATTGTTTGGTCCCCACAAGGACAGTGTGTGTGTGCCCGTGTGTGTACATACTCTGTCCACCACTATGCCCGTAGTCATACTCCTCGTACCATGGGCTTTCATAGGTGGGTGGTGGTGTAACAAGCTCCTCTGTATTGGAAGGAGAAAACACAAACACATCATTACAGTAGCCTAAACTGAGGAGCACACTGTTTCTGCATTGATTCAACAGTACATAACTGCCATGGCAAAACCAACCTGACTCAAGCAGAAACAGACTGGCAGCCTGTCTAGTAGTACTAATCTATTTTTACTAAACAACATCACAGAGAGAGAGTCTCTTTGGTGTAATGTATGCCTTCCAAAGCGCTCTGAAGTTAAAATGCAGTATGTAGTTTCAAAACATTAATACAGTAATCTTCCACTACAGTGATGGTGGAACAGAGCCTTTATTTCTGCAGCCACAACAGACACTCTGTTTGGACCCACATAAAGCTAGCATAACACGCTGCCTGTTATTTGCCTCGTTAAATGTTTAATTTAAGTTTACAAGGAATATAACAGAGCAGCCATCTTGTGAAAGGCTTCTCTCTCAAAAACAAAACCATGAAAAGCCTTTGGCTGTTTAGAACTACACTCTCACCCACTCGCTCTCCTCTTAAAAAGCAGGGTGATGATCTAGCCTCCTACTCTGTCATTCCCTGGACTAAGAGCTCTAATTCAATCTGATCCGCTTTAGCCGACATCAGCATAGCGGTTATTTTGGCGGTGTTGGAGGTGGAACTGCGTTAGAGCTATCAAATCCACAAGCGTCTCCAGGCATTATACCTAAAGCAGACATTGGCATTGGCTGCACAGAGTTGCATTAACCTCTACGGAATCGGTGTCCCTAAACCGGGACGGTTGTTGCTAACATGCACTAATGGGACTAGAAGGACATTGTAAGTAACAGACAACTTTCCAGGACATAGACATGTCTTATATGGGTAGAAAGCTTAAATTCTTTATAATCTAACTCCTGTGTCCAATTTACAGTAGCTATTACAGTGAAAAAATACCATGCTATTGTTTGAGGAGAGTGCACAACAACAAAACACTTTTATCACGGCAACTAGTTTGATACATTCAACTCTGAAGGTAAATAATGTACTTACATTCAGTAATCTTGCTCTGATTTGTCATCCTGAGGGTCCCAGAGATAAAATGTAGCAAAGTTTTGTTTGATCAAATCGATTTTTATATTCAAATGTAGGAACTGGGTTCTACAGTTTGAACCCCTGCTGTCTACCCCTGCTGTACACCTCAGACACCGCCAAAACATCAGCTGATCTGGTTGAATCTAGGTCTAAGCGTATGGTTTACAGGATCGACTTCCACACTATAAACCCTAAAACAGGGGTTGTCTTTCATTCTTAGAAAGGAGAAATAGCAGCATACACTGTGGCCCTCTAAACGGTGACTGACTGACTGACTGACTGATTGATTGATTGACCGGCTGACTGAATGATTGATTAATTGAGATGTAAGTCACCTGTAACAGCATAGCTCCAGTCATCTTTCTCTGTGGGGACGACCTCTGTACCATCAGGGAAAGGAAAATTCTCGGGCTCCTCGTCTGTTATTGGAGAACGGAGAAAACGAGAAAGTGAGAATGGAGATCTCAAAGAATAAAGAGAGCAGAAAAGAGAAAAGAGAGAGCAAGATCGAAGAGGCACATGAGAGTAAGGACGGAGGCAGATGGAGAAGTAAGAGTAGAGAAAGAAGAGAAAGAAGAGGATGAGAATGGAGAGAGATGGAGAGGTGCAGGAGTGAGATACTGTAGGAGTGTAAATCTGGAGGAATGGTAGAGTGAAACAGTAGTGGAATTATGGACACAGTAAAAGTAATGAAAACCTGTTGCAGCTATCACACAAAGTACAGATGAGCTGAGCTTTGCAATGAATGTCACTGACAAACCTTCACATGAGATGAGATTTCCATCATATAAGGTGGAAAACCTGACTCATTGGTTAAAGAGTCCAGTTGGCAAATATCATAAAGGGTTCGATTTAGAGTGGATCTAGATGAGAAATCCAGAGATAAAAAGTTGTTATTGAATTTTAAACCTATCCCAAACCTTAACCATTACCTTAACCATTCAGAGTTCATGCCTAACCTTAAGAATTTGGAGTTAATGCCCAAACTTAACCTTTAACACTAATGAAATTCAACATTTGGAACAACTTCGCAATTTAACATTTGAGAAAAATGGATGGACATCTAATTCTGACGTGAGACTGTGAGGGCTGGTAGGTTATACACCTATAGTACACGTTTAAACTAATAGCTAGTATTTGAAAAAATACTTTGATAATAATTTTGAAGTAGTTAGTAAAGTTAATTGAAATTGGTATTTTTTGCCATTGATGCCTTTGTTCCATTCATTAAGTTATTCCATCCATAGACTGTGTATATACACAGAGTATACCAAACATTAGGAACATCTTCCTAATATTGAGTTGCGCATGGACGTCGGGGCATGGACTCTATAAGGTGTCTAAAGCGTTCCACAGGGATGCTGGCCCGAATTGACTCCAATGCTTCAAGTTGGCTGGATGTCCTTTGGGTTGTGGACCATTCTTGATACACACGGGAAACAGCTGAGCATGAAAAACCCAGAAGCATTGCAGTTCTTGACACAAACCGGTGTGCCTGGCACCTATTACTATATGCCGTTCAAAGGCACTTAAATCTTTTGTCTTGCCTATTCACCCTCTGAATGGCACACATACACAATCCATGTCTCAATTGTCTCAAGGCTTAAAAATCATTCTTTAACCTGTATCCTCCCCTTTATCTACACTGATTGAAGTGGATCAGTGACACCAATAAGGGATCATAGTTTCACCTGGATTCACCAGGAAAGAGCAGGTGTTCTTAATGTTTTGTACACTCAGTGTAAAAGCTCAGTGCTGCCCCCTCTCATTGAATATCTCAAGTACTGCAGGCTGCCATTAGAAACTAAATTATACTTATATTTCAATATTATCCTTATTTATACCACAGCATTGTTAAGTACTCGTTTCTGATTGGCTAGAAAGGCATTCTGTGTGTGATTTTAAAATAATTGATTTAAGGACACATCTGATGTAATAGCAGCACGAATATTGACCATGAAGATTGTTATTTTCCCATTGCCTATAATGGAGGATCCTGCTTTCTGGCAATAACAGCCTGTAGTACCCTGGTCGACCTTGAACTTCATGGCTTCAATGAAAGGGGGAAATTGTTCTCCCCTGACTCATTCATTCATTCGGTCAATGAGTCATTCATTTTAGGACACAGAGGGGGATGAAACATACATCTGGCGTCCCAGTAGTCCTCGTCTCCCTTGTCCACCTTTCCATCCATCACAGGAGTGGGGGGCGTGGCCGTTGGGTTCTCTCCCTGCCAATAGTCATCTTCTGGGTCGACCACTGGGCCTCCGGGCTCCTCCTCATCTGGCTTCCAGTAGTCATCCTCTATCAGAGGGACACATGGACAGTAGAGGTAACTTTATTAGTGTGGAGATTTGTTTTAAAAGCAAGACATAAAACAAAATCCACATGGTTTTTCAAGGTACAAATAAGATCATAAACAAAGTGGCTATACTATAACGTTTTGAGTGGTATTAGAACACTGAGGCCCCAGCTTCAGAGAAATGATATAATGGTTTGTCATCTGTACACATGATCTCACCGTTGTCTGGGTAGGGGTAGTCTGGGTATGGGTCAGGTTCTGTGGGAGCATCAGATGGGACAGAGATCAAAGTATTACAAACAACTTTGTTACTCACACAATGCAAAGCCAATAAAAAATCTAATCAACCAATCCTAGTCTGTTTTTATTGAAAACGTTGATTACAGTAGTAAAGTGGTGTGTTACTGCATTACCTGCTTCTGTGTACACCTCTGTGGTAGTTGTAGGTGGTGGTGTGGTAGTTGTGGGTGGTAGTGTGGTAGTTGTGGGTGGTGGAGTTGTAGGTGCTTCTGTTCGTGGCTCCTTTTCTTTGCCCTTCTTTGGCTTTTTGTCTGCTTTAGGCTTCTTGGTGGCCTTGGGCACTTTGGGCTCCTTGTTCTTCTTGTCTTTCTTGTCTTTCTTGTCTTTCTTGTCTTTGTCTTTCTTGTCTTTCTTGTCTTTCTTGTCTTTCTTTTTATCCCCTTTGCCCTCCTCTTCCTCTTCGGCTCTCCTGACCCTGGCTTGGGGTCAACGGGGGAAAGGAAAGTTAATAAACTTGGTCATTTCGACATGTTGATTCCTGAGGGTCAAATTAACAGCACATAACAATCCTATAACAGTCGGATATGCCAGGATATGACAAGATGGCATTCAAACAAAGGCTATACATTCAAACAAAGGCTAACACCAACTCTCTGCTACTGAAGTAGACTGATGAGAGATAGAGAGACAGATAACCAAATATAAATAGAGTGATAGAGTGAGAGGGGGCAGAGAGAGATGGTGACAGAGGAAAAACAGTGGGAAACAGAGACAGACAGACCGAAATCCCGGACCAGACAGGTGTAACGGGGATGGGGAAATCTGCCAGACAGAATCACTCTAGCAGGGGGCACAGCTGAGCTAACGTCTGGCAGATGGGGGAGATGACGGTGTCCTGTGCAGAAGAAAAGCTACTCTGTTTGCATGGTGAAACAACAGGGTCCTCTACTCACACACACACACACACACACACACACACACACACACACACACACATCAAGGAGAGGGACTGCAGTGATATCATCACACCCAAGTTCAAGGAGATCTCATCTGGGTTTATGTAAATGTTTCTACATTAAGTCACATGACATTAAAACATTCCATAATCACGTGTTTTTTTCTATCTGATGTGTAATGGATAAAATATAAAGATTTTCTTCCTTCTGCCGCTTCCTCTGAATGTACATATTTACAGTGTGCTGCATGCTACGTATAGGATGTGGATGTAATTGTGCTCTGTGCTACTTACTGATGGTGCTGCTTAAATCGCTACGGAGGGTATTGTATTGTATTGTTTTGGGGAACAAGAAGTTGTGTAACTACAGAAGTCAGTGGAGTGTATTCATTGGTATTTCCCTCTCTCTATTCGTGGCTGTTTGAATACCTGTGCCAGTGACCTACAGTTGAAGTCGGAAGTTTACATACACTTAGGTTGGAGTAATTAAAACTTGTTTTTCAACCACTCCACAAATGTCTTGTTAACAAACTATCGTTTTGGCAAGTCGGTGAGGACATCTACTTTGTGCATGACACAAGTCATTTTTCACTTATAATTCACTGTATCACAATTCCAGTGGGTCAGAAGTTGACATACACTAAGTTGACTGTGCCTTTAAACAGCTTGGAAAATTCCAGAAAATTATGTCATGGCTTTAGAAGCTTCTGATAGGCTAATTGACATCATTTGAGTCAATTGGAGTTGTACCTGTGGATGTATTTCAAGGCCTACCTTCAAACTCAGGGCCTCTTTGCTTGACATCATGGGAAAATCAAAAGAAATCACTCAGTCTGGTTCATCCTTGGGAGCAATTTCCAAACGCCTGAAGGTACTATACGTTCATCGTTAACATAGTATGCAAGTATAACACCATGGGACCATGGAGCCGTCATTCCGCTCAGGAAGGAGACGCGTTCTGTCTCCTAGAGTTGAACGTACTTTGGTGCGAAAAGTGCAAATCAATCCCAGAACAACAGCAAAGGACCTTGTGAAGATGTTGGAAGAACAGGTAAAAAAGTATCTATATCCACAGTAAAATGAGTCCTATATTGACCTGAAAGGCCGCTTAGCAAGGAAGAAGCCACTGCTCCAAAACCGCCATAAAAAAGCAGACTACAGTTTGCAACTACACATGGGGACGAAGATCGTACTTTTTGGAAAAATGTCCTCTGGTCTGATGAAACAACTTGCAAGCGAATAACACATCCCAACCATGAAGCACAGGGATGGCAGCATCAAGCACCTGCTTTGCTGCAGGAGGGACTGGTGCACTACACAAAATAGATGGCATCATGGAAGGAAATGATGTGGATATATTGAAGCAACATCTCAAGACATCAGTCAGGAAATTAAAGCTTGGTCGCAATGGGTCTTCAAATGGACAATGACCAAAGCATACTTACAAAGTTGTGCCAAATGGCTTAAGACAACAAAGTCAAGGTATTGGAGTGGCCATCACAAAGCCTGACCTATAGAAAATTTGTGCGAGAAATGAAAAAGCGTGTGCGAGCAAGGAGGCCTACAAACCTGACTCAGTTACAAGGCTCTGTCACGGCCGTCGTAGGGAGGAGACCAAGGCGCAGCGTAGTAAGCGTACATTCTTCTTTATTTAAACGAATGAACACTGAACAAACGAACAAAATAACAAAACTAACCTAATATGAAGCTAATATGGATAGTCCAGACAGGCAAGTAAACATAGATCAAGAACACACCAATATCCAAGGGAAATGGCTACCTAAATATGGTCCCAATCAGACTTACAAATACCTAGACCTACTAACACCTAGACTTACAAACCCTAGACAATACAAAACTAGAATACCACTCTAGTCACACCCTGACCTAACCAAAATAATAAAGAAAACAAAGATACAGTGGGGAGAACAAGTATTTGATACACTGCCGATTTTGCAGGTTTTCCTACTTACAAAGCATGTAAGCATGTTTGATTGAGTGTGTGACAGGTGTCTTTTATACAGGTAACGAGTTCAAACAGGTGCAGTTAATACAGGTAATGAGTGGAGAACAGGAGGGCTTCTTAAAGAAAACTAACAGGTCTGTGAGAGCCGGAATTCTTACTGGTTGGTAGGTGATCAAATACTTATGTCATGCAATAAAATGCAAATTAATTACTTAAAAATCATACAATGTGGGCTCCCGGGTGGGCGGTGGTCTAGGGCAATGCATCGCAGTGTAGCTGCGCACCAGAGACTCTGGGTTCGCGCCCAGGCTGTTCGCAGCCGCCGCGACCGGGAGGTCCGTGGGCGACGCACAATTGGCCTAGCGTCGTCCGGGTTAGGGAGGGTTGGCCGGTAGGGATATCCTTGTCTCATCGCAGCAGCGACTCCTGTGGCGTGCGGGCGCAGTGCGCTAACCAAGGGAGCCGGGTGCAGTGTTTCCTCCGACACATTGGTGCGGCGGCTTCCGGGTTAAAGGGCGCTGTGTTAAGAAGCAGTGCGGCTTGGTTGGGTTGTGTTTCGGAGGACGCATGCTTCGACCTTCGTCTCTCCGAGCCCGTACGGGAGTGTTAGCGATGAGAAAGATAGTAATCTAGCAATTGGATACCACGAAAATTGGGGAGAAAGGGGGTTAAAATCAAAAATCAAATCAAAAAAAAAAAAAATCATACAATGTTTTTTTGATATCCATCTCTCACAGTTGAAGTGTACCTATGATAAAAATACAACCTCTACATGCTTTGTAGTAGGAAAACCTGCAAATCGGCAGTGTATCAAATATGTTCTCCCCACTGTAACTAAGGTCAGGCGCGTGACAGACCTTTGGTTCTGGCTCTGGTTCTGGACGCCCGCTCCTCTTACACTGATCCCTCTGCCTATGTAGATCGGACCGTGGATCACTGCCTTTGTAGATCCGGACCGTGGATCATCGCGGAGGCTCTGGACTGCGGATCATACCAGAGGCCCCGGACCGGGGACCTCGCTGGAGGCCCGGGCTGGGGACCTTCGCTGGACGACCGGGCTGGAGCCGGGCTGGGGACCGCGCTGGAGACCCGGGCTGGGACCTTTGCTGGAAGCCCGGGCTGGGGACTTTGCTGGAAGACCCGGGCTGGGACGGTGGTTGGAGACCCCGGACTGGGGATCGTCGCTGGAGGCCCCGGACTGGGGATCGTCGCTGGAGGCCGGACTGGGATCGTCGCTGAGGCCCCGGCTGGGGATCATTGCTGGGGGCTCCGGACTGGGGATCGTCGCTGGAGGCTCCGACTGTGGCCCGTCGGAGGAGGTTCCGGACTGTGGCCGTCGTTGGAGGTCCGGACTGTGGCCCGTCGTTGAGGTTCCGGACTGTGGCCACGCGCAGAAGCTCTGGACTGGGGTACTGTCGCCGGAAGCTCTGGACGGATACTGTCGCGGAAGCTCTGGACTGGGTATCGTCGCGGAGTCTGAACTGGGTACTGTCGCCGGAAGCTCTGGATATGGAAGCGCACTGGAAGCCTGATGCGTGGTGCCGGAACTGGTGGTACGGGCTGAGGACAGCACTCAGGGCGAGTGCGGGGAAGAGGCACAGGCCGTACTGGACTGTGGAAGCGCACTGGAGCCTGATGTGTGTGCGGAACGTGGACCGGCGGGTGAGGACATGCATCAGGGGCGAGTGCGGGGAAGAACGCAGGCCGTACTGGACTGTGGAAGCGCACTGGAGGCCTGATGCGTGGTGCCGGAACTGGTGGTACCGGGCTGAGGACACGCACCTCAGGGCGAGTGCGGGAAAGAGGCACAGGCCGTACTGGACTGTGGAAGCGCACTGGAGGCCTGATGCGTGGTGCTGGAACTGGTTGTACCGGGCTGAGGACACGCACCTCAGGGCGAGTGCGGGGAAGAGGCACAGGCCGTACTGGACTGTGGAAGCGCTCCAACCTGACTCAGCCAATCTCCTCGTGTGCCTCCCCCCCCCAAAAAATTATTGGGGCTGCCTCTCGTGCTTGCCTTGTTTGTATTTCTCCTCATAATATCGCCGTTCCGCTTTTGCTGCCTCACATTCCTTCTTCGGAAGGCGATACTCCCCAGCCTGCGTCCAGGGTCCTGCTTCATCCAGTATCTCCTCCCAGGTCCATTTCTCCATAAAATGCTGCTCCTCCTTTTCATGCTGCTTGGTCCTTTTATGGTGGGTTCTTCTGTCACGGCCGTCGTAGGGAGGAGACCAAGGCGCAGCGTGGTAAGCGTACATTCTTCTTTATTTAAACGAATGAACACTGAACAAATGAACAAAATAACAAAACAAACCGTGACTTAACTTAACATAGATCAAGAACCCACCAATACCCAAGGGAAATGGCTACCTAAGGTCAGGGCGTGACAAGCTCTCAGGAGGAATGGGCCAAAATTCACCCAACTTATTGTGGGAAGCTTGTGGAAGACTACCCGGAACGTTTAACCTAAGTTAAACAATTTAAAGGCAATGCTACCAGATACTAATTGAGTGTATGTACACTTCTGACTCACTGGGAATGTGATGAAAGAAATAAAAGCTGAAATAAATAATTCTCTCTACTATTCTGACATTTCACATTCTTAAAATACAGTGGTGATCCTAACTGACCTAAGACAGGGAATTTTTACTTGGATTAAATGTCAGGAATTGTTAAATGTATTTGGCTAAGGTGTACTGTATGTAAACTTCCGACTTCAACTGTATCTGTGGAACAGAGTGTCACGCCCTGACCTTAGAGATCCTTTTTATGTCTCTATTTTGGTTGGTCAGGGCGTGAGTTGGGGTGGGCATTCTATGTTGTGTTCTATGTTGTCTAGTTCTATGTATTTGGCCGGGTGTGGTTCTCAATCAGAGGCAGCTGTCTATCGTTGTCTCTGATTGAGAACCATACTTAGGTAGCCTTTTCCCACCTGTGTTTGTGGGTAGTTGTTTCCTGTTGTGTGTCTGCACCAGCCAGAACTGTTTCGGTCGTTATTCTTTGTTATTTTTGTTATTTCAGTGTTCATTTAATAAATATGGACACGTACCACGCTGCACCTTGGTCCTCTCCTTCCAACAGCCGTTACACAGAGGCTGTGTATTCATGTCATATTCATGTGTATTCAATATTCCTCTCCGTTAGTAACCCAGCCAAACTGTAATGGCACGCTGTCAGAGCATCATCAACATTGTCCTGTCCCTGTCCTTAAGATATCTGATTCTGTGTAGTTGGTGTTTCTAATATCTTTTCAATTGTGCAAGCCATAAATATGTAGCCTATGACAGTAGTAGTAAGTTTTACATAGTGCACTACAAACTATGTAACAATGTGTACCCACAAAATAGTTATACAGTACCTACTAGCTAATGTAATTACCATGTAAATACAAGGTTTTGGTGCAATTTAATTGGGAAATAGGACTGATTAAACCAACAGATGTGTGTGCTGAAGTTAACTCGATGTTAAGCTGTGAATCTCAGGAACAAAATGTGTTTTATAACTAACACTACATCATCAGCCCATCTCAGAGGGTGAATCCTTCCATTTTGGAGCTGGGTTCTGTGGTACAGTACAGTACAGTAGAAAATAAAAGTGGACTGTACAAATCTGTCTCCAAGATGCTCAGCTCAGAGCCCAGCCAGATCTGTTACTGCAGCAGACTGAATCTTCCCCAGTCCCAGGTCTACTCTGCTTTGGGCCAAGAGACAGTCCAGGTATGTGTGAGCTGGAGAGAGACAGGTTAGAGTACTGTATGGTGTGTGTGTGTGTGTGTGTGTGTGTGTGTGTGTGTGTGTGTGTGTGTGTGTGTGTGTGTGTGTGTGTGTGCACGGACACTGTTGGACTTGTCATAGTGACTGAAAGGTGTGTGTGGGTAATTCAGGAAATTGCTGGCTTCTTTCAAGACCAACACTCTCCTCCACCTGCCTTGTGCCCTGTCCCCTGTGCCTGCCTGATGATGTCATATAACGTTCTCCAATCCTCGCCCTGGAAGGAGGCATCTGTTCCAGCCCAACAAACAGACACTGTTGATGATTCTACTACTAAGGTTTTGATCATTAGCTGATATGATGATAAGATGTGTTATTGCTGGGCTGGAACAAAGGCATGTACACCAGCTGAATTGGGTCCTATCTAGTAGGTAAAAGCATCCATGTTTCTAGCCACAACTCAGATGGGACCCAATTCTCCACTTAGTAACATATATAGCATTATAATATGAATGTTCCTACAGGGCAAAAACTGGTTGAATCAACATTTCCATGTCATTTCAACCCAAAAATGCAATGTGATAACTTTGAATCAACGTGGAAAACATTTTTGCCTGAGTTGAATTCACGCTAGTTGACAACTCAACCAAATGTAAATAAAAACTAGACGTTGAACTGACGTCTATGCCCAGTGGGTTGGCTTTGTTCTTACCTGGTAGGGCATCCTCCTCTGTGGCTCTCTTTTCCTTGCTAGTCTGGCTTTGTGTCTCTGTGAGTTCCTCTTCTTTAGCTGGTTCATCCTGGGACTCCTCTCCATATAGGGCCTCCATCCCTCTCTCCTCTACAGCCTGGCCTAAAGAGACAATGCCTCCTGCACTCTCCCCTGCTCTGGGCAGTAGCACACAGCATAGGGCCAGCAGAACCAAACACACCACTGCAATATGACCTCCCATCCTCCTTACTCTACCTGGCTCAGGATTCTACCTCAATGTTCCACTGAAAAGTTCCAGCTCAGTGTTCCGATTAAGTATTCTGTATTCTAGTTCAGATTTCCCAAAATCTTGCTAAAAGTTCCAGCTCAGAACGCTACTCAGAAATTCTACCAAAGTGTTCTGTATCTGAATTCTACCACAGAATTCTACCACTCAGTTTTCTACTCTCGTGTTCCATGCCTTCTCTCCGGTGAGGAAGATTCTGGAGCTCCAAGCCACAGCCAGACACAGACTCACTCAGAGCATGAGGCAGGGCTGGACACAGAGAGAAGAGAATAGTGAGAGAGGGAGGAAGAGCGAGGGAGAGCAGTCCAATTGTCCTGCAATTTAACTAAACGACAGCTGAAAAAGTTTTGGCTGAGAGAGATATAATCCCCTTCACCTGGCTGACGGGTTTCAACAGGTGCAGAGATCAAAAGGAGAGCTCAGCATAGATTGAGCAGAGCAGCTCACTGGAGAAGCCAGGAGAGGGAATGAAGAATCCAGGTTGGCTCTATAGAGGCTGTAACTCCTGGTTGGAGAGGTGAAAAGAGTTTAGTCCAGCAGCAGAGGACTTCTTCCACTTCTTCAGCCTCCTTTCCCCTCTGCAGACTGCCACCAACAGGCAGGAATGGAAAGGGGGGGAGGAGTCGAGGACAGTGTGTTTGTGCTAACAATATTGAAACCCACAAATATTTAAGGAACAGAGGAACATAATATAACTATACAGTATAACTATATAACTACTGCTATACACACCTTTATCTATTCACATACTGTCCATACACACCATTCACATACATATTTATAATTTATATTCCTGACTCAGGTCCGGAAGCAAATTTCCTGCAATTATATCCATTTTGCTTTGGGGTTTTGTACTGTGTTTTTATATACTATATTCTCGACATAGTTCATTCTAATATTTCTACCACTGTACATTGCATTTTAGTTACACTGTTTATACACACCACATATTTATTTATACTCTGGATTCTTGACATATCTCACTCTAATATACCCACTGCTGTACATACAGTGCCTTCAGGAAGTATTCCTTGACTTATTCCACATTTTGTTTTGTTACATACTGAATTCAAAATGGATTCAATATATTTTTTCCTCGCCCATGTACACACAATACCCCATAATGACCAAGTGAAAACATGTTTTTAAAAAGTTAGCAAATTTAAATACAGAAATATCACATTTACATACACTACTGTTCAAAAGTTTGGGGTCACTTTTTCTGTCCATTAAAATAACATAATATTGTTCAGAAATAGAGTGTAGACGTTGTTAATGTTGTAAATGACTGACTATTGAAGCTGGAAACTGCAATTTTTTATGGAATATCTACATAGGCGTACAGAAGCCCATTATCAGCAACCATCACTCCTGTGTTCCAATGGCATGTTGTGTTAGCTAATCCAAGTTTATCATTTTAAAAGGCACATTTATCATTAGAAAACCCTTTTACAATTATGTTAGCACAGCTGAAAACTGTTGTTCTGATTAAAGAAGCAAAAAAACTGGCCTTCTTCAGACTAGTTGAGTATCTGGAGCATCAGCATTTGTGGGTTCGATCACAGGCTCAAAACAAAGACCTTTCTTCTGAAACTTGTCAGTCTATTCTTGTTCTGAGAACTGAACGCTATTCCATGTGAGAAATTGCCAAGAAAGTGAAGATCTCGTACAAGGCTGTGTACTACTCCCTTCACAGAACAGCCCACACTGACTCTAACTAGATTAGAAACAGGAGTGGGAGGCCCCGGTCCAGAACTGAGCAAGAGGACAAGTACATTAGAGTGTCTAGTTTGAGAAACAGACACCTCACAAGTCCTCAACTGGCAGCTTCATTAAAGGTCCTGAACGCTCTGGAGCAGGTTTTCATCAAGGATCTCTCTGTACTTTGCTCCGTTCATCTTTGCCTCGACCCTGGCTAGTCTCCCAGTCCCTACCGCTGAAAAACATCCCCACAGGATGATACTGCCACCACCATGCTTCACTGTAGGGATGGTGCCAGGTTTCCTCCAGACGTGATGCTTGGCATTCATGATCTGAGAGTCTTTAGCTGCCTTTTGGCAAACTCCACGCGGGCTGTCATGTGCCTTTTACTGTGGAGTGGCTTCCGTCTGGCCACTCTAACATAAAGGCCTGATTGGTGGAGTGCTGCAGAGATGGTTGTCCTTTGGGAAGGTACTCCCATGTCCACAGAGGAACTCTAGAGCTCTGTCAGAGTGACCATCACCTTCTTGGTCACCTCCTTGACCAAGACCCTTCTCCCCCGACTGCTCAGTTTGGCCAGGCGGCCAGCTGTAGGATGAGTGTTGGTGGTTCCAAACTTCTTCCATTTAAGAATGATGGAGTCCACTGTGTTCGTGGGGACCTTCAATGCTGCAGAAATGTTTTGGTACCCTTCCCCAGATCTGTGCCTCGACACAATCCTGTCTCGGAGCTCTACGGACAATTCCTTCAATCTCATGGCTTGGTTTTTGCTCTGACATGTACTGTCAACTGTGGGACCTTATATAGACAGGTGTGTGCCTTTCCAAATCCTGTCCAATCAATTAAATGTACCACAGGTGGACTCCAATCAAGTTGTAGAAGCATCTCAAGGATGATGAATGGAAACAGGATGCACCTGAGCTCAACTTCGAGTCTCATATTAAAGGGTCTGAATACTTACAGTATGCAAATAAGGTATTTCTGTTTTTCATTTTTAATAGATTTCCAAGCATTTCTAAAAACCTATTTTTGCTTTGTCATTATGGGGTATTGTGTGGAGATTGCTCAGGAATAGTTTTTATTTAATACATTTTAGAATAACGTAACAAAATGTGGAAAAAGGCACTGTATATACTGAACAAAAATAAACGCATGTACAGTGTTGGTCCCATGTTTCATGAGCTGAAATAAAAGATCCCAGAAATGTTCCATATGCACAAAAAGCTTATTTCTCTCAAATTTTGTGCACAAATTCATTTACATCCCTGTTAGTGAGCATTTKTCTACTTTGCCAAGACAATCAATCATTCAAATTTATTTATAAAGCCCTTCTTACATCAGCTGATGTCACAAAGTGCTGTACAGAAACCCAGCCTAAAACCCCAAACAACAATCAATGCAGGTGTAGAAGCACGGTGGCTAGGAAAAACTCCCTAGAAAGGCCAGAACTTAGGAAGAAACCTAGAGAGGAACCAGGCTATGATGGGTGGCCAGTCCTCTTCTGGCTGTGCCAGGTGGAGATTATAACAGAACATGGCCAAGATGTTGAAATGTTAATAGAAGACCAGCAAAGGTTCTGAATACTTATGTAAATAAGGTATTTCTGTTTTTCCTTTCTAATACATTTGCAAACATTTCCAAAAAAACTGTTTTCACTTTGTCATTTTGTGGTATTGTGTGTAGATTGCTGAGATTTTTTATTTATTTAATCAATTTTAGAATAAGATGTAACGTAACAAAATGTGGGGAAAAATCAAGGGATCTGATTACTTTCCGAAGGCACTGTACACACACCTGTCTCTTATACACATCTAGATGTGTATAAGAGACAGCACACACACACACACACACACACACACACACACACACACACACACACACACACACACACACACACACACACACACACACACACGAGAGAGGATAACTATTTAAGCATCTGACAGAAGTTTGCTCTCTGCCCTGTCTGTGGCCTCCCCATCCTCCTGTGAGTGTCAGCAGTGTGAGGTAGGAGTAGTCCCCTACTACAGCACCTCACCGTTTAACCAAGATGGATGAATTAGAGAACAAACCAAATGTGCAAAAGATATGCAGCCGTTGGAGGAAATCTGAATGGAAAATTCTTCATGGTAAAATAAAAACATTTTTCAGCACTAAATTGTTACAATTCGTCTGACTCACAGACTCACAGCCAACCAGCTACAGAAGAAAAAAAACTGGAAAAAAACTGAAAAAAAGATTCTAAACAGGATTGTTTAGATGATGAGTAGTACTGTCTTTTGAGATTTGGCCAAAATGACCAATTGATGAAATGTGTTTAGAGTTAGAGCCCACAAATCAAGTTATAAGCATCTGGATGGAAATGACTTAAAGTGAGTAAGGGTTGTTTTCGACCAGTCTTGTTTTTGTCTCTGTTTGCTTGATGAAAGCAAGCTGGATGTATAGTACTTTGGCTGGTGCACATAGGGCCCGATTCCAACTTTAAGAATTTACACCTTTCCTACACACGCCTTTCCTACGCACTTCTCAATATTTGGTATTCAGACTTACCTTATTCTTTCAAGTAACGCGCTCTGCAGGTGTGGCTCACTTGCTCGTTCTAAATAGATTTCATTCACTTGCTGGCCAACAGATTTTCACATGGAGTAGGGTTTTCAGTACATTTATCTTAAACCATCCCATTAAATACTGTGTACCTTTTAGTTGTGTGGAGCTGTGCCTTGGCAAAGTGGGTTGGGTTACATCCTTCCTGTTTGGCCCTGTCCGGGGGTATCATCAGATGGGGCCACAGTGTCTCCTGACCCCTCCTGTCTCAGCCTCCAGTATTTATGCTGCATTAGTTTATGTGTCGGGGGGCTAGGGTCAGTTTGTTATATCTGGAGTACTTGTCCTGTCTTTTCCGGTGTCCTGTGTGAATTTAAGTATGCTCTCTCTAATTCTCTCTTTCTTTCTCTCTCTCGGAGGACCTGAGCCCTAGGACCATGCCTCAGGACGACCTGACATGATGACTCCTTGCTGTCCCCAGTCCACCTGGCCGTGCTGTTGCTCCAGTTTCAACTGTTCTGCCTGCGGCTATGGAACCCTGACCTGTTCACCGGACGTGCTACCTGTCCCAGACCTGCTGTTTTCAACTCTCTAGAGACAGCAGGAGCGGTAGAGATACTCTGAATGATCGGCTATGAAAAGCCAACTGACATTTACTCCTGAGGTGCTGACGTGTTGCACCCTCGACAACCACTGTGATTATTATTATTTGACCCTGCTGGTCTTCTATTAACATTTCAACATCTTGGCCATGTTCTGTTATAATCTTCACCTGGCGGACTGGCCACCCCTCATAGCCTGGTTCCTCTCTAGGTTTCTTCCTAGGTTCTGGCCTTTCTAGGGAGTTTTTCCTAGCCACCGTGCTTCTACACATGCATTGCTTGTTGTTTGGCGTTTTAGGCTGGGTTTCTGTACAGCACTTTGTGACATCAGCTGATGTAAGAAGGGCTTTATAAATAAATTTGAATGATTGATTGTCTTGGCAAAGTAGAMAAATGCTCACTAACAGGGATGTAAATGAATTTGTGCACAAAATTTGAGAGAAATAAGCTTTTTGTGCATATGGAACATTTCTGGGATCTTTTATTTCAGCTCATGAAACATGGGACCAACACTGTACATGCSYTWMTTTTTGTTCAGTATATACAGTGCCTTTTTCCACATTTTGTTACGTTATTCTAAAATGTATTAAATAAAAATTATTCCTGAGCAATCTCCACACAATACCCCATAATGACAAAGCAAAAATAGGTTTTTAGAAATGCTTGGAAATCTATTAAAAATGAAAAACAGAAATACCTTATTTACATAAGAATTCAGACCCTTTAATATGAGACTCGAAGTTGAGCTCAGGTGCATCCTGTTTCCATTGAGCATCCTTGAGATGTTTCTACAACTTCATTGGAGTCCACCTGTGGTAAATTCTATTGATTGGACAGGATTTGGAAAGGCACACAAGTCTAAATAAGATCCCACAGTTGACAGTGCATGTCAGAGCAAAAACCAAGCCATGAGGTCGAAGGAATTGTCCGTAGAGCTCAGAGACAGGATTGTGTCGAGGCACAGACCTGGGGAAGGGTACCAAAACATTTCTGCAGCCTTGAAGGTCCCCAAGAACACAGTGGCCTCCATCATTATTACATGGAAGGAGATTGGAACCACCAACACTCTTCCTAGAGCTGGCCGACTGGCCAAACTGAGCAATCGGGGGAGAAGGGCCGTGGTCAGAGAGGTGACCAAGAACCCGATGGTCACTCTGAGAGAGCTCAAGAGTTCTTCTGTGGTGATGGGAGAACCTTCCTGAAGGACAATCATCTCTGCAGCACTCCACCAATCAGGTCTTTACGGTAGAGTGGCCAGACGGAAGCCACTCCTCAGTAAAAGGCACATGACAGCCCGCTTGGAGTTTGCCAAAGGGCACCTAAAGACTCTCAGACGATGAGAAACAAGATTCTCTGGTCTGATGAAACTAAGATGAAACTCTTTGCCTGAATGCCAAGTTTCACCTCTGGAGGAAACCTGGCACCATCCCTACAGTGAAGCATGGTGGTGGCAGAATCATGCTGTGGGGATGTTTCTTAGTGGCAGGTACTGGGAGAATAGTCAGGATCGAGGCAAAGATGAACGGAGCAAAGTACAGAGATCCTTGATGAAAACCTGCTCCAGAGCTCTCAGGACCTCAGACTGGGGCAAAGGTTCACCTTCCAACAGGACAACGACCCTAAGCACATATCCAAGACAACGCAGGAGTGGCTTCGGGACAAGTCTCTAAATGTCCTTGAGTGGCCC
This sequence comes from Salvelinus sp. IW2-2015, assembly GCF_002910315.2. NCBI lineage: Eukaryota > Metazoa > Chordata > Actinopteri > Salmoniformes > Salmonidae > Salvelinus > Salvelinus sp. IW2-2015. The sequence goes on from NC_036855.1 coordinate 34,497,966, forward strand.
AGCCAGAGCCCGGACTTAAACCGGATCGAACATCTCTGGAGAGACTTGAAAATAGCTGTGCAGCAACATTTCCCATCCAACCTGACATAGCTTGAGAGGATCTGCAGATGAGAATGGGAAAAATTCCCCAAATACAGGTGTGCCAAGCGTGTAGCATCATACCCAAGAAGACTCTGCCAAAGCTGCTTCAACAAAGTACTGAGTAAAGGGTCTGAATACTTATGTAAATATTATATTTATATTTTTTATTGCTTTGTCATTATGGGGTATTGTGTGTAGATTGATGAAGGGAAAAAAACAATTTAATCAATTTTAGAATAAGGCTGTAACTTAACAAAATACGGAAAAAGTCAAGGGGTCTGAATACCTTCCAAATGCACTGTACATATAAAGTGGATAAAACAGTACGTAAACATTATTCATGTGACCAGTGTTTATTGTCTCTATTTACATGGTCTCTAAGGTGCAGGGCAGAGTAATGGGCGGGAGCCAGCTAGTGACAGTGTCTAAGGTTCCGGGCACAGTACAGGGTGGTGGCCGTTTAGTGATGGCTGTTCAACAGTCTGATGGCCTGGAGATAGAAACTGTTTTTCAGTCTCTCGGTCCCGGCTTTGATACGCCTGTCTTCTAGATGGTAGCAGGGTGAACAGGCCATGGGTCGGGTGGCTGAGGTCCTTGATGGCACCGGGTGCTGTAGATATCCTGGAGGGCAGGCAGTGTGCCCTCGGTATTGCGTTGGGCTGACCGCACCACCCTCTGGAGAGCCATGTGGTGGCGGGCGGTGCAGTTGCCGTACCAGGTGGTGATGCAGCCCGACAGAATGCTCTCGATGGTGCATCTGTAGAAGTTTGGGAGGTTCTTAGGAGCCATGCCACATTTCTTCAGCCGCCTGAGGTTGTAGAGGCGCTATTGCGGACCATTTCAGGTCTTTGGTGATGTGCACGCCAAGGTACTTGAAGCTATTGACCCTCTCCACTGCGGTCCCGTCGATGTGGATGGGGGCGTGCTCTTTATGCTGTCTCCTGTAGTCCACGTTCAGCTCCTTTATTTTGTTGACGTTGAGGGAGAGGTTATTTCCCCAGCACCACTCCGCCAGGGCACTAACCGCCTCCCTGCAGGCTGTCTCGTCATTGTTGGTGATCAGGCCTACCACTTTTGTGTCGTCAGAAAACTTGATGATAGAGTTGGAGTCATGCATAGCCACGCAGTCATGGGTACAGGAGGAGGCTGAGCACACACCCCTGGGGGGCCCCCGTGTTGAGGATCAGTGTGGCGGGAGTGTTGTTTCCTACCCTCACCACCTGGGGGGCGACCCGTCAGGAAGTCTAGGACCCAGTTGCACAGTTCAGTTCTAGTTCCAGGGCCCTGAGCTTAGTGATGAGCTTGGGGGGCACTATGGTGTTAAAAGCCGAGTTGTAGTCAATGAACAGCATTCTCACATAGATATTCCTCTTGTCCAGGTGGGATATGGTTGTGTGCAATGCAGTGGCTATCGCGTCATCCGTGGATCTGTTGGGGCGGTATGCACATTGTAGTGGGTTAAGGGTGTTGGGTAAGGTGGAGATGATATGGTCCTTGAGAAGGTTAACACGCTTGAAAGCTGTATTCACTTCGGCCACGGAGATACCACAGTCCTCATGAGCAGCGGGGGGCCCCGTCGGCGGCTCTGTGTTATTCTCCTCGAAGCAGGAGATTGCGAAACCTGGTTCTGCAGACACTACTGTAGCATTTCTGAATATCGTCCCTGTCATTTTTTGACACGCACACAGATGCATGCATACACCCTTACCCACACACACACACACACACACACACCTCCCTGAGTGGTGAAGTGATTCACTTTGTATGCCACTGGACCGAAGAGCAGAGAACTGCGTTGGTCTCTACGCTCTCTATGGGGATTCAGACTGTGTCCAGGGATGACGTTCCAGCCAAAGAATGCTGCAGATTACGATTCCTATTCAGACTACAGTAAGGTCAAACTGAGAGGCCAGCGTATTTGGCAATGCTACAGGCACAGAGGGGAGTGCCTGGAGTTGTATTAATTTGACAGGGGAGCAGAGACAAAAGCCTCATACGTTTCTGTGGTTTTCCCATGCTCTCCTACCCTACCCCATCACTGGAGGGATTGCAGAGATTAAACATAAAAGTGAGAGGAAAAAGGTCAATCAAAGTATGCGGGATTGCTGAAAAGTTTCTCAACACCTTAAAAATGGCTGTTCTTAGACTACAGCACCATAACGCACAGCATTCCATTTTCCCTCAAAACATTTCTTCCATCCTTGCACATGTGATCATTACTATATCTGATTCAGCGTCGTTTCCATGATTCTCTTGAATTGTTCTCCTAGTGGGGGGTATTGTGGGACTGCATGGCACGATGCTTAATGGACACCAGCCAAACTACTCCACCATTATAAAACTCATTCTCTGAACCTGTAAAAGCAGTGTGTTATGTCAACTTTCCAGAGTTTGTGATGAAATATAAATTAGATAGTTGGCACTGGGCATTCAAATATCTCTTTTGCACTGAGAATATTTCATGCATATGAGGCAATTTTGTTTGTGGGCTGGATTGCAGGTGTACATTTTCACCCCTATGACAAGGGACAACATTGAGCACAACAGCCAGTCTCTTATGTGTGATGACTGACGAGTGTGTTCTCAAGATATTTTTGACACGCACATGTTCACGCACACATGAACACTAGCCCGTACACACACATGAACACTTGAAGAACTTGGATCCACGAGGAAACGTGAGCATAAAAGGCCCACATTCTTTAGAGGCCATACAGATGCCATACAGATGTCTCATTACTCAATGAAACACAGATACGCACACAAATGTAATACACTTCTTTGTTCAACTTCCAAGTTTTCTGAAACCTAATCGAGGAATGGGACACAGATGGTCACATTCCAACCCAAGTCGGAAAAGCATATTCATCTTCATTCTCTTATCCTCTCATGACACTATGTTGATCATTGCTCATGTCTGTTCATTGCTCATGTCTTATCAATGCTCATGCATGTTGTCTGTCACAGGATAATATGAGTTTGAATGGCTTCCTTCCAGCTGGCCTGCTCCTTGAACATATCACTTATAATTCTATGTACTGTATATCTATGGCTTTGTTGATGTCTATTCTCTACTTCTAGCAAGTAGCCCCGAGAGAGGAGAGAAAGAGTTAGAGAGGGAAGGAAAGAGGGCTGAGTAAGAAAGAGGGGAAGTGTGTGTGTGTGTGTGTGTGTGTGTGAGAGAGAGAGAGAGAGAGAGCTGTCGTATTCCAGAAGGCTCTCTAGGTACACATGGAAACCGATATTTATTTAAACTACTCCCAGCCTTATGCCTTCATTCTCCTTATCTTCCTTTTGACTTGTAACATTCTGAAACCCTCCTAAACCCTTCTCCGACGTCTGACATACCAAGCTACCGTCTGGCTGCTGGAAAATAAATCCCTTTTGCATGCTTTAACATACTTTTATCATCTCACTTTTAGAGTAGGCGGAGACTGTGTTGCCCTTTAAAACAATGGGTATGGGTATGAAAGATGCGAGGGACAGAGGCAGAGAGAGGTGGAGAGACTGAAAGTGTTAGTAGCCTTCAGTAAGCCTTCATGGCCCCAGGCCCTCTTAAAAGTGATGCATTTCCATCCAGCTATCAGTTTGTTTATATAAGATGACTTTTCCTCTGGTCTAAGCATGCCAACTGTTTTATTGTGAATACCTAATCGATATGTACAAAACATACAGTGGGGCAAATAAGTATTTAGTCAGCCACCAATTGTGCAAGTTCTCCCACTTAAAAAGATGAGAGAGGCCTGTAATTTTCATCATAGGTACACTTCAACTTTGACAGACAAAATGAGAAAAAAAAATCCAGAAAATCACATTGTAGGATTTTTTATGAATTTATTTGCAAATTATGGTGGAAAATAAGTATTTGGTCACCTACAAACAAGCAAGATTTCTGGCTCTCACAGACCTGTAACTTCTTCTTTAAGAGGCTCCTCTGTCCTCCACTCGTTCCTGTATTAATGGCACCTGTTTGAACTTGTTATCAGTATAAAAGACACCTGTCCACAACCTCAAACAGTCACACTCCAACTCCACTATGGCCAAGACCAAAAGCTGTCAAAGGACACCAGAAACAAAATTGTAGACCTGCACCAGGCTGGGAAGACTGAATCTGCAATAGGTAAGCAGCTTGGTTTGAAGAAATAACTGTGGGAGCAATTATTAGGAAATGGAAGACATACAAGACCACTGATAACTCCCTCGATCTGGGGCTCCACGCAAGATCTCACCCCGTGGGGTCAAAATGATCACAGAACGGTGAGCAAAAATCCAGAACCACACGGGGGACCTAGTGAATGACCTGCAGAGAGCTGGACCAAAGTAACAAAGCCTACCATCAGTAACACACTACGCCACCAGGGACTCAAATCCTGCAGTACCAGACGTGTCCCCTGCTTAAACCAGTACACATGTCCAGGCTCGTCTGGAAGTTTGCTAGAGAGCATTTGGATGATCCAGAAGAAGATTGGGAGAATGTCATATGTTCAGATGAAACCAAAATAGAACTTTTTGGTAAAACTCAACTCGTCGTGTTTGGAGGACAAAGAATGCTGAGTTGCATCCAAAGAACACCATACCTACTGTGAAGCATGGGGGTGGAAACATCATGCTTTGGGGCTGTTTTTCTGCAAAGGGACCAGGACGACTGATCCGTGTAAAGGAAAGAATGATTGGGGCCATGTATCGTGAGATTTTGAGTGAAAACCTCCTTCCATCAGCAAGGGCATTGAAGATGAAACGTGGCTGGGTCTTTCAGCATGACAATGATCTCAAACACACCGCCAGGGCAATGAAGAAGTGGCTTCGTAAGAAGCATTTCAAGGTCCTGGAGTGGCCTAGCCAGTCTCCAGATCTCAACCCCATAGAAAATCTTTGGAGGGAGTTGAAAGTCCGTGTTGCCCAGCAACAGCACCAAAACATCACTGCTCTAGAGGAGATCTGCATGGAGGAATRGGCCAAAATACCAGCAACAGTGTGTGAAAACCTTGTGAAGACTTACAGAAAACGTTTGACCTCTGTCATTGCCAACAAAGGGTATATAACAAAGTATTGAGATAAACTTTTGTTATTGACCAAATACTTATTTTCCACTATAATTTGCAAATAACTTCATAAAAAATCCTACAATGTGATTTTCTGGATTTTTTTCCCCTCATTTGGTATGTCATAGTTGAAGTGTACCTATGATGAAAATTACAGGCCTCTCTCATCTTTTTAAGTGGGAGAACTTGCACAATTGGTGTCTGACTAAATACTTTTTTGCCCCACTGTAGCTTCCTCAATTACCTCGTACCCCTGCACATCGACTCGGTACTGGTACTCTCTGTATATAGCCATGTCGTTTTCTACTTCCTATATATAGCCATGTTATTTTTATTCATTTTATTTGTTATTCACTGTGTATTTATTCCTCGTGTCACTATTTCAATTTTTTATTAGATTGTGTTTCTTATACTTAACTCTGCATTGTTGGTAATGGGTAAAGTAAGCACTTCCTCGGTGGTCTACAAAGCATGTGACAAATACATTTTTATTTTATTGTAATAACGGTGGACGTCAACTGTGTGAAATCAATTTCCATAAGCTGACCTAGCTGGCATGACGACTGTGCATAGTGTAACGACTTAGGGGGAACATGTCTCATTGAACCAGTGACCCTGTTGTAATAGAACAGCAAATGAAATCATCTGTGCCATAAAAGTCCAGCAGACCGTTAAGCAGAGGCTGAGGTACTGCAGACAGGAGGGAGGCCACAATGGTACTGTTCACATCTAGACTTGCAACAGCGCTGTGTGCATCTTACGACAGAACAGTCATGGAGATCTTCCTGTTGGATGATCTAACAGTGATCCTTCTGTGATGTGTACCTGTGAGATGCGACCTGTAGCATTCATGTCTTAAGATCAACTGAGAATATAGCAGCGCTTCATTCCACACCATGCCCTGATGCAGCGACTCCAAAGCTCAGTCATCTGCTGCTGGTCACCCCAAGCCATGACTCCCAGCCTGATTACACACAGATGTAGAACTGAGCAGAGCTAAAGCTCCTTTGGCAGGTTCCTACCTTTACTCTGTCAGGGCAGGCTGGCCTCTCTGTGGTGCGTGGTTGGGGAATTATATCACTATCACTGACTGCCAATAGGCTGTGATAGACTTCGGGCTTTAAAGAAATAGTGTTCGATCTAAAGGTAGCAAACCTGTGAAATATAGAAGAATTACTGTACTATTATAGAATTTGGCAACTATTGAGTTCTTAAAAAATATATAGATGAGAAACCATTTTGCCTGGTTCTACTGTATATAAGAGCAACAGGTGCTGGATGGATGGGTCTCAGATCTGGCTGTCCTGTCCTCCACTCTGGCTTAGCTAGAGGACGCCAAAGCCTCTTTATTAGAAAAACACAAGTGACCATGACGAATGGGACTGAGCTTGGGTTGGCTGTATCTCAGCATGCCCTCTTTACTTTCCTTCAAAACACTCCCTCCAGATCTGATTGTACCTAGAGAGACATTGTACACCTGGAGAATGAGGAAAACAGCAGTCTATGTAGCCTAACACTGAGCATATTTCCTCCTGGAGGAGAAAGTAGTTTATTATATTGGATTCAGCACCAGTGTCACAGATCATCTTCAGTTAAATGGAGGTGAAGGGGTCTGATGTCATGGTTGTAAAGGCGCTCCTAAGCAGTCTGTTAAACTACTTTACAGTGTCTCTAACCTGACTCTGCTCTCCTCTCAATTCCTCATTTTTCTCTTGCTCTCCTTCTCTAGCAGAGGAGAGGTTTGAGCTACATGTTACAGTTCCCCACGTCTGGCCTACCCATGTGTATCACTGATTCACATATTCCTAGACAGAGGGATAGCCAACCTCACACAGGCCAATAAACTAGAGCGGTAATTTGGAACTCAGTTTGGAACTCAGTCCAGCTTTCAACTTACTCTTGAAAGTTGTAATAGCAGAATACACAAGGTGCAATTTGAAATTGGGTGGTGCATCATCAGTTCCTCTTGTCATGTCAGTCATTGCATACCTTAGAGAGCTATTTATAACTTGTCAGAAATGTCCAGATCAACTAGCCCATGTCAGCTAACGCTTTTTAGCTAGGTTTTTGAGCCCATAGATTTTGTAGTAATGTTCGAGACACTCAAATATCACATGAATACACATGGCAAAATGTATAGAATTGCAAGAAAATTAGCTTTAAAACTGCAAAATGTTCTCTCAGCCAACAAGAGGGTTGTGAACAGTTTGTGTCATGAACAGTGCTTGTGCCCATTGAAATAGACGTGACGCATGAACTAGGGCTGTCCCCAGATACCAAAAAATCTTGGTTGAACGAAAGTCGTCTGTTCTTTCAACCAATTGATTGGTCGGAAATTTTGAACGTGTATTTTTCCATATATTGAAACACACTATGTGTTTTAATAAATTCAACTATATGCGCTGAGCTTGTCTAATGCTGATGAAATAAGACAAATGCCTCATGAGGGCGCCAGAGATCTAGAGAACCAGAAGAAAAAAAACTTAACCTGACCCAACTATTCTACTCCCGCTCCTGCTGGCTTTCGCAGATTCTGCCATTACTCTCCTGAAGTTGCCGGTAATAGGCTACACGAGGAGTCGGCAACCTTTCTCCTGTTGAATGCCAATTTATCTTACCCTTTCTACCGATCTGCATGCCAGTTATTGTTTTCATTTGCACATTTTCATGAAACAGTTACATTTCATTTATAATAATGTCTTCATACCTCAAAATCATTGTCATGTGGTTAATCAAAATTCTATCCAAATCTAAATGAAAATGATACAAACCTAAAAATGTACTTCTATTGCCAACTATGTCAAAAATAGCCTACATAAAACCAACAAATGAAAACATTACAGCCTGCAGGTAGAACATTCAATCCAAATCTAAATGAAAATTATACAAACCTAAAAATGTACTTCTATTGCCAACTATGTCAAAAATAGCCTACATAAAACCAACAAATGAAAACATTACAGACTGCAGGTAGAACATTCAATCCAAATCTAAATGAAAATTATACAAACCTAAAAATGTACTTCTATTGCCAACTATGTAAAAATAGCCTACATAAAGCCAACAAATAAAAACATTGCAGCCTGCAAGTAGAAAATATCCTGATGAAAATAAATATCATATGAATCACATTGGCTACACATGGCCTGGCTGCAACGAACATGAAGCATTGTATCAACTATTAAGTTGGGTCTACAAGGCCTCGAAGCTTGCACTAGCGAACTTGCAACATGATATAAAATATTTTGGTCCCTCAGAGTTTCCCTGCCAATGAGCTCAGGACAGACACAACTGTAGGCTATTTGCGCAAGGGATAAGAAGCAGTGCCTGACTTGGACAGGAGCTCACCGTAGCTGAGTACCGGCACCTGAAAAAGTTGATCTCCTGTTCCTCTTATAGAATATTAGCTCAAAGGTATTATAGAGATCCTGCACCTAAATTTAAACAGTACCAGCACCCAAAATGAGTACCGGAACCTATTTCAGTCCAAGTCAAGCACTGATAAGTAATCAGGTAGGCCTATTTTATGATGTTTCCACTGGATCAGAGCATTACATTAAAGTGATTATCAAAAGGGATTTTCAAGTAGCCTATAGGGCTACTTCTATGCCTACGCGTCCGTACTCAACATTGACAGGAGCGCTCCAAACAAAAGACAATGACTAAATTGACAAAACTCGTAAATGGAATGAAATAAACCAAAACTTGTTTCTCACAAGTGTAGCATAGGTTGAGCACTCCGCAAACAATGTGTCCACTCTAACAATGAGAAGGGGAAGACTGGAATAATAATATTGAATGCATGCAATGGGGAATTGATATAAACTAACAATCAAATGCAAACAATTCACACAATTAAGTTATGAAACAATGAATGTGCACAAATTGGCAGGAGAGAGAATTCTGGAGAGAGAAATGCATTGTGCATCTGGATGCATGGTCAATCCGACGTCTGTATTACCCATGCAGCATTTAAAGATGGCGCCAGAGAAGAAAGCTAACGTTTTACGTGTTCCTAACCAATTGTGTTTTTTGTTAATTTCTTTGCGTTGTTTGTAACTTATTTTTAAAACTTAATTTGTACATAATGTTGCTGCTACCGTCTCTTATGACCGAAAATAACTTCTGGACATCAGAACTGCGATTCCTCACCACGAACTGGCAGAATTATTTTTTCCCCATTAACGAGTCTGACAAGCACAAAGTGAATGACATACTGCTTTCCCGGGAACAGGCCCAGATCCCCGTCATTTGCGTGAAGAGAAAGCGGAGAAAAAGGGGCTGGAGGGCGGGCTGCCTTCTGAGAATTCGTAAGGCTGCCTTCCATTCTGCTAGCAAGCGTGCAATCTTTGGAAAATAAAATCGATGACCTACGCGGAAGACTAAACTACCAACATGACATTCAAAACTGTAATATCTTATGCTTCATGGAGTCGTGGCTGAATGACGACATTATCAACACAGTTGGCTGGTTATACGCTGGATAGAACAGCGGCGTCTGGTAAGACAAGGGGCGGCGGACTATGTATTTTTGTAAATAACAGCTGGTGCACGATATCTAAGGAAGTTTTGAGGTTTTACTCGCCTAAGGTAGAGTATCTCATGATAACCTGTAGACTAGACCACACTATCTACCTAGAGAGTTTTCATCTGTATTTTTCGTAGCTGTCTACATACCACCACAGACTAAGACCGCACTCAATGAGCTGTATTCCACCATAAGCAAATGGGAAAACACTCACCCAGAGGCGGCACTCCTAGTGGCCGGGGACTTGTTAAAGTTAAAAGTGCAACCAGAGGGAAAAAAACTCTGGACCACCTTTACTCCACACACAGAGACGCATACAAAGCTCTCCCTCGCCCTCCATTTGGCAAATTCCTGATTCCTGCTTACAAGCAAAAATTAAAGCAGGAAGCACCAGTGACTCGATCAATAAAAAAGTGGTCAGATGAAGCAAATGCTAAGCTACAGGACTGTTTTGCTAGCACAGACTGGAATATGTTCCGGGATTCCTCCGATGCCACTGAGGAGATCACCACATCAGTCATTGGCTTCATCAATAAGTGCATCGATGACGTCGTCCCCACAGTGACCGTACGTATATATCCCAATCAGAAGCCATGGATTACAGGCAACATCCACACTGAGCTAAAGGCTAGAGCTGCCACTTTCAAGGAGCCACAATTCATTCATAATACTGTGAATATATAGTTTCACAGACATATTGTAGAATTTTTTTCTGGTTTGTGTGAAATCGTTAAGAATAATATAAAACCAGTCTGCACACCACCAAGGTGAATTGATTTAGTCTTGGTTGACAGTGTTGGGGATGGGTAATGTATTGATGCTCGAGTGCCACATCAATACAAATTTGTTTCTATTGTGCTTTGTTACATCTTTTTGGTACTACTTCCGGCGCAGACAGAGATGGCCGCCTCGCTTCGCATTCCTAGGAAACTATGCAGTATTTCGTTTTTTTATGTGTTATTTCTTACATTGGTACCCCAGGAATCTTAGGTTTCATTACATACAGTCGGAGAGAACTACTGAAATAAGAGCAACGTCAACTCACCATCGTTATAACCAGGAGTATGACTCTCCCGAAGCAGATCCTGTGTTTTGCCTTCCATCCAGTACAATGGATCTGATCCCAGCCGGCGACCCTAAACAACGACGCAGTAAAAGGGGCAAACGAAGCGGTCTTCTGGTCAGGCTTCGAGACGGGCACATCGCGCTCCACTCCCTAGCATACTACTCGCCAATGTCCAGTCTCTTGACAACAAGGTTGATGAAATCCGAGCAAGGGTAACATTCCAGAGAGACATCAGAGACTGTAACTTCTTTGCTTCACGGAAACATGGCTCACTCGAGAGACGCTAACGAGGTCGGTGCAGCCAGCTAGTTTCTTCACGCATCGCGCCGACAGAAACATACATCTTCTGGTAAGAAGAGGGGCGGGGGTGTATGCCTTATGATTAACGAGACGTGGTGTGATCATAACAACATACAGGAACTCAAGTCATTCTGTTCACCTGATCTAGAACTCCTCACAATCAAATGTCGACCGCATTATCTACCAAGGGAATTCTCTTCGATTATAATCACAGCCGTATATATTCCCCCCAAGCAGACACATCGATGGCCCTGAACGAACTTTATCTGACTTTATGTAAACTGGAAACCACACACCCTGAGGCTGCATTCATCGTAGCTGGGAGTTTTAACAAGGCTAATCTGAAAACAAAACTCCCTAAATTCTATCAGCATATCGATTGTGCTACCAGGGCTGGTAAAACCTTGGATCATTGTTATACTAACTTCTGCGACGCATATAAGGCCCTCCCCCGCCCTCCTTCGGAAAAGCTGACCACGACTCCATTTTGTTGCTTCCACCTACAAACAGAAACTAAAACAGCAAGCTCCCGCGCTCAGGTCGTTCAACGCTGGTCCGACCAATCTGATTCCACGCTTCAAGACTGCTTCGATCACGTGGATTGGGATATGTTCCGCATTGCGTCCAACAACAACATTGACGAATACGCTGATTCGGTGAGCGAGTTCATTAGAAAGTGCATTGACAATGTCGTACCCACAGCAACGATTAAAACATTCCCAAACCAGAAACCGTGGATTGATGGCAGCATTCGCGTGAAACTGAAAGCGCGAACCACTGTTTTTAACCAAGGCAAGGTGACCGGAAACATGACCGAATACAACAGTGTAGCTATTCCCTCCGCAAGGCAATCAAACAAGCTAAGTGCCAGTATAGAGACAAAGTAGAGTCGCAATTCAACAGCTCAGACACAAGAGGTTGTGGCAGGGTCTACAGTCAATCACGGATTACAAAAAGAAAACCAGCCCCGTCGCGGACCAGGATGTCTTGCTCCCAGACAGACTAAATAACTTTTTTGCTCGCTTTGAGGACAATACAGTGCCACTGACACGGCCCACTACCAAAACCTGTGGGCTCCTTCACTGCAGCCGAGGTGAGTAAAACATTAAACGTGTTAACCCTTGCAAGGCTGCAGGCCCAGACGCATTCCCAGCCGCGTTCTCAGAGCATGCGCAGACCAGCTGGCTGGTGTGTTTAAGGACATATTCAATCAATCCTTATCCCAGTCTGCTGTTCCCACATGCTTCAAGAGGGCCACCATTGTTCCTGTTCCCAAGAAAGCTAAGGTTACTGAGCTAAACGACTACCGCCCCGTAGCACTCACTTCCATCATCATGAAGTGCTTTGAGAGACTAGTCAAGGACCATATCACCTCCACCCTACCTGACACCCTAGACCCACTCCAATTTGCTTACCGACCCAATAGGTCCACAGACGAACAATCGCAACCACACTGCCCTAACCATCTGGACAAGAGGAATACCTATGTGAGAATGCTGTTCATCGACTACAGCTCAGCATTTAACACCATAGTACCCTCCAAACTCGTCATCAGCTCGAGACCCTGGGTCTCGACCCCGCCCTGTGCAACTGGGTCCTGGACTTCCTGACGGGGCCCCCAGGTGGTAGGGTAGGTAACAACATCTCCACACCGCTGATTCTCAACACTGGGGCCCCAAAAGGGTGCGTTCTGAGCCCTCACCTGTACCCCTGTTCACCCACGCCTCCAACTCAATCATCAAGTTTGCGGACGACACTACAGTGGTAGGCTTGATTACCAACAACGACGAGACGGCCTACAGGGAGGAGGTGAGGGCCCTCGGAGTGTGGTGTCAGGAAAATAACCTCACACACAACGTCAACAAAACAAAATGAGTTGATTGTGGACTTCAGGAAACAGCAGAGGGAGCACCCCCCTATCCACATCGACGGGACAGTAGTGGAGAAGGTGGAAAGTTTTAAGTTCCTCGGTGTACACATCACGGACAAACTGAATTGGTCCACCCACACAGACAGCGTTGTGAAGAAGGTGCAGCAGCGCTCTTCAACCTCAGGAGGCTGAAGAAATTCGGCTTGTCACCAAAAGGCACTCACAAACTTCTACAGATGCACAATCGAGAGCATCCTGTCGGGCTGTATCACCGCCTGGTACGGCAACTGCTCCGCCCACAACCGTAAGGCTCTCCAGAGGGTAGTGAGGTCTGCACAACGCATCACCGGGGACTACTGCCCTCCAGGACACCTACACCACCCGATGTCACAGGAAGGCTATAAAGATCATCAAGGACAACAACCACCCGAGCCACTGCCTGTTCACCCCGCTATCATCCAGAAGGCGAGGTCAGTACAGGTGCATCAAAGCAGGGACCGAGAGACTGAAAAACAGCTTCTATCTCAAGGCCATCAGACTGTTTAACAGCCACCACTAACATTTAGTGGCCGCTGCCAACATACTGACTCAACTCCGCCACTTTAATAATGGGAATTGATGGAAATTATAAAAATGTATCACTAGCCACTTTAAACAATGCCAATTAATATAATGTTTACATACCCTACATTACTCATCTCATATGTATATGTATATACTGTACTCTATATCATCTACTGCATCTTGCCATCTTTATGTAATACATGTATCACTAGCCACTTAAAACTATGCCACTTTATGTTTATATACCCTACATTACTCATCTCATATGTATAGACTGTACTCTATACCATCTACTGCATCTTGCCTGTGCCGTTCTGTACATCACTTCATTCATATATCTTTATGTACATATTCTTTATCCCTTTACACTTGTGTGTATAAGGTAGTAGTTGTGGAATTGTTAGGTTAGATTACTTGTTGTTTATTACTGCATTGTCGGAACTAGAAGCACAAGCATTTCGCTACACTCGCATTAACATCTGCTAACCATGTGTATGTGACAAATAAATTTGATTTGATTTATTAGTCTAATTTTTGTATATATTTTTATATTTATACTCTTTTAAATGTCGTGATTATTTTTTTGTGGTTTTCCAAATGTCTGAATAAAAAGTTAGTGCACAACGGTGCTATTTTGTTGTTGTTGGGGGGGGGCGCTGAAGTGGGGGTTTGCCCAGGGAGCCATACATCCCCCTTTTTCCTCCAAACATAACGATGGTCATTATGGCCAAACAGTTCTATTTTTGTTTCATCAGACCAGAGGACATTTCTCCAAAAAGTATAATCTTTGTCCCCATGTGCAGTTGCAAACCGTAGTCTGGCTTTTTTATGGCAGTTTTGGAGCAGTGGCTTCTTCCTTACTGAGCAGCCTTTCAGGTTATGTCAATATAGGACTCATTTTACTGTGGATATAGATACTTTTGTACCTGTTTCCTCCAGCATCTTCACAAGGTCATTTGCTGTTGTTCTGGGATTGATTTGCACTTTTCGAACCAAAGTATGTTCATCTCTAGGAGACAGAACGCGTCTCCTTCCTGAGCGGAATGACGGCTGCATGGTCCCATGGTGTTTAAACTTGCATACTATTGTTTGTACAGATGAACGTGGTACCTTCAGGCATTTGGAAATTTCTCCCAAGGATGAACCAGACTTGTGGAGGTCTACAATTTTTTTCTGAGGTCTTGGCTGATTTCTTTTGATTTTCCCATGACGTCAAGCAATGGGACCACTTCACTGTAACGTTTACACCTTCTGTCTCCTGTGCATGTGACAAATAAACTTAGATTTTATTTGAAATAGCATGTTTAACACATGGCCTCATGTGAATCCTTAAAGAGACAGGTGGAGCTAAGCCTTAAGAGGGTGTGAATGATGCTGATGTAGACAAAGAAGAGCTCTTTAGTAGGTGTACCAAAACATTCAAGGGCCATTTTCTCAAAAGTAGGGTTACAAGTTTATCAACTTTCAAAGCAGAATCACTTTCCCATTGTTCCTAAACTGCAGTGTGATATACCATTTTGTAGCTCTGAGTCTCTACTTTTATCTAATGTAAGAAACACAATTTCAAATTTTTCTACATAAGGCCGAATCAAGGAGGTCAGTCACATATGACTGACCATGGCAGGTAGCATAGTGGTTAGAGCATTGGACTAGTAACCGAAAGGTTGCAAGATCAAATCCCCGAGCTGACAAAGTAAAAGTCTGTCGTTCTGCCCCTGAACAAGGCAGTTAACCCACTGTTCCTAGGCCGTCATTGAAAATAAGAATTTGTTCTTAACTGACTTGCCTAGTTAAATAAAGGTAAAAAATAAATGACAACAATGCTATGTGTAGTAATCAGGGTCAGGGTCAAATCCATTTAAATGCAGTCAGTTTAGGAGATAAATTGGGTATATACAGTAAGTGTGAGAGACAGGACAGATCAGCTATGCATGAGTTACGGATGTGGGGTGGAGATATACACGCCATCGGGCATGACTAAATGTCTCACTTCTCCACTGTACAAAAAGTGCAGGATTGGGGTCAATTTAGGAACTACACCGTTCCAGTGTGGAGAAGATGTTTCAATTTAACAGAGTGGAGTTGAGCCTGGTACAAGCCTACATTTCCCTGTCAAAGGGCGCCCTTAAGTGGTGAAGCTACAAAATTACAAGAAAGAAACCCCATCACCTCTAACATTCACCTTTTTGCGTAAATAGGCAATCAGAATCTTCACAAAACTGGGGGACAGTTTAGAGTGTTTCTAAAACTATCCCCGGAAAAGGTCATACTGTGTACAGTCAATGACAGTTTGCTTCTCCCCAAGGACTGAGATGCCTGTCATCTACTATACGTAATTTCCTGTCACAAACTCCTGTCCTGCTACCAACTAGTATTGTGGAAAATTACATAATTAGTCATGCTATCCCGTGTTTTACTGTTTTAAATAATTGTCTCTTGTTATAGGATGGTGCCTCGCTTCTAGTCCTTAGGAAACTTTGCATTATTATTTCTTACATTGTTAGCCCAGTGTTATTACATACAGCCGGGAAGAACTATTGGATATCAGAGCAACGTCAACTTACCAGCACTACGACCAGGAATACAACTTTCCCGAAGTGGATCCTTTGTCCGCACCATCCAGAGGCCGACCCAAAACAACGCAGCCGGAGAAGAGGGAGACGGAGCGTTAGCGTTCTTCTGGTCAGACTTCGGAGGCGCGCACACCACCCACCGCTTCCGAGTATATTACTCCCTAACGTCCCTAGATAACAAGGTCGACGAAATCAGGGCACGGGTTGCATTCCAGAGAGACATCAGGGATTGTAACATATTCTGTTTCACGGAAACATGGTTATCTCGGGATATGCTATCAGAGTCGGTACAGCCACCTGGATTCTCAGTGCGTCGCACCGACAGGAATAAACATCATGAAGTGCTTTGAGAGACTAGTCAATGATCATATCACCTCCACCTTACCTGTCACCCTAGACCCACTTCAATTTGCTTACCGTCCCAATAGGTCCACAGACGATGCAATCGGCATCACACTGCATACTGCCCTATCCCATCTGGACAGGTCCTACAGGCTCTAGTTTTGTCCCCACCTGGACCACTGTTCAGTAGTGTGGTCAGGTGACACAAAGAGGGAAGAACAAACTATGGGAGGCACACAGTACTACATAGAGCCATGGCTACATGAAATTCTATTCCACGTCAGGTAACTGATGCAAGCAGTAGAATCACATTTAAAAAACATAGAAAATACACCTTATGGAATAGCTGGGACTGTGAAGAGACACACACAGGCACACATACACATATAACACACACTCCACACACGTACACATGGATTTTGTATTGTAGATAGGGTTGCAAAGGGTCGGAAACTTTCTGGGAAATTTCCGGAAATTAAGTTATTTGGGGAATTTGGGGAATTTTCCTTAAATTCATCAAAAAAGTTAGCTTATAACAGTAAACCTTTTTTGTGGGATACACATAAGGCAATTCTAGGTCTTGTGGCATATTTTGGTTAAACTATCCCCAATTCAATGGAATTGCAACCCTCTGCATGCACATTGCATTCTTCCATCACATGTGCAGTGCACTCTTCCATCATATGTACAGCTGATTCTCAAGCTCTTGCACACTAATGAGATGCTATTGAGCCCACACTAGTACACTGTCTGAGCCAAGGACTACATACTTTCTGGCAAGTTATGATTACAATACTGGATGGGGTGAATATATTTTATATGACATAACTAGTAAATAGCAGCCTACAGCAAAGTATTTTTATTTCACCTTTATTTTACCAGGTAGGCCAGTTGAGAACAAGTTCTCATTTACAACTGCGTCCTGGCCAAGATAAAGCAAAGCAGTGTGACACAAACAACACGGAGTTACACATGGAATAAACAAATGTACAGTCAATAACACAATAGAAAAGTATATATACAGTGTGTACAAATGAAGTAAGATTATGGAGGTAAGGCAATAAATAGGCCATAGTGGCGAAATAATTACAATTGAGCAATTAAACACGGGAGTGATAGATGAGCAGAAGATGAATGTGCAAGTAGAGATACTGGGGTGCAAAGGAGCAAAAACAACAATATGGGGATGAGGTAGTTGGGTGGGCTATTTACAGATGGGCTATGTACAGGTGAAATGATCTGTAAACTGCTCTGACAGCTGATGCTTAAAGTTAGTGAGGGAGATGAGTCTCCAGCTTCAGTGATTTTTGCAATTCGTTCCAGTCATTGGCAGCAGAGAGCTGGAAGGAAAGGCGGCCAAATGAGGAGGCTTTGGGGGTTACCAGTGAAATATACCTGCTGGAGCGTGTGCTGCTATGGTGACCAGTGAGTAGAGAGCTGAGTAGAGTGTTTGCTGAGTAAAGTGTTGGAGGCTATTTTGTAGATGACATCGCCGAAGTCAAGGATCGGTAGAGTAGTCAGTTTTACGAGGGTATGTTTGGCAGCATAAGTGAAGGATGCTTTGTTGCGAAATAGGAAGCCGATTCTAGATTTAATTTTGGATTGGAGATGCTTAATATGAGTCTGGAAGGAAAGTTTACAGTCTAACCAGACACCTAGGTATTTGCAGTTGCCCACATATAAAGTGTGTTTAAATAATTTCTAACTTAAAACTTGTTATGGCTTGGGGGCAGTATTTTGACATCTGAATGAGAAGCGTGCCCAAAGTAAACTGCCTGTTACTCAGGCCCAGAAGCTAGGATATGCATATTATTGGTAGATTTGGATAGAAAACACTCTAAAGTTTCCAAAACTATTACAATAATGTCTGTGAGTATAACAGAACTGATACGGCAGGCGAAAACCTGAGGAAAATCCATCCAGGAAGTGGGATATTTTTGATGTGTGTAGTTTTCAATTGAATGCCTATACAGTATGTAATGTGTTAGGACCCAGATTGCAGTTCCTATGGCTTCCACTAGATGTCAACAGTCCTTAGACATTGTTTCAGGCTTGTTTTCTGAAAAATTAGGAAGAATGAGACCATTTTGTAAGTGGACTGTAGAATGAAGCAGAGCTGGTTTGCGCGCGTGACCGATTGCACGGCCTTCGTTGTTTTTCCTTTCTATTGAATACGCTATTGTCCGATTGAAATATTATCATTTATTTAGACAATAGACAACCTGAGGATTAATTATAAACATCGTTTGACATGTTTTGACGAACTTTAACGGTACTATTAGGATGAATTCGTCTGCATGTTGTGACCGCCATTGAGCCAGTGGATTACTGAACAAAACGCGCCAACAAAACGGAGTTATTGGGAAATAAAGAGGGACTTTATCAAACAAAACAAACATTTATTGTGTAACAGGGACTATTGTCACTGCACCAGATGAGGATCATCAAAGGTAAGTGATTAATTTTATCGCTATTTCTGACTTTCGTGACTCCTCTACTTGGCTTGAAAATGTTTGTATGCTTTTGTAAGCGGGGCGCAGTCCTGAGATAATCGCATGGTATGCTTTCACCGTAAAGCTTTTTTGAAATCTGACACAGCAGCTGGATTAACAAGAAATTAATCTTTAAGCCGATGTATAACACTTGTATCTTTTATGAATGTTTATTCATTTATTCATTATGAGTATTTCTGTATTTTGAATTTGGCGCTCTGCAATTTCACCGGATGTTGTCGAGGTGGGTCGCGAGTGGAACGCCTGCGCCAGAGAGGTTAATTCACCTGTTTCCATACATGTGTCATTTTAAAACATTTATCTTACAAAGAAGGTGTTTAATCTAACTGCTTAACTATTTATCAGTACATGGAATTGTATTTGTCTTTTTTTGCTAATTTCTTTCTAATCTTTATAGGAAAATGCCACAGGCACTATTTGATGTGTGGAGACATTTCACTGCAGCTAATGTAGAAGGAAAAGCTGTGTATATTTGCAAATACTGTGCCAAATCATATGTGAAGAATGCAACAAAGATGCAAAATCATCTGGCCAAGTGCATAAAGTTGCTCACAGGCAATGTGTATTGGAAGAGATTTCTGAATGTTCTTCGCCCAGCAATACACCCCTCCAACCAGACATGCTTTATCTACTCATTTGCTGGATGCAGAGCTCAACAGAGTTCAAGTGAAGGTCAAGCAAATTATAGAGAAAGCAGACTGTATTGCAATCATCTCTGATGGGTGGTTGAATGTTCGTTGACAAGGAATAATTAACTACATGATCTCCACCACTCTACCAGTATTCTACAAGAGTGCAGACACAAGGGACAACAGACACACCGGTCTCTACATTGCAGATGAGCTGAAGGCAGTCAATGACCTTGGACCACAGAAGGTATTTGCACTGGTGACAGACAATGCTACGAACATGAAGGCTGCTTGGTCGAAAGTGGAGTCCTACCCTCATATCACACCCATTGGCTGTGCTGCTCATGCATTAAATCTGCTCCTCAAGGACATCATGGTGCTGAAAACAATGGATACACTACAAGAGAGCCAAGGAAATGGTTAGGTATGTGAAGGGTCATCAAGTTATAGCAGCAATCTACCTCATTGCACCACATTGAAGCGGCCCAGCAACACCAGTTGGGATGGTGTTGTCATCATGTTTGACAGTCTCCTGGAGGGGAAGGAGTCTCTCCAAGAAATGGCCATATCACAGTCTGCCGATATGGACAGCCCCATCAAGATGATGTATTTTGGGAGAGTGGTAAGCAACCTGAAACCTATAGCAGTAGCAATTGCACGGATTGAGGGAGACAATGCCATCCTATCTGATGTTCAGACTCTGCTTGGAGATGTAAGAGAAGAAATCCGTACTGCCCTGCCCACTTCACTGTTGCTCCAAGCAGAGGAAACTGCAGTTCTGAAATACATAAAAAAAAGCGTGAAGACTTATGCCTGAAGCCCATACACGCCGCAGTGTACATGTTGGACCCCAAGTATGCTGGCAAGAGCATCCTGTCTGGTGCAGATATCAACAAGGCCAATGGTGTCATCACTACTGTGTCTCGCCTCCTTGGCCTGGATGAGGGCAAGGTTCTTGCCAGTCTGGCAAAGTACACTTCCAAGCAAGGGCTTTGGGATGGAGATGCAATATGGCAGTCGTGCCAACATATCTCATCAGCCACTTGGTGGAAGGGACAGTGGATCTGAGGCTCTTCTCCTGTTGCCTCCATCATCCTCCAAATCCTACCAACATCAGCAGCCTCAGAGCGCAACTGGTCCTTGTTTGGGAACACACACACCAAAGCACGCAACAGGCTGACCAATACAAGGGTTGAAAAATTGGTGGACATCCGGGCAAATTTTAGGCTTTTGTGCCTGATGAGCCATCCTCAACAAGGTTGGAAAGTGACAGTGAAGATGAGGCCTCAAAGTCTGATGTTCAAGAGGTGGACATTGAGGAGGTCCAGGGTGAAGACATGGAAGCCTGAGAGGAAGACAACCAAAGCTTTAGTTGAGTCAACTCATTTAATGAAAGTTAAATTCGTAACCATTTTTTGATAATTTTATTTATTTTGGAAGGATTTAATCATTTGCAATTATGTATACTTATAAGGTAAAAGGTTTATGTTTGTCTCCATATGATATGGTAAATATACACGATGCAAAAAAACATCTACATTTAAATGGTATTAATATTAATTCCCATATATTCCCGTTAAGAAACAGAAAGTTTCCACCTCTGAATATTCCCCAAAATGTGCAACCCTAAATGGGGATCCTTAATAAATACAAAAATAATCACCGCAGCACAAAGAAAGAGAGCAAATAACTGTTTTCAATTGCATTTATTTAGGTTTCTCCATACATTTTACTGTACAACAGCACATATTTCTGAAATAACTCTCATTATAAAATAGGGCATCTACAATTAAGGTACAGTCATAAAATGCTTTCAGGGAAAAAAGACGACAAAAGCAACAGTAGAACATCTTCATATAAAGCGCAGGGGATTCAGGAAATGATTTGTTGTCGACAAAGCAGAGATTCAGACCACTCATTTCAGAGTACCTTGCATCCTGCTTAAGACCCATTTTCTCTTGGTTTTGAACTGAGATCTAACTGTTGAAAACAAAATATGACATAACTGGTGCAAATTTCAAGCCAAAACCTTGATTTAGGACTGCAAATCAAATTTGGAGAAGCAACACAATTCTTCTGTACGATCAGAAATGAATATCATTGTTATTTCTCGGTTTTTTTCCTGACATGGTCAAAGGTGGGAACAATCACTAATACACACAAGAAAGTGGATACCGTCAAAGCGACAAGTAAATTGGCTTATCATTAACATTGTCAACATCAGTAATGATTGTTCAAAAATCCATTAGAGTGGATCTGCAGTCAAGCTGAAAAAAAGCTATGTGGATCTAAGCATGTGGTTGGGCCTATAGTGGGCCTGTTTCATTTGAAATAAAGTACATAGACCTACCAGCTTCAGTGTTAGTTCACTAGTGTTTCAGGTGTGGAATATACATGCCATTTGACATCCAAGCTGTGTATGAGGGAGTGTGTATAACTAAGGAAAGAGAAAAGATACAATCTGCCATTATATGAAGTGAGAAGCCATTGTCCTTAACAGACATTCAAAGAAGAGAAAGAGAAGATCTGTCTGAAGTCTTGAGGTAAGCAATGTGTTTCAATAGAACGCCCTACTGACAATCATATAGTTACAATCACCTTCTGTACAAACTTCCTGATTCACACACTGAACTGAAACAAGTCCCTCTGCTAAAATAAAACAAAAAATAACAACTTTATGTGTATCTTCACGATCTGAAATACAGGTTCAGTTAAATTATTGACGGGGCGGCAGGTAGCCTAGTGGTTAGAGCGCTGGGCCAGTAACCCAAAGGTTTCTGGATCGAATCCCCGAGCTGACAAGGTAAAATTCTGTTGTTCTGCCCCTGAACAAGGCAGTTAACCCACTGTTCCCCGGTAGGCTGCCATTGTAAATAAGAATTTGTTCTTAACTGACTTGCCTTTTTAAATAAATAAAAAATATATAAAATTGACTTTAGTCCATTATTTCAGATTAAAGAGGGCTATGATGAGATTATGGCTACAAAGAGATATTGAGTAGAGCCCTGTTCCTTTAAGCCGGTTTGAAAACACAACACAGACAAGGCATAATATTCAGCCACCTAGCAACACTCACACTGTACACACCTCCAACATTCTAGAAGAGTGCAAATTTTGCTGATAAAAAACCCCACATACGCTTGGCAAAATAATGAGCACGAATTCCTTTTAAAAAAAAATAGGGGGTAATGTGCTTGGAAATAACCCAATAAAACAAGGTAGGCTATGTATAGGAGCTGATAATGTCCACGTTTATAGATGTTTATATAATGTGTATACTTTAGAATGAGTTGAATGGTTTTGTGTTACCTCAAAGGAGATAACCCCTGACACAGTGATACATCCAATTTTATAGGCTTCCCTTAGAGGGTAACATGACATCCTCTGGGCGAGCAGACACAATAGAACCATCTGGAACACAAGCAGCATCCTACTCACAGAATGACATCACTGTAATTCTACAGTATGGTTCAATTGACCCCCTCCTACTTGTTCTGCTTTCAGAGCAGAAGACAAATATCATATTTAAGAACAAGCTACCGAAGATCTACAAGTACCTCAAAAACATTCATCCACTGAGTAGCTCCACTAATGAGATGTGTGTGTCTCTTGTAGAAGGGGGGGGGGGGTGAATGTCCTATAGTAACAGCTTGAACACTCACTGACACTAAAGACTGTAAATGAGACATGACCAAGAGCAACAAATTCTACAAGGAAGGTAAAACAACAAGGATGCTATCGGATGCTACAGTACTAGTGCTACCTGAACATGCTACTGATTGAGACTGCAGAGCTATGCTCCCCTGCCATACTGTACCATTCCCCACAAACACAAGCACACACACCCTGAAATAAGGAAGGATTTCCCTCATCATACAACACTATTATTACTGATTATCCATGACAGAATTGGGATTGCATACGGTACACCTTCTTAGAGACACCCTTCACTGTTATCATCGCTATCAGCGTATCATTTAAAAGGAGTAAATCCTCCCAAATGTTTCTCATCATAACAATACCACGTCGTCTACGGACACCCTAACCTTTAGCTCATTCTAGATATCCATGAGATTAGCTAAACGTGTAATTTGTGTGCACTATCCATTTAGCCAGATAACCCACAGACGATTGCACTGGTCAAACAACTCCAGTTGGATGCTCTATAACGGAATGTAGGTAGAAAGCTTCCAGCAGACTTCAATCACTAGTCTGACTAAACCAGCCCACCAAACACACTCTGCTACTCCATGGCTAGTCAACTGTTGGCTTGACTGACCTGTCTAAATGCTCATCTCAAAATGAAACCATTTTTTATTATGTAATACACTACTTTTGACCAGAGAAACACAGGGCATATGATCGAAAGCAGAACATTATATAGGGACTACTAAAACATTATATTTGAGACGAAGGCTAAATCCCAGTTCAGATACAACAGCCGACATGAGACGAGATAACAAGTAGCTAATTTTAGAACGTTGCACAACAGCTGACGAAAGGGACAATCAGATCAAGACGAGAAGCGCAGTTGACACCTTTTCCACAGTAACAGTGCCTCTTTATAATGACGTGATGAAACTTTGAAACGAAGTTGCCACTTGTAGCAAACGAGTGTCCTAAAATACATGCACCAGAAACAGGGTACACTTTATGAATTGTCAGATAAATACTGTATCAGCAAGCAATGCTAGCTACGTGCAGCAACAAAACTAGCTAATTGTCTGAACACAGAACGTTAGCGCACTTTTCTCTGATTTTTGTCTAAAGCTTTGACATGTAACTTAGAATCTTGGAAACTGCAGCCGACGACCTGAGACGTTCTAAAACGACATCGTTCATATCAAACAAACTTAGTTCTAAAACTCCTTAAAGGTAGACTCAGCGGTATGACGTAGATGCAGAAAGTAAACAGCATAGTGGGTAAATTTCCGCAACAACTTGACGCAATGAGGCTCAATTTCTCTGTTGTTTTGGTCCTGTGGCAGCCACACACCTGAAGCGAACCTGTGCGCATGCGCAGATAGTGGCTGTGGTGAGCGCGAACTCTTGAAGTCGTTGCTGCACGTGGCAATGTCATTTCGCTGAGTTCACCTTTAAAGACAGTTGCTTCGCGTCTCATTATGTATTTGAACTGGGCTTAACAATTCTAACCCTCATCCTGAGTTTCTTAGCATAATAAGTTCCTCTCACTTTTATAAATACCATCAAGTACTATATCCATATAATATCATTTCATATACAGTATAATCTCATCTATTGTCATGACAGCTATCCCTTTGGAAAGGACTAAAATTGTTTTTAAATTATTAAAAAATATATCCCCCATACAATAGGGGGGCTCTGGGCCTATTCAACCTGCACTGGGAGATGGAGACAATAACCATCAGAGCCCACAGACCCACCACACACATAAGCCTGACTACACACACAAACACATTGCTCACTGTTCCAACTCCCTATAGCCAACACAGACCTTTACCTCCATACCCAGCACGCACACACAAACACACCCAGGCTTGGTTCTGCTGACAGTAGAAAACAGACATACACACTATGGCTTTCCAGATCTCTACTAGGGCCGTATAGACAGATCGGTGCCCTGGGGCTTGGCAGCTATTCAATAAACCAAGGGTGGGCATTCTTACTCTGCAGGCTTTGGCTCCAGCCAAGCTGAAACACACCTGATTCGACTTATCAACGCCTTGATTAAAGACTATGATTGGATGATTAGT
Organism: Salvelinus sp. IW2-2015; assembly: GCF_002910315.2. Classification (NCBI taxonomy): domain Eukaryota; kingdom Metazoa; phylum Chordata; class Actinopteri; order Salmoniformes; family Salmonidae; genus Salvelinus; species Salvelinus sp. IW2-2015. Next base: position 34,523,209 of record NC_036855.1, read on the forward strand.
AGAAGAATCAGGTGCGTCCTTGTATGGTAAAATTGCCTGTCCCTGCACTAGACCCAGAGAAAACGCTAATATTTCATTCACTCTCTCGTCCTCTTTAATGACATCTTCTATTCATCCACCAGTCCCATGTCTGTGATTTAGTGTTATCTGACCGCCACGCCATGTACTTCTGTTGGGAGAAAAGGGATCCCATACAAAATGATCTGAGAGCAGCTTTAAAGCATCAATGGGTATGTACCACAAAGTAGTGGGGTCAGGGTTTGGTGGGGTCCTCATTCTCTTTCTGTCTCACACACACACACAAACAGACACACACTCTCTCTTTCCAGCTCAGACTAGTCTAGCTGTACTCACATAGTCCTTCTCACTCTCAGTCTATCTCTCCCTATGTCTCAGATGAGCCTGGCCTCTCCCTCCATGTCTGGGGTCAGCTCACACACTCCAGTGAAGTGCATCTCCTTGCCCCTGGTTCCCTCAGACCTGGCCCCTCTCTCCCCCAGGCAGGGTGAGGGTTGCTGGGCCGTGGGGTCTGGGGAGGCCCGGGGGGCGCCGCCCGACTTTCTCTCCCTCAGGAAGACGTCAAGCCGACGCAGCATCTGCTTGGGGTTCTTTTTGGCAAACAGCTCCACTTCTGGAGGGGAGCAGAGACACAGTGGATGTCAAGGATGTGATTGTGTTACAAAGGGATGTTGTTAATAATGACATGACACTGAAACAACTGGGCTTTGTTAAGCCTTGGGTAAAAACACAGAGAGTTACCTTTGAGGACAAAGCCAGAGTCAGAGATAGTCTTCTGCTGGCTCTTCCAAAGCTGGTAGAGGTGCAGGAACGTGGCAACATAGAACTCATTCAACACCCCCACTACCTGCTGTCGCCGGTTACACTCCCTGGAAGACCACACACACAAAAGTGAGGACATCTTGTAAGCAAGTGACTAGGCTCTTGTGAGTGTCAAGCCAATGTGCCTGTCTGTCTGTCTGTCTGTCTGTCTGTCTGTCTGTCTGTCTGTCTGTCTGTCTGTCTGTCTGTCTGTCTGTCTGTCTGTCTGTCTGTCTGTCTGTCGTAGAGCAGCAGTGCAGGACACTTACTTGGAGAGGGCCTCTTCTCTGAGTGCATGCAGGGCGATACGGGTCATGTTGATGGACATCACACAGAACGGAAAGTTCTGGAGAAAGATTGGGCAGAAAGAGTAGAAACCAAATGGGATATGTAAATAGAAAGACTATTCAAGTAGCCAGGCACACATTACATAGATGTCCCTACTTGCCTTAACCTGAATAGTTTGTGTGTGTGTGTGTGTGTGTGTGTGTGTGTGTGTGTGTGTGTGTGTGTGTGTGTGTGTGTGTGTGTGTGTGTGTGTATGTACCTGTGTGGGGTGTTGGGACAGCTTGTAGATGTCTCTGGCTAGAGGCAGAGTCTCAGGGTCCATCACCAGGTACAGGGTGTGCATCAGCCCCAGGAAACCTGTACCACGCAGGTCTGTGGCTGGGTCCGTACCTACACACAGACACTCATCATTTCAGTGTTTTGTTCATTTCTTCATAGCAATATAATCTTATCACACTTTTCATCTCAGTGTGAGAGCGGCATCTAATGAAGTATAGATGCAGAAGACGTCTCTCACCTTGAAAGCCCACATTCTCCCAGTGGGTGCCGAACCGAGGACAGTCCTGCTTGCTGCCTGTCAGCCTCTTATAGATGGTCTGTAGAACACGCATGTGTACAGCCTGACTGTTATCCAAAGAACCTACAGAGAGGAACACACACACAATCAGCCTCTTATCGTCTGCAAAACGTCTCTCCCGCTCTCTCATTAAAACACACACACTTACACTGTGCGATGGCGAAGACCAGGTCCCTCTCCTCCAGTAGTTCTCTGTGAATTCGCGGCGGGCCGAACAGGAAGTGTGTGATAGCGGCCACACCCGTCCTACGGATGGTGGGCTGGATGTTCTTCTACAGAGAGAGAGAGATAAGGGACAAAAAGCAAACTGACATTTTTTTCATAATGATGAGAGTGAGACTCTACAATGCAGTCCTAAAACCCCCAGACACAGAAAGACCCACATTCTTACCAGCACCTCGCCAAGGTCTGTGGTCTGGAAGTGCTGCAACGCCTCATTAAAGGAGATGAGAGGAGTAGGACTGGACTCCTCACTGACCACTGGAGACACACAGGACAATAACACACTTCAACAGATTCGTATACAACTCAGAATGGAGGAGTAATACGTCACAGCTTTCAGGCAGCCAGGGAATAGGTAGATGTTGCTCCTAACAACAACTCACCTGGTTGGATACTCTCTAGAGCCTCCCACTCCTCTCGAGCCTGCTCCACCTCCGCACTCTCCTCTGCAAACACACACATACACACTGTTGAGAAACAAATCCATCACACACACACACACACACACACAGGTGAGGAGTAATCGTTCAGTCATGGTGCTATGGTCCCACCACCTCTCCAGTTAATTTTCAATCTGAACGACACCTTCTCCCCCTCTACGCCATGACACCCTCATTTCATACCCTGCCCCTCCTCTTCTTCATCCTTCCACCCTCCCATAGCCTGCTAGGGTTGCCTGGTAGCTAGGATACATGGTTGTTCCTTTGGGAAGAGGGGCCACTGTGAGTGTATTGTGTCTTACCTTCAGTCTTGGGTTGTTCTCCTCCTGTAGCCAGGGACTGCAGAAGGCCATTCTGCTTCAGAGCTGAAATCTAGACAAATCACAAAAACATTAAGGACACCCGCTCCTTCCATGACATAGACTGACCAGGTGAATGCAGATGAAAGCTATGATCCATTACCGACTTGTTAAATCCACTTCAAATCATGAAGGGGGGGGACAGGATAAAGAAGGATTTTTTTAAGCCTTGAGACAATTGAGACATGGAATGTGTATGTGTGCCATTCAGAGGGTGAATGGGCAAGACAAAAGATTTAAGTGCCTTTGAACAGGGTATGGTAGTAGGTGCCAGGTGCACCAGTTTGTGTCAAGAACTGCAACGCTGCTCGGTTTTTCACGCTGCACTGTTTCCCCGTGTGTATCAAGAATGGTCCAACAGCCAAAGGACATCCAGCGAACTTGACAACTGTGGAAAGCATTGGAGTCAACATGGGCCAGCATCTCTATGGAACGCTTTAGACACCTTATAGTCTAAGCCCCGACGAAATGAGTCTGCTCTGAAGGCAAAAGCAGGGGGTGCAACTAAATATTAGGAAGGTTTTCCTAATGTTTGGTATACTCAGTGTATCTGTAAACACACCATTTAAAAAAAAAAGAACAACAGTGGGGTCGGTTCCCTTTCCTGTAATGTCTTTGACATGAGGTCCAGTATAGAGCAACTCACTGGCAGAGACTTGAGCAGTGAACTGCCATTGGCGTGCCCTTTGACACTATGACCTGGAGTCAGTCCATTAATCACCTGGGAATACAGAAACACAACAGGTTACACAATGCCAGTGGTGGAAAGTACTTAGGTAAAAATACTTAAAAGTACTAAAGTCGTTCTTTTGGGGTATCTATACTTTACTTTGCTATTTTTTTTTTTTTATTACTTTTACTTTCACTTCACTACATTCCTAAAGAAAACAATATACTTTTTACTCTATTCATTTTCCCTGACATCAAAAATACTCGTTACATTTTGAGTGCTTGGCAGGACAGGAAAAAGGTCCAATTCACGCACTTCTCAAGATAACATCCCTGGTCATACCTATTGCCTCCTATCTGGCGGACTCACTAAACACAAATGCGTTGTTTGTAAATTATATCTGAGTGGTGGAGTGTGCCCCTGGCTATCCGTAAATAAATAAAAAACAAGAAAATGGTGCTGTCTGGTTTGCTTAATATAAGAAATTTGAAATGATTTAATGCTTACTTTCACTTCTGATTCTTCAGTATATTTTAGAAATTACATTTACTTTTGATACTTAAGTATATTTAAAGCCAAGTACTTTTAGACTTTTACTCAAGTAGTATTTTACTGGGTGACTTTCACTTGAGTCATTTTCTATTAAGGTATCTTTACTTTTACTCAAGTATGACAATTGGGTACTTTTTCCACCACTGCACAATGCAACATAGAACAGCAGGACCAACAAGCTACCAGTCTATACTGATGATAACAGAAGAGGTATACAGAAATTCCTGCTTAATAAAAATGTTTAAACAAACATCTCTGAAAGGGAACCTATGGTTGGTTGTTGTACTCACAGGTTTGTGGTTAGAGTGGCCATTGGTTAGCTCCTCTGTCTCTTTACATTCATGGGACAAACCATTCAGACCCTGAGAGGAGGGGGACAGACCGAGAGGCATCATCAGACACAGCCAGGGTAGCATATAAGAACAGGAAGAAAGGGGGCAGGAACATCTCTGTGGAATGAGATGCAGCTAAGGATCAGGTGGTTGCCCTCTCACCTGACCTGGGGTGTATTTATTAGTCTGATTCCATTGCAAAACGTTTGGTCGGTTGCTAAATGTTTTGCGACTTAAAACGTTTACTCCAAACCGAAAACGTTTTGCTACGAAAACGAGTTTCTCTATTGGACAGATTCTGGTAGGTCCCTCCCCATTTCGTTCCGTTTGTGTCCATTTGGTTCCTATAGTAAATGGATTCCGTTGCAAAACAGAGACCAAACGTTTTGCAACAGAATCCAAATAATGAATCCACCCCTGGCAGGATGGTACAGTGCCAGTGCAGACAGCAGAGAAAGAGAACTGTTAGGCTACTTTGTGGTGGAAACCTTTTATTTCCCCATGTGAACACTTTAGAGGGGAAGCTGCTTCATTACTTCCTCCTCCACTCACTAACACAATGGGGATTAAAAACAGGAGGGAGAGATGGAAATTCAGCTAAGCACCACACATTTCACGGTCAATAGTCAGAAAAACTGTCTAATGGATGTGTCTACAGTACTATAAGGTTGTACCTTCAGGCAAATAGATCTGTTAGTGCAGCAAGTCTCATGGTGCAATCTGATTGAATACCACCACACCCACATTGTCTAACCCTGTGATGGTATCACGCAGACAGTATACAGTTAACATGTGTACAGAACAGGCCATAAGGTCAAAATGTTGATTTGGAACTTGACTGATGTCTGTTGACTGATACTGTTCCATTTCATTGTATACAGCTGATGCGACTCTTAATCACATAGTTTACCCACAGTTTAAACTACTTCAAAAGGTTAGACTATTCAAGGTTAAAACACCTACCTCCGTGTGTGATGTGACACCGCTGTCCTCTTCCATGGCATGAGTGTGTGAGACTATGTATGTGTGAGTGGGTAATCCCTGTTCTTTAAAGCCTAATTTCTCAGACTAAGGCGGCCAAAAGTGCTATTGGGAAGACCCTCATGTTGTCTGTTGTGTCCCTTTCCACAACTACTGCTTTTCAAACTTCTCCTTCCTTCCTCTCTCTTGGTCCAGACTAGAGTCAACAGGTTGATCTCATTGAATTCAATTGTTGTGCATCCTGCCCCATTAGAGGGGCTGCAGGGCTGGGTATGGACACTGCTGGTCTGGTATGGCCTCTTTCTTTCCCAGCCGCTTCATTGCTTTGACACTCAATGTTGGCACCTCACATCCACGATGTAACAATGTTCAAACCCAGGTGGGGCGAGTCTTGAAGCCTTGCAGAGTTGGAGTGGGCCTTCTCCTTGACAGGATCTAACCAATAGGGGGCACTCATGCCATGCTATGTCAAACTGGTTGTCATGGATATCTGCAATTTGGGGCAGAAAAATAAGGTGGGTAACTAGCTAGCTTGCTCACAAATAAAATGTCAAAAGCATAATAATTATTAATGAACACAAACTGATCAATTGTCTATTTCAAATTATCTTTGGAAAAAGTATCCAAACCAAACTCATTGAATGATTAGCTAACGTTAGCTAGCTACAGTACATAGCTAGAACCGTTATTATGCTGTCAAACTAGGCTCACCAAATGGTAACGTGATACCGAAGACCCACTCACAGCCTACACAAAAAATCAAAAAACTTCAATATACAATCTGAAACGTGATTAACGTTACCGGTAACTTAACTGAGAACATTAGCTAACTACCGGTACGTTAGCAAGCTAGCTACGTGAGCTGACAGGCTACTGCTAGCTAGTCTAACTTACTGTACATTCAGTTAGCACTGGCTAGCTATCTACATCATGAATGCGTTTTTTTGTTGCATAACATTTGTGCTCAGAAGACAGTCAATATCAGTGGCTCTGAAGTACTGTCATCCAGCAAGCTAACATTAGCTAGCTAACTCTAAATCTAAGCTAAGTTAGCCTAGTTAGCAAGCTAAATATTTTTTCACAAGCCAACCACTAGTTTAACTACTCGCCTTCTGGAAACTGTCAAAACATTTTCGGATTTGTTTTATTTCTCTCTATTTCTTAAACATTCATCTCACAGCAGCGATTATCTATATAATAGTTAAATATGGTTTAATACAGTTTATTTTTACCTCAGTTTCACTCCCTCCAATCTCAGTTTCCCTTCCCCCTTTCCACAGTTAACTTCAAGTGCATTCTGGGAATTGTGGTTTCCTGCCCTGCCTAAACTGCCTATGCTGGACGATTCCTTTTCGATTACGTCATGGCTAAAGCAAAGCCAGTGATACATTTCCCAGAATGGACCTTGATTGTACTGGACACTGCAAATCGATGGTATAGTAAAATGTTTATGGTAATATAAACACGTGTATATAACCACAATGCACCTGTCCCGTAAAGTGGCATGAAAAATGGTATGTGTAGGTGTGCGCTGAGGCCATGATTGTGATCGGATGCTGTACAGGTCAGAGGAGGTCAGAATGATGTGAACTTACTCACTGTACTCTATACCTTTGTTGACGCAAAGTAGAAAAATAATACGTTTACGACTCTAATTTCATGTCTTCACGGTCCATCCCTCAAACCCCCATAGAGACATCTGGCATTTAACACAAACTGACATATTTGACCGCTCTGCATTGGTTTCCCATTGGCACAGATCTAGAGTCAGGTTAACCACACCCAATCACAAAACTGTCCAGCACCTGGACCAGGGCACATTTTATTCATTGGTTGACTGCACATTCACATGCTCTTCCGCTTTTAAATTTGAAGGGGGAAAAAATACCTAAAATGAGAAGTTAAACATTGCGCCAAAACATTACAATTTGCGCTACATGCGGTTAGTTCACCAGTGTGTTTACAGTTATCCAATGGTGTAGAGGTAGGAAAGCAGTTATTGGTAGGAAAGCAGTTATTCTTGGTGACTGGCTGTCCCTGGCTGTGGTCAGCTCGCAGGGCTCGGCATGGACATGTACTCTGAGAAATAACAGCTCTCTGACCAGATCCCCCTGGGCACACCACCTATGTAAACCTTTGACATCATTGTGGTAGAACATGTGTGGGCTGGGGTGACGTACAGTAGGTAGTTAGACTGGTGCTCTCCATCCCATCCAGCATCAGGGTTAGCCGGCCTGGCGGCCACAGAGCAGATCTGGGGCATGAGGACTATATTGCAGTCGAGGACATAGTTTATGTATTTTCAAAAGAGGGAATTGAACCATGGTTGTCATCTTGGTCAAGTATTGTATTTGATATTTCGATTGTTTGTTTTGTCTATTTTGTTTGGTTACTTCACTTATTTTCACTTTATGGCTGTATTTTGAGGTTATATATTCCCTTCCCCCTTTACCCTTAAAATATGTTTGTGATAGTGTCTCTTATTCTCTTCCCATGTATTAGGTATAGACCAAGGCCTTGGAGTGCCTTAAACATTTATTCTACTGTAAAGGATTTCATGCAAACTTCAATTATTATGCCTCAGAACACAGTTCCAATACATTTATTTTTCCATAACAGAAACCCACCCTCTTAACTATTCACAATCCTCAAATAATCTGTATGCAACAGCCAACGTTGTTGCTATGAGTTTAATTGCCTAAGAAGTGTAGGTTAAAATGTTTACAATTTATACTTTAAACAGCTGCCAAGAATATACCAATGTTAGTTATGACAGTCACCACAGGAGGTTGGTGGCACCTTTATTGGGGAGTACGGGCAAGTGGTAATGGCTGGAGTGGAATTAGTGGAATGGTATGAAATACTGTACATCAAACACATGGTTTCCATGTGTTTAATGCCATTCCATTTGCTCAGTTCCAGCCATTATTATGAGCCGCCCTCTCTTCAGCAGCCTCCACTGACAGTCACTGCTCTGTAATGCTCATGTTAGATTTAGCTCATTACCTCAATGTTAGCTGTTACTCAAATTCGGAACATTTCCTTTACCAATAAAATGTATATCTTCATCCAAATGAAATTATTTTGTTGGCCTTACTCTCAAAGATTTTGATTTAGGCAAGTGCGGCGTGCTGTGCTGTGACGTGTGCATCTGTAATCCTAGAAGACGCTGACTTCTATTAAAGAAAAAGCCTGTCTCTCTGACAAATATGACCCCCCCTTTTTCACCCCTGAAACCCATTTTCCCTCAGAGCGCACACCATATCCTAGAAAAGTACAGAACTTTCTGGAACAATTACAACTATAAATCATAGGAAAATGTTACAAGGACAATAACAGAGGGCAGACTTCCCCTTTGGCGTGAGTTGTGCTGTTGACTTCATCCCGGGGAATGTACTGCAGGCCCAGGCCAAGGCTCACAGTGCTGTAGAGTCCTTCACACACATGTGAATGGTCAAACACCTGCTTGCCCTGGCAAACACAACAGCCAAATCCATCTAAGACAGGAAAATATTTTATGAACTAAACTTTGTGGTTAAAAAATACCTTTTGAATTCCTCTCCTCAGTTGAAATGGAATATTTACGTAATGATTGTGAGGACTTGAGACGGTTCGCTTGTTTGAGTTTTTCTGTGATGTTCTTGTCATATTTGGTTGTATTCGTTTTGTGTTCAGATGTGTAATAATTTGGTATTTTTCAGTTGTGGCATATTAAATGATTTTAATGACTGACGATATATAAATATTGATCATGTTTGAGTGGTATGCCTAAAATGTTTTATTTGTAAGTGCTTTTCCACATTTTGTCAAGCGAGATAGTAATAGAAGAATAATCCTTGTACATTTGAATGATGTTGAAATCATTTATTCACTTGGCAGTCATCCTAACCCAGTGTAATGCAATGACATTGTTCTACAATAAATATAATATTGAAATAAAAGTGCACATTTCACATTGAGAGTGCAATGACAATGTAATTACCAGTGCCATGGCTGGATAAAAAGTGACTTGGGTGGTTATTGTGCCGTAGAGACACTATACAGACTTGTGGGAATGTGTGTATGTTTTGAGAAGAAGGTGTGTGAAGGGGGCTCACAGGTTGCATCTAGTCTTAAGTATCCTCTCGTAGGGCTATGATTACACAGGCAGACACATTCTGATCTTTCTTTTCACAAACTGGTCTTTTGACCAATCAGATCAGCTCTGAAAAATAGCTGATATGAAAAGATCTGATGTGATTGGTCAAAAGACCAATTAGAAGGGAAAATATCCGAATTGGGCTGCCTGTGTAAACGCAGCCCTAGTCTCTCCCCTTCATCTGGACTGGTGTGTGAACAGGTTAGGTGTATAGGAGAGAAGGAAAGGACATGAGGAGAGTAAGCCACTTTAGACTGTTAATACATCCAGAGTTCAAAAGAAGAAGGTTTCACTCAATTGTACTGAAATTCTGTCCTAAGAACTCAAGAGAGTAGTTAGAATTTGATTCTCTTGGAGTGCCTTTGATGGAGAAAGTGGCAAAGATGATTGGGCGGAGCTGTCCATTTGGTGGCCTGCCATTGGTGTACACACTAATCGAAAGGTCAAAGGGCATGGTGTGTCAGCATGCTGGTGCCATCTCCTTGGAAACACTGTTGTCGGCCATCCTTTGCCTCAGGTGGTTGGCAAAGTCCACCTGTGTCTGAGAGAGTACTTTGTTTATGATGGTCTTTGGGATCCAACCCTGTGAGAGAGCGAGACAGGGTGAAACAGGAAGAGAGAACATGATAAGAAACAACAATTAAGTGTCCTCAATGCAACCATCATCAACCACAACCTTAGGCAGTAATCAGTAGCATCTGATTATAACAACACAGGTATATCACATTTAACAGAAATCACTCATTATGATTAAAGGCCAAACAATATATATGGATCCATTAGTTCCAGAAAGGATCTTCTGATCTTCTTGACCCTAACCAGTTAGGCTTCAAGACGAGTCACTAAACCGAGACTGCTCTTCTCTGTGTCACGGAGGCTCTCCACACTGCCAAAGCTTTCTCTCTCTCTCCTCTGTTCTCACCCTCCTAGATTATCAGTTGCCTTCAACACCGTGAACCATCAGATCCTCCTCTCCACCCTCTCAGGGCTGGTCGTCTCTGCACATTCTAATATTGCATCCTACCTGACAGGCCTCTCCTACCAGGTGACGTGGAGAGGATCTGTGTCTGTGTCACTACTGGTGTCCCCAAGGGCTCGGTTCTAGGCCCTCTTCTCTCTATACACCAAGTCACTAGGCTACGTCATATCCTCACATGGACTCTACTGTCATTGCTATGCGGATGACACTTAACTACTTTTCACCTTCCCCCCCTTCTGACACCCAGGTGGCGACACACATCACTGCGTGCCTGACAGATATCTCAACTTGGATGTCGGCCCACCACCTCAAGCTCAACCTCGACAAGACGGAACTGCTCTTCCTCCCAGGGAAGGCCTGCCCGCTCAAAGACCTCTCTATCACAGTTGACCACTCCACAGTGTTGCCCTCCCAGAGTGCAAAGAACCTTAGTGTGACCCTGGACAATACCCTGTCATTCTCTGCAAATATCAAAGCAGTTACCCGCTCCTGCAAGTGCATGCTCTACAACATCCGTAGAGTACAACCCTACCTCACACAGGAAGTGGCGGAGGTCATAATCCAGGCACGTGTCCTCTCCCCTCTGGACTACTGCAACTCGCTGTTGCCTGGGCTCCCCGCTTGTGCCATCAAACCCCTGCAACTTATCCAGAACACTGCAGCCCGCCTGGTTTTCAACCATCCCAAGTTCTCTCATGTCACCACGCCTCTCCTCACACTCCACTAGCTTCCAGTCGAAGCTTGCATCCACTACCAGACCATGGTGCTTACCTACAGAACTGCAAGAGGAACTGCCCCTCCCTACCTTCAGGATATGCTTAAACCCTACACCCCAACTCGAGGACTCCGTTCTGCCACCTCAGAACTCTTGGCCCTCCCACCCCTACGGGAGGGCTGCTCCCCCCGCCCACCCAGCACTCGCACTCTACTCTACATTATTGATGAAAAATTGAATTTCAATGCCGGGGATATGTGGTTGTCCCACCTAGCTATCTTAAGATGAATGCACTAACTGTAAGTCACTCTGGATAAGAGCATCTGCTAAATTACTAAAATGTCAAATGTAAAATTCTGAAAATGCTTTTTGCAGAGGGTGTCAAACCAGATAGCTACAGTTGTATCTGTCTGACCCTAGTGATAAGATGCAGGTTAATGGCCTCCATACCTTTAGATCTATGCTTAACAACCAGGTGAACTTGGTCTTGTTGGGGTCATCGGCACTGGGCCGCATCACTATACATGTTGGTCCGTTCTCTGCCCTGAAAAAGTCAACAATAGTGTGTAGAATATTCATGTTAGCATATGTTGGAGTCCAACACAATATTCAAATAATTGTTTTATATGGTGTATTGTTAGTGACTTATCCATCCATCTTTCCATCCATCCCTTGAGTCTAAATTAGCCTACCTAACAACTCCCCTCTGTTCAGGCATGGTGGGGTGCTGAGTGGACATGCCGGCAAGGAAGCACGTGGACCCCCGGCGCTTGGCACAGCGAACACTAACGAAGTCCCGCGGCCCTACCACGTTACCAGGCGTGGGTCCCGACACCTCGTGGGTCACCATGGTCTCCTGACCTATCTTCTGGAGGATCTAAAGGGGGGAGGAGAGGAAGAAAAATGGAGGAAGAGAGAGAGAGAAAAGGAGAGGAGAGAGTCAAAAACCTCTGTATATTCTTCAATGAGAGAATGCACATTGGGGCTCTTACATTGAACAAAACAACCCAGAGTATAAGACTTCTAGTCAATCCATGCAATCTGTGTACACATGAGCCAATTCCTCTTAATGTTTTGTATTGTTGTTGCGTTATATATGCGATTTAGCAGAACCTTTTATCCAAAGCGACTTACAATGCCTTGTTTATAAAGTTGATTGTCCCACCTTGACCTCTTTGACGTTAGGGTTCCAGTCTCCCATCTGCTCCATGTTGCCCACCAGCTCCCCATAGAGGTTATCAGAGCGCTGGTCCAACAGCACCTCCAGCTTAAACACCTTCCCCACGTCAGGTAACACCTTACTCAGCACCTTGTCTCCATTTGCCTGGGATCATGGGACCAGATAATTAAAACTCATAGAACTGCAAGAATAAACATCAACCTTAAACAACAACCTTTTATATTGCAATTCCAAAAAGATAAACGTCTGTAATTACTACATTGAATAGGTGAAGAAGGGAATTTCAGTGTGCCAGCCCTCCTGTCTTTGGCACTATATCTCTATACTCACAGCAATGATCTCAGTGGTCCATCCATCCTGATCGCCGAGGATGCTGATAGACTTCTGCAGCGCCTCCTCTCCCTGCTTCACATATGACACCTCCGCCTCATTGTAGCCCTGCTCCTCCTCGATCCGCGAGCCTGGAGCACAGCACAGACAGACATTATAAGTAGAGTTAGAATAGACTTCCCTTTTGGGTATTTGTGAACGAAAGAAAGAAAAACAAGTAAGAAGTGTGTTCTGAGTGGAGGGTGTGGACTTACTGAGCAGTGAGCTCCTGCGGCGGACATGGCTGATCCAGCTGCTAGGGTTGGGGCCTGCTAGCATGTTCAACTCATGGTGAATGGCCACCATCGCATTCTTCCTCAAACCTGGGACAAGGAGAATGGGAGAAAAAAGTAGATAAGAACAGTGTTATAAAAAGCAGTAGAGGAATCTACAATACATAAAATTGTTAGTACAAAAGTCAGTACAATTTGAACATTTTTAGTACCATAATTTTTTGTAAATATTATTGCTAAACCAAATTATTAAATAGATTTCTTGTTAGCTAACGATCCACAACTAAAAATTACAGTTTCAGACCATACCATGGCCACAGGGCCACAAGGCTATGAAACCCTAGAGAATCATTCACAAACTGTCTCTCACTAACCTGTCATGTTCCTCATATGTCTGTAGGAGATGCCAGCGCACAGTTTGAAAGTTGCAGGCAACATTTTGTATCAATTTAGTGTTTAGTTTCTGAGTGAAATAGATATTGCTAAAATATAAAAGATATAAACGAGAGGACCCGTTTAGATTGTCGATTTTGTTCTTGGTGTCTCAAAGAGAGAAATAGAGAATCCTAGAACTGTAAAACAGAGAGGACCAGTATGGTTGTGTTGTCGAGAGGATTTTTGATTCTGTCTGTGGGAGTTGCAGTATGTGTGTCTATATAAGCATGGAGCAAGGCCGTGATGCTGTCACCTCGGAGATAAACACACACATCATCCCGACGTTCTAATGACCCTGTGGCCAAGGATACCTCTTGGACAAGCTGAGAATGTCTCCAAGCTCTAATAAACATTGTGTCAGATAACATCCAGTGCTCAGGCACACTGCACCACACACACGCACACGCACACACACACACACACACACACACACACACACACACACACACACACACACACACACACACACACACACAGTCCCTCACACATACAGACAGACTGACAGACAGACGCCAGTCAGCGGAGAAGGACCAGTAACAGTCACATCCGCTCACACTCCCAAGGTCCCTCACAGCCAAATCACTGTATGAAACACTGTATGAAATGGAATGTATGAAATAAACAGTTTTTACTGGATGTTTGCTGGACAGAATATTCTGGCAACAGTATGTGTTGAAACCACCTTTATGGTAAGTATGATCCCATCTTTAACAATATGATATGATCTAAGCAGAGCATGGTGCTCTGACACTAAGAGATATTGGACATCTTTAGCTTGGTAGAAGTTGACTCTGTCCTCATACAGTGCATGGGTAATTCCACCAATTATGGGCCTTTTGAGAAGTGTAACTTTGTTGTAAAACAAACTTTGTATATATACAGTACCAGTCAAGTTTGGACACACCTACTCATTCAAGGGGTTTTCTTTATTTTTACTATTTTCCACATTGTAGAATAATAGTGAAGACATCAAACCTATGAAGTACACATATGGAATCATGTATTAACCAAAAAGTAACCCTTTGCCTTGATGACTGCTTTGCACACTCTTGGCATTCTCTCAACCAGATTCATGAGGTAGTCACCTGGAATGCATTTCAATTAACAGGTGTGCATTGTTAAAAGTTAATTTGTGGAATTTCTTTCCTTCTTAATGCGTTTGAGCCAATCAGTTGTGTTGTGACAAGGTAGGGGGTATACAGAAGATACCCCTATTTGGTAAAATACCAAGTCCATATAATGGCAAGAACAGTTCAAATAAGCAAAGAGAAATGACAGTCCATCATTACTTAAAGACATGTCAGTCAATCCAGAAAACTTCAAGAACTTTGAACATTTCTTCAAGTGCAGTCGCAAAAACCATCAAGCGCTATGATGAAACTGGCTCTCATGAGGACCGCCACAGGAAAGGAAGACCCAGAGTTACCTCTGCTGCAGAGGATAAGTTCATTAGAGTTACCAGCCTCAGAAATTGCAGCCCAAATAAATGCTTCACTGAGTTCAAGTAACACAAACATCTCAACATCAACTATTCAGAGGAGACTGCGTGAATCAGGCCTTCATGGTCGAATTGCTGCAAAGAAACCACTACTAAAGGACATCAATAATAAGAAGAGACTTGCTTGGGCCAAGAAACATGAGAAATGTACATTAGACCGGAGGAAATCTGTCCTTTGGTCTGATGAGTCCAAATTTGAGATTTTTGGTTCCAACCGCCGTGTCTTTGTGAGACGTAGGGTAGGTGAATGGATGATCTCTGCATGTGTAGTTCCCAACAGGAAGCATGGAGGAGGAGGTGTGAGGATGTGGGGGTGCTTTGCTGGTGACACTGTCAGTGATTTATTTAGAATTCAAGGCACACTTAACCAGCATGGCTACCACAGCATTCTGCAGCGATACGCCATCCCATCTGGTTTGGGCTTAGTGGGACTATCATTTGTTTTTCAACAGGACAATGACCCAACACACCACTAGGCTTTGTAAGGGCTATTTGACCAAGAAGGAGAGTGATGGAGTGCTGCATCAGATGACCTGACCTCCACAATCACCCGACCTCAACCCAATTGAGATGATTTGGGATAAGTTGGACTGCAGAGGGAAGTAAACGCAGCCAACAAGTGCTGAGCATATGTGGGAACTCCTTCAAGACTAGTGGGAAAGCATTCCAGGTGAAGCTGGTTGAGAGAATGCCAAGAGTGTGCAAAGCTGTCAAAGGGTGGCCACTTTGAAGAATCTAAAATCTAAAATAGATTTTGATTTGTTTAACACCTTTTTTTGTTTACTACATGATTCCATATACGTGTTATTTCATAGGTTTGATGTCATCACTATTATTCTACAATGCAGAAAATAGTAAAAATAAAGAAAAACCCTTGAATGAGTAGGTGTGTCCAAACTTTTGACTGGTACTGTACATTCATCAAAACTAAATGATACTGTCAAAATTGCAAATACATTAATCAAAAGAACACGACTGTCTGCAAAAATATTAACACAAACATATTTATCTATTGAGTCTAAGCTGACAAAAAGACTGTCTGTCTTTTAAAAAATCCCAGTAGATCAATATATTTTATTTGCAGTCACCAAATCACTATCAAATTGTGCAGAATTTTTGCTATTACTCTCCTTTTATGCAAAAATGTCATACACATCAAATACAATATTGTTCCTTTTTTTAAAGAAAACGGAAAATAAACATTTTGTGCAGAATTAATTCACTTGTATCATCACAATCCAATTCCGTGTATTCAATACACAGGCTGGTCTGCTCATAGGTTTGTAGTTTTCCATCGGCAAGTAGAAACACAATCCCCAATAGAAATAAGCAAAGATGAATTTATAGGTCTCAATCCACACCAAAGCAAAGCTCTGTAATTGAAGGTCAAAATGTTGGAGATGATGACTTAAAAGTAATTAAAGTTACGTAGAAGTAAATTCATTTCATTCTCTGCATGTCCGCAATGTTGTAAGAAATCATAAAAATTTCACGGTCTCGTTAACTTAGATCTGTACCTATATTGTACCTTACTACTGATAAAAACATTTACAATGTGCAGTAGAATTTACTGATTGCCAGAAACAGTGAACACATTTGCAACCTTTACGTGTTGATATTCTGTGAACGAAACACTTTACAATAAATGTTGTATTCGTTGATGACAATTGTATTTCAAGTTTTGCAAAAGTGGGTCTAAGATATGCAATCCAGGTACAAAAGCAAGAGAATTCTGCAGATTGTATTTAAGTATTTGATCATTGTTGTTAGGAACATTTAACCACAGTTCCCCAAAAAAATACACATTTGAGAAAAACTGTAATAAAATACATGTTTTCCCATCTCAAGAGGTTAAATAAATAGAAATACTATTGTAAGTGCCTATTAACTACCAAATAAAGTAACAGGGTTGACCGTAACAGGGTTGACTACTTCATCTTTAATCATCCATAAATCTTGGAATGGAAGCTTGTTGTGTGCAACAGGGAGGGGCAATTGAATGTTAAATAATTTATAGCCTGTCTAGCTATGGGTAGCAGAGTTGACTTACTTGACCTGCTCAGTTTTCCACCACAAAACACCCAAAAATTGCCAAAAAGAGTAGAACCAGTTCACCTGCATTTACAATTTGATTTGACTATTAGATGTTCAATATTTCTTTTGAATAGAAAAAAAGGAATAGTTTCAACAGTGAGACTTCAGTTCACGTAACAGGGTTGACCTAATTAAAATGAGGGACAGGGTTTTTTCCCGCCTCAAAATGAATCACTAATTACATTAAATAAATAATAATCTACAGAAATGACTTGGTCAAAGCAACAAAATAACTAAGACTTTACAATGATGAATGTTGGGGTTGAGTGGGTTAAAATCTTCCTAAAAGTCACAGAGAATGCACAGAGGGACGTGTCAAAATTCGGAATTATGGCACCAAAGCACATGTCTCACGGGCAACCTCATGTAAAGTGTAAAACTGACCTGATCCTGAAAATGTGCCCTATAGCCTACCAGATATGCTGCAGTGTATGTAGCGTATCTCACAATGCAAATGTACAAATAATTCCAGTATCATGGTACAAAACGGACCAGCCAAATGTCCATGTCTGTGGGGTTGTGTAACCCTCTGGAAGGTGTCCATCCTTTTACTGTAGCTGTGACTGTGGGTTGCTAAACCACTGACTGTCGCTGTGGTAACAAACTATTACTCAAGGAGTCTTACATGCTTTTTTAGCCTTGCTTTCTGAGTCCAACCAAAACCCAAATTATCTTACGAAAATATTGCTCCAATGACTTGCGTGTCAAACTAGGCAGAGAAAGTCAACATTGTTCAAGACCATTGCAACAGCATTCATATCACTAGAGCATAATAGAACAAGCATTCTGAACTGAAAAGTCAATAAAAAGTGCCATGGAAAAAAGAGAACAGGTCATAAATAATGAGTGGCCTTAACCTGAAACCCCTTGTCCCTCTGGCTGCATTGATTTATATCTTGGGCCTTAGGGCCTTATCATGGCTGAGTTCTGAAATAAAAAATGGAACACAGAACTCAAGGTTACTTTTGTAATGCCGGTTCTGTGATAACATGAGTGAGATGTATCACATATGGGAAATCGTCTTAGTGCATTTCACTACAGGAAGTAACCAATCACACAGCATCTGTCAGAGACAGACAGGTCAAGTGGCGAAAAAGGTGGGCCCCTCCCTATAAGGTGCCACTCACCCGCCCACCGGTCATTCTCGGGCATGTCTCTCTTCCTTGCACTCTGCTTCATGGAGGGACAAGTGGTGAGATATCTCACTCATATTATCAGAGAACCGGAGTTACGAAAGTAACCTTGAGTTCTCTTGCAAATACTTGTTTTGATGTATCACATATGGGATATGGCCAACTACCGTATCGCAGACATGCTCTCCAAAGTCAAGGTAGTCGTCCAACCGTACCATCCCTCGGAGGCTCTGACACTGAGGACAGTATGCACCAACAAAGGTGTAGTGACATCGTCGTGTAAAAACCTCATAAAATGTATGAGGTCAACATGCCACATCACAAATCTCCTATGAAGAGATGCCTTTGAACAGTGCCCAAGAGGTAGCCAAACCTATGGTGGAACGAGCCCTCAGGCCCTCGAGGGCTTTAACCATTGCTATTATAGGTCAATATAATCCAATACAAAGCTCAACAAGCGTACTGGACACAAACAGTGGAGATGCACTTCTACAATTAGAAAATTGTCACTGACCTTAGGCATGAAGGCAGGGTTAGATAATAACATATCTTGATAACCCCGGGGCTAACTGTAGGCACGAATGGTGAACTGACAGTGCGTGCAGGTCACTCGTTTTGCAGCGTAAGGGCAATTAGTAAAGTAGTTTGAAAAAAGGAGAGATATTTAATCTCCACACTTTTCAGTGACTCAAAAAAGGCTGCTGTGAAAAAGCCTCAAGCACAATAGACAAGTGCCAAGATGAACCAAAGGCTTTGAGACTGGACGTAAGCGAAGCGCACCCTTCGTAATATGATATGACAAAGGGTGCTACCCTACTGTGTAGATGTCAAGGCCTATAATTATAGGCCAAAATAATGGCTAAATAAACCTTTGCAGTGGAGGAAAAAACTACCCTGTGTCAAAAGGTCCTGGATGGAGCCTCAAACATGTCACTTGCACATTAAGCGTGTAGAAGGGGCTCTAGGCACTCTGGATAGTCTCAATGACATTGAGTGGTAAGCCTGTTGCATTCAGAGTCGTCCTCTCACTGGTCAGACCTAGAGGGCCGTGGTTACTGGGTGAGAGTGGGAAGTATCTTAGCTCGCTTGGGTCATACAGATCCCTGTGTAGGACTCGTTGTAAAGCCAGAGAGGGACCTCTCAAATCAAATCAAATCAAATGTATTTATATAGCCCTTCTTACATCAGCTGATATCTCAAAGTGCTGTACAGAAACCCAGCCTAAAACCCCAAACAGCAAGCAATGCAGGTGTAGAAGCACACACAATGACACTGCAGAGGGGCAGAGAGTGCATCCTAGTAACTGTGGTACCTAGTAATATTTTTGAGCAGAGCGCCTTCTTTAACAAGACAAGCTCGAATCTTTCGGACTGTGTCTCACCGTTGTGGTAATAAAGAAAAAACTCTTTCTACTCTCTTTTTCTCCACCTGGCATTATACTAAGAGTCAAGGATAGAAAGAGGATGGAGCCTTGAGATGGATTTCAAAATCATCTCGAGTAAGAGACAAGGCCATCGTGGCGGGCACTCAGGCCCACGCTTGGCCGTTCCACATCCTCAGTGGCCTTTTTCATAGGGTTCCTGGGAGGGTGGGACCTTGTGGGCTGAAGGGGTTTCGTAGAGGGCGGCTGCAGCAAATTACTGTTTGCTTCTGTGTTTGCCAGGGTATTTGCAGTCTGCTGCATCGCTGGGGTTCTAAGACCCTGTTGAACGCGGAACGAGGGAGAGCGTGGTTTGTTGTTTTGAAAAATTTGTTGTTTTGTGTATTGGAAAGTTTCTTAGTAGCTAGCTAACTTTGTAGTTTGGATCCCACGATGCATTTGGCATCAATTGCTGGGACTGCTACTCCCTGTCCAGTGATCCTGCCGAGGCCGGGTCCAGTGTTCCTGCCAAGGCCGGGTCTGAGGAGCTATTTGGCGTAGCAGCTAGCCTATCAAGCTAGCGGGGTTTCTTGAGGGCTTGAACGCAGCCCGCGACGCGGTTAGCCATTATGGCTGGGACCACGGATTGTCCCGGGTTTGTGTTTGTCTAGATCCCTGCTGTTTGTTGTGTTTAATCTTCCCTGTGACCTGCCCTGTCTAGAACTGCGAGGAGGTACAGCGTAACCTACATTGCTAGCTACTATGACAAAGACCAAAGGCGGCGGGAGTACCGTTGAGGACAGTGGTGTCTCTCTATCACAGGTGGAGGATCTTTTAAAAGAATAAAAAATAGTTCTACAAGCAGTTGTTACAACAACAAGAACATAGCTTCAAGTCTTTTGTCCAAATACTGGTCGATTCAACTAATAAAATAATGGACAACCTGACCAGAGAGGGCCAGGACCTGAAGAACAGTTTACAGTTCTCCCAGGGTCAGCTCAATGAGGTGAAACAGGAGAACGGCAAGATGACAGATGTAAGTCATTGAGAGAGGACATCAGTTCTGTGTGTGAATCCATGATAACAATGACGGATAAATCAGACTATCTCGAGGGACAATCAAGGCGGAACAACATGGTTGTGGACGGAATTGCAGAATCCCCACATGAGTCTGTGGACAAAGTGAGGGAAATGATCTCTGAGAAATTGAAGATGGACCACCGGAAGATTGAGGTGGAGCGCGCCCACAGGACTGGAAAACCCACCACCGGCCCAGGTGACAGCCCCAGGCCGATAGTGGTCAAGTTCCTGAGGTTCAAGGACAAGGTCGCTGTTCTGGAAAGAGCCAAGAACTTGAGAGGAACATATATCTTCCTCAACGAGGGCTATCCTGAAGCTGTGTGCCAGAAGAGGAAAGAACTTATCCCAGCCATGAAAGCTGCCAGAGCACGTGGGGACATTTCTTACATCTGCTATGACAGGCTCATTGTCCACCCTCCCTCCTAGAAGCCTGGAAAGGATGAGAGAGCCAAGCAATGGGTTCGTAGATTCAACCTCGCAGCACACACAAACACACTCACCAATTGATTAATGGACTGCTGAATGTATATGCTTTTGTCTCTTGCTTTGTTTGCTCTTTTCCATATTATGTCTATCTCTGATAAGCTACCCAGGAAAGTGCTGAAAACAGCCCATATTAATATATGTTTCCTTAGAAATAAGGTTCATGAAATCAATAACTTGCTAACATCAGATAACATTCATATAATAGCCATTTCTGAGACTCAGATCATTCATTTGATGATACAGCAGTACCAATACAAGGGTACAACATATAGACAGAAACGTTTATGGGGAGGTGTTGTTGTATATATTTAGAGTCATATCCCTGTAATGCCGGCTAGCAGAAGAAGCCCAACAGCCACTCCTATAATACCCTTTTTGCCAACTGGCCCGAACCCTCTTCTACTGCCGGTACCGGGGCACGGAACCCCACCGATCCTTTACGACTGGACTACTGACAAAATCTGCTCGAGGGGGTACTCAAACTGGCTCCGTGGCACTGCTAGCCGCGGCCCGCTAACGTTAGCTGTCTAGAGCACACCGGACTGTTAGCTTAAGAGGTCCATCAGGACAAATTCTTCGGCCACTATACCTATTTTGCCAATTGGCTTGGTTTACCACACGGAGCCCTGCTGATCCATCTGCCGACATATTCAGCACGAGGGGGCCACAACAGACTTTGTTCCGTCGCAATGTCCTTCTAAGGCCTTTCTGCTAGCTGCTAGCCCCAGCCCTCTAGCTGCCTGAAGCCACTCACTGGACTCCCATGATTATTTGGCTACGCATGCCTCTCCCTAACGTCAATATGCCTTGTCCATTGCTGTTTTGGTTAGTATTTATTTCACTGTAGAGCCTCTAGCCCTGCTCAATACGCCTTAGTGAACACTGCCCTAGCACACTCTGCCAACCCGGATGTCCTAGCCGTGTCTGAATCTTGGCTCAGGAAGACAACCAAGAACCCTGAAATTTCCATCCCTAACTATAACATTTTCCGACAAGATAGAACTGCCAAAGGGGGCGGAGTTGCAATCTACTGCAGATATCCTGCAGAGTTCTGTCTTACTATCCAGGTCTGTACCCAAACAATTCGAGCTTCTAATTTTAAAAATCCACCTTTCAAGTCTCTCACCGTTGCCGCTTGCTATAGGCCACCCTCTGCCCCCAGCTGTGCCCTGGACACCATATGTGAACTGATTGCCCCCCCCCCATCTATCTTCAGAGCTCGTGCTGCTAGGTGACCTAAACTGGGATATGCTTAACACCCCGGCCATCCTACAATCTAAGCTTGATGCCCTCAATCTCACACAAATTATCAATGAACCCACCTGGTACAACCAAATCTGTAAACACGGGCACCCTCATAGATATCCTCCTAACCAACTTGCCCTCCAAATATACCTCTGCTGTTTTCAACCAAGATCTCAGCGATCACTGCCTCATTGCCTGCATCCGTAATGGGTCCTCGGTCAAACAACCACCCCTCATCACTGTCAAACGCTCCCTAAAACACTTCAGCGAGCAGGCCTTTCTAATCGACCTGGCCCAGGTATCCTGGAAGGATATTGACCTCATCCCGTCAGTAGAGGATGCCTGGTCATTCTTTAAAAGTGCCTTCCTCACCATCTTAAACAAGCATGCCCCTTTCAAAAAATGTAGAACCAGGAACAGATATAGTCCTTGGTTCTCTCCAGACCTGACTGCCCTTGACCAGCACAAAAACATCCTGTGGCGTTCTGCATTAGCATCGAATAGCCCCCGTGATATGCAACTTTTCAGGGAAGTTAGGAACCCAGTTAGGAACAGGCAGTTAGGAAAGCTAAGGCTAGCTTTATCAAGCAGGAATTTCCTCAAAAAAGTATATGGAGAATAAGAGCACCTCCTCCCAGCTCCCCACTGCAATGAGGCTAGGAAACAATGTCACCACCGATAAATCCACTATAATTGAGAATTTCAATAAGCATTTTTCTATGGCTGGCCATGCTTTCCACCTGGCTACCCCTACCCCGGTCAACAGCCCTGCACTCCCCACAGAAACTCGCCCAAGCCTCCCCGATTTATCCTTCACCCAAATCCAGCTGATGTTCTGAAAGAGCTGCAAAATCTGCAAAATCCCTACAAATCAGCCAGGCAAGACAATCAGGACCCTCTCTTTCTAAAACGATCTGCCGAAATTGTTGCAACCCCTATCACTAGCCTGTTCAATCTCTCTTTTGTATTGTTCTGAGATTCCCAAAAATTGGAAAGCTGCAGCGGTCATCCCCCTCTTCAAAGGGGGAGACACTCTAGACCCAAACTGTTACAGACCTATATCTATCCTACCCTGCCTTTCTAAGGTTTTCGAAAGCCAAGTTAACAAACAGATTACTGACCATTTCGAATCTCACCGTACCTTCTCCGCTATGCAATCTGGTTTCAGAGCTGGTCATGGGTGCAC
Source organism: Salvelinus sp. IW2-2015 (assembly GCF_002910315.2). Lineage (NCBI taxonomy): Eukaryota > Metazoa > Chordata > Actinopteri > Salmoniformes > Salmonidae > Salvelinus > Salvelinus sp. IW2-2015. The sequence goes on from NC_036855.1 coordinate 34,546,580, forward strand.
CTCAGCCACGCTCAAGGTCCTAAAGGATATCATAACCGTCATCGATAAGAGACAGTACTGTGCAGCCGTATTCATCGACCTGGCCAAGGCTTTCGACTCTGTCAATCACCACATTCTTATTGGCAGACTCAACAGCCTTGGTTTCTCAAATGATTGCCTCGCCTGGTTTACCAACTACTTTTCTGATAGAGTTCAGTTTGTCAAATCGGAGGGCCTGTTGTCCAATTCTCGGGCCGACTCTCTTCTCTGTATACATCAATGATGTCTCGCTTGCTCCTTCCAGACTCACATTAAGCATCTCCAATCCAAAATTAAATCTAGAATCGGCTTCTTATTTCGCAACAAAGCATCCTTCACTCATGCTGCCAAACATACCCTCGTAAAACTGACCATCCTACCAATCCTCGACTTCGGCGATGTCATTTATAAAATAGCCTCCAACACTCAACAAATTGGATGCAGTCTATCACAGTGCCAGCCGTTTTGTCTCCAAAGCCCCAAATACTACCCACCACTGCAACCTGTACGCTCTCGTTGGCTGGCCCTCGCTTCACTCTCGTCGCCAAACCCACTAGCTCCAGGTCATCTACAAGTCTCTGCTAGGTAAAGCCCTGCCTTATCTCAGCTCACTGGTCACCATAGCAACACCCAGCAACACCCAACACCCAGCAGGTATATCTCACTGGTCACCCCCAAAGCCAATTCTTCCTTTGGCCGCCTTTCCTTCCAGTTCTCTGCTGCCAATGACTGGAACAAACTGCAAAAATCACTGAAGCTGGAGACTCATATCTCCCTCACTAGCTTTAAGCACCAGCTGTCAGAGCAGCTCACAGATCACTGCACCTGTACATAGCCAATCTGTAAACAGCCCATCCAACTACCTCATCCCCATACTGTATTTATTTATTTATCTTGCTCCTTTGCACCCCAGTATCCCTACTTGCACATTCATCTTCTGCACATCTACCATTCCAGTGTTTAATTGCTATATTGTAATTACTTTGCCACCATGGCCTATTTATTTCCTTAACTCCCTTATCTTACCTCATTTGCGCTCACTGTATATAGACTTTTTGTTTTCTTTTTTTCTACTGTATTATTGACTGTATGTTTGTTTATTCCATGTGCAACTCTGTGTTGTTGTATATGTCGAACTGCTATGCTTTATCTTGGCCAGGTCGCAGTTGCAATTGAGAACGTGTTCTCAACTAGCCTACCTGGTTAAATAAAGGTGAAAAAAACAAAAAAATACAATAATAAAAATGCTTAGAGTGTTATTGAAGTGTTGTGGTTGCAGGTTCACTTGGCACATCTAAAGCCTTTTCTTTTGGGGTGTTGCTATAGGCCACTAAGTGCTAACAGTCAGTATCTAAATAATATGTGTGAAATGCTTGCTAGTGTATGTGATGTAAACAGAGAGGTCTACTTTCTTGGGGACCTGAATATCACTGGTTTTCATCAAGCTGTCCGCTCAGAGTTAGCTTCTCACTGTAACCAGTGCCTGTAATCTGGTTCAGGTTATTAATCAACCTGCCAGGGTGTTTACAAACCCTACAGGGACAAGATCATCCACATGTATCGATCACATTTTTACTAATACTGTAGAACTTTGTTCTAAAGCTGTATCCATATGCAGTGATCACAATATTGTGGCTATATCCAGGAAAGCCAAAGTTCCAAAAGCTGGGCCTAAAATAGTGTATAAGAGATCATGCAAAAGATTTTGCTGTGTCTCTTATGTGGATGACGTTAAAAATATTTGTTGGTCTGATGTGATTAATAAGGAGCATCCAGACGCTGCACTTGATGAGTTTATGAAATTGCGTCTTCCAATTATTGATAAACATGCACCTGTTAAGATTGTTAGAACTGTTAAGACTCCATGGATTGATGAGGAATTGAAAAATTGTATGGTTGAAAGAGATGGTGCAAAAAAAGTGGCTATTAAGTCTGGCTGCACATCTGACTCGCTGACTTTCTGCAAATTGAGAAGTTATGTGATTAAACTCAACAAAAAGAAGAAGAAACAGTATTATGAAGCCAATATCAATTATATAAAGAATGATGGAAAAAACTTTGGAGTACTTTCCATGAAATTATGGGCAGAAAGACAAATTCAACTCCATCTTTTATCGAATCAGATGGCTTATTCATCACAAAACCACTTGATGTTGCCAATTATTTTAATGATTACTTCCTTGGAAAAGTGGGCGAACTTAGGCAGAAAATGCCAACCGTGAACAGTGAGCCATCGTATTCATGCATTAAAAAAACAAAGAATGAAAGAAAAGCATTGCAAGTTTCAATTTTGTAAAGTTAGTGTGGGGGAAGTGGAGCAATTATTGTTAACGATCAATAGTAACAAACCTCCTGGCATTGACAACAGATGGAAAGCTACTGAGGATGGTAGCTGACTCTATAGCCACTCCTATCTGTCATATCTTTAATCTGAGCCTAGAGGAAAGTACTTGTCCTCAGGCCTGGAGGGAAGCCAAAGTAATTCCGCTACCCAAGAGTGGTAAAGCGGCCTTTACATGTTCTAACAGCAGATCTATAAGCTTTGCTGCCAGCTCTTAGCAAACTGATGGAAAGAATTGTGTTTGACCAAATACAATGCTATTTCTCTGTAAACAAACAGACTTTCAGCATGCTTATAGAGAAGGGCACTCAACATGTACTTGACTGACACAACTGACTGATAATTGGTTGAAAGAAATTGATAATAATAAGATTTTGGGAGCTGTACTGTTAGATTTCAGTGTAGCCTTTGATATTATTGACCATAATCTGTTGTTGAAAAAACTTATGTGTTATGGCTTTTCAACCTCTGCCATCTTGTGGATTCAGAGCTATCTATCTAATATAACTCAAAGGGTTTTCTTCAATGGAAGCTTCTCTAATGTCAAACATGTGAAGTGTGGTGTATCACAGGGTAGCTCTCTAGGCCCTCTACTCTATTTTTACCAATGACCTGCCACTGGCATTAAACAAAGCATGTGTGTCCATTTATGCTGAGGATTTACACGCATCAGCAAGCACAGCTAATGAAGTCACTGAAACCCTTAACAAAGAGTTGCAGTCTGTTTTGGAATGGGTGGCCAGTAATAAACTGGTCCAGAACATCTCTAAAACTAAGAGCATTGTATTTGGTACAAATCATTCCCTAAGTTCTAGACCTCAGCTGAATCTGGTCATGAATGGTTAGGCTGTTGAACAAATTGAGGAGACTAAATTACTTGCCGTTACCTTAGATTGTAAACTGTCATGATCAAAACATATAGATTTAATGGTTGTAAAGATGGGGAGAGGTCTGACCGTAATAAAGAGATGCTCTGCTTTTTTGACACCACATTCCAAAAAGCATGTCCTGCGGACTCTAGTTTTGTCCTGATTACTGTCCAGTCGTGTGGTCAAGTGCTGCAAGGGAAGTTCTAGTTAAGCTGCAGCTGGCCCAAAACAGTGCCACGTCTTGCTCTTCATTGTAATCAGAGTGCTGATATAAATACTATGCATGGCAGTCTCTCTTGGCTAAGAGTTGAGAAGAGTCTGACTGCATCACTTATTTTTTATAAGAAACATTAATGTGTTGGAAAATCCCAAATTGTTTGCATAGTCAACTTACACACAGCTCTGACACACACACTTACCCCACCAGACATGCCACCAGCGGTCTTTTCACAGCAACAAGATCTAGGTCTGTGGAGCAGACAGAAGTTCTTCTTGTGAATGTCACACTTCGTGGCGGCGAAAGTGGGCCCGAACAACTCCTTGTGTGACACTCCTTGTGCGTTCTCAGCCCCCTCCTGTACTCCCTATTCACCCATGACCGCGTGGCCATGCACGCCTCCAACTCAATCATCAAGTTTGCAGACAACACTACAGTGGTAGGCTTGATTACCAACAACGACGAGACGGCCTACAGGGAGGAGGTGAAGGCCCTCGGAGTGTGGTGTCAGGAAAATAACCTCACACTCAACGTCAACAAAACAAAGGAGATGATCGTGGACTTCAGGAAACAGCAGAGGGATCACCCCCTATCCACATCAATGGGACAGCAGTGGTGAAGGTGGAAAGTTTTAAGTTCCTCGGCGTACACATCACGGACAAATTGAAATGGTCCACCCACACAGACAGCGTGGTGAAGAAGGCGCAACAGCACCTCTTCAACCTCAGGAGGCTGAAGAAATTTGGCTTGTCACCTAAAACACTCACAAACTTCTACAGATGCACAATCGAGAGCATCCTGTCGGGCTGTATCACCGCCTGGTATGGCAACTGCTCTGCCCACAACTGTAAGGCTCTCCAGAGGGCAGTGAGGTCTGCACAACGTATCACCGGGTGCAAACTATCTGCCCTCCAGGACACCTACACCACCCGATGTCACAGGAAGGCCAAAAGATCATCAAGGACAACAACCACCCGAGCCACTGCCTGTT
>NC_036855.1:34551115-34579556 GCF_002910315.2 Salvelinus sp. IW2-2015
CACAGTAGTTGTCGAGGGTGCAACAAGTCAGCACCTCAGGAGTAAATGTCAGTTGGCTTTTCATAGCCGATCATTAAGAGTATCTCTACCGCTCCTGCTGTCTCTAGAGAGTTTAAAACAGCAGGTCTGCGACAGGTAGCACATCCGGTGAACAGGTCAGGGTTCCATAGCCGCAGGCAGAACAGTTGAAACTGGAGCAGCAGCACGGCCAGGTGGACTGGGGACAGCAAGGAGTCATCATGCCATGTAGTCCTGAGGCATGGTCCTAGGGCTCAGGTCCTCCGAGAGAGAGAAAGAAAGAAAGAGAGAAAGAGAGAATTAGAGAGAGCATACTTAAATTCGCACAGGACACCGGATAAGACAGAAGTACTCCAGATATAACAGACTGACCCTAGCCCCCCGACACATAAACTACTGTAGCATAAATACTGGAGGCTGAGACAGGAGGGAGCAGGAGACACTGTGGCCCCATCCGGTGATACATCCGATGAGCAGGATATAACCCCACCCACTTTGCCAAAGCACAGCCCCCACATCACTAGAGGGATATCTTCAACCACCAACTTACCATCCTCTTCAACCACCAACTTACCATCCTCTCCTACTCAGAGTTTCCCTGGCCATAGAGGCAGGAGCGTCACCCACCCCAACAATCAGAGGGGGCACAAAGTATGTGAGGATGGCTGGAGTGTGGTCCAGACGGGGATTGGGCCCCCACGTCCGGAAGTTGGAGAATTTTTTATTTTTCAAATACCTGAAACAGCTTTATGCCGCAATCTAGAATCATAATCATTATGCTTAATTGCATTGTTTTGCATATCTCTGGGTAAAATATTGAAAGGAATTGTTATTGCTAGCTATTCTAAAGTCTACCAAACTTGCCAGCAAGCATGCCAGCTAAGATAATTAGACATGCTAGCTACTCTAACTTGATAGATAGCCTGAAATGGCTTCTTGGTAGCTAGTTATGAGGTTGGAAGATTGGGAACCTATCTGAGCTAGCTAAAGCTGAACAATTATATATAAAATATGTAAACCCGGACAAATCTGATGGGCACGTGCCGCTGTGCCCTCTATGTGCATGATGCCTCTGCATAGAGGGGCTATTAAGATGACGGAGAGGCCTTGCTCCATCACTCTGACTAAAGTAGGGAGTAGAAAAGGCACAGAGGAGGACCAAACATCCCCCTGGCCAAGGATGTGGCAGTGTTTCCACCCCTAGAGGTTTGTTTTCACTACTTGGGAATGGAGTCTCCAAACCCCACTGGGTTGACGCTTCTAACAGGTGGAATGCTCTAGAGATTGGAATGCGCTAGTGCACATGTGTCAATCAATCAAATGTATTTATATAGCCCTTCTTACATCAGCTGATATCTCAAAGTGCTGTACAGAAACCCAGCCTAAAACCCCAAACAGCAAGCAATGCAGGTGTAGAAGCACACACAATGACACTGCAGAGGGGCAGAGAGTGCATCCTAGTAACTGTGGTACCTAGTAATATTTTTGAGCAGAGCGCCTTCTTTAACAAGACAAGCTCGAATCTTTCGGACTGTGTCTCACCGTTGTGGTAATAAAGAAAAAACTCTTTCTACTCTCTTTTTCTCCACCTGGCATTATACTAAGAGTCAAGGATAGAAAGAGGATGGAGCCTTGAGATGGATTTCAAAATCATCTCGAGTAAGAGACAAGGCCATCGTGGCGGGCACTCAGGCCCACGCTTGGCCGTTCCACATCCTCAGTGGCCTTTTTCATAGGGTTCCTGGGAGGGTGGGACCTTGTGGGCTGAAGGGGTTTCGTAGAGGGCGGCTGCAGCAAATTACTGTTTGCTTCTGTGTTTGCCAGGGTATTTGCAGTCTGCTGCATCGCTGGGGTTCTAAGACCCTGTTGAACGCGGAACGAGGGAGAGCGTGGTTTGTTGTTTTGAAAAATTTGTTGTTTTGTGTATTGGAAAGTTTCTTAGTAGCTAGCTAACTTTGTAGTTTGGATCCCACGATGCATTTGGCATCAATTGCTGGGACTGCTACTCCCTGTCCAGTGATCCTGCCGAGGCCGGGTCCAGTGTTCCTGCCAAGGCCGGGTCTGAGGAGCTATTTGGCGTAGCAGCTAGCCTATCAAGCTAGCGGGGTTTCTTGAGGGCTTGAACGCAGCCCGCGACGCGGTTAGCCATTATGGCTGGGACCACGGATTGTCCCGGGTTTGTGTTTGTCTAGATCCCTGCTGTTTGTTGTGTTTAATCTTCCCTGTGACCTGCCCTGTCTAGAACTGCGAGGAGGTACAGCGTAACCTACATTGCTAGCTACTATGACAAAGACCAAAGGCGGCGGGAGTACCGTTGAGGACAGTGGTGTCTCTCTATCACAGGTGGAGGATCTTTTAAAAGAATAAAAAATAGTTCTACAAGCAGTTGTTACAACAACAAGAACATAGCTTCAAGTCTTTTGTCCAAATACTGGTCGATTCAACTAATAAAATAATGGACAACCTGACCAGAGAGGGCCAGGACCTGAAGAACAGTTTACAGTTCTCCCAGGGTCAGCTCAATGAGGTGAAACAGGAGAACGGCAAGATGACAGATGTAAGTCATTGAGAGAGGACATCAGTTCTGTGTGTGAATCCATGATAACAATGACGGATAAATCAGACTATCTCGAGGGACAATCAAGGCGGAACAACATGGTTGTGGACGGAATTGCAGAATCCCCACATGAGTCTGTGGACAAAGTGAGGGAAATGATCTCTGAGAAATTGAAGATGGACCACCGGAAGATTGAGGTGGAGCGCGCCCACAGGACTGGAAAACCCACCACCGGCCCAGGTGACAGCCCCAGGCCGATAGTGGTCAAGTTCCTGAGGTTCAAGGACAAGGTCGCTGTTCTGGAAAGAGCCAAGAACTTGAGAGGAACATATATCTTCCTCAACGAGGGCTATCCTGAAGCTGTGTGCCAGAAGAGGAAAGAACTTATCCCAGCCATGAAAGCTGCCAGAGCACGTGGGGACATTTCTTACATCTGCTATGACAGGCTCATTGTCCACCCTCCCTCCTAGAAGCCTGGAAAGGATGAGAGAGCCAAGCAATGGGTTCGTAGATTCAACCTCGCAGCACACACAAACACACTCACCAATTGATTAATGGACTGCTGAATGTATATGCTTTTGTCTCTTGCTTTGTTTGCTCTTTTCCATATTATGTCTATCTCTGATAAGCTACCCAGGAAAGTGCTGAAAACAGCCCATATTAATATATGTTTCCTTAGAAATAAGGTTCATGAAATCAATAACTTGCTAACATCAGATAACATTCATATAATAGCCATTTCTGAGACTCAGATCATTCATTTGATGATACAGCAGTACCAATACAAGGGTACAACATATAGACAGAAACGTTTATGGGGAGGTGTTGTTGTATATATTTAGAGTCATATCCCTGTAATGCCGGCTAGCAGAAGAAGCCCAACAGCCACTCCTATAATACCCTTTTTGCCAACTGGCCCGAACCCTCTTCTACTGCCGGTACCGGGGCACGGAACCCCACCGATCCTTTACGACTGGACTACTGACAAAATCTGCTCGAGGGGGTACTCAAACTGGCTCCGTGGCACTGCTAGCCGCGGCCCGCTAACGTTAGCTGTCTAGAGCACACCGGACTGTTAGCTTAAGAGGTCCATCAGGACAAATTCTTCGGCCACTATACCTATTTTGCCAATTGGCTTGGTTTACCACACGGAGCCCTGCTGATCCATCTGCCGACATATTCAGCACGAGGGGGCCACAACAGACTTTGTTCCGTCGCAATGTCCTTCTAAGGCCTTTCTGCTAGCTGCTAGCCCCAGCCCTCTAGCTGCCTGAAGCCACTCACTGGACTCCCATGATTATTTGGCTACGCATGCCTCTCCCTAACGTCAATATGCCTTGTCCATTGCTGTTTTGGTTAGTATTTATTTCACTGTAGAGCCTCTAGCCCTGCTCAATACGCCTTAGTGAACACTGCCCTAGCACACTCTGCCAACCCGGATGTCCTAGCCGTGTCTGAATCTTGGCTCAGGAAGACAACCAAGAACCCTGAAATTTCCATCCCTAACTATAACATTTTCCGACAAGATAGAACTGCCAAAGGGGGCGGAGTTGCAATCTACTGCAGATATCCTGCAGAGTTCTGTCTTACTATCCAGGTCTGTACCCAAACAATTCGAGCTTCTAATTTTAAAAATCCACCTTTCAAGTCTCTCACCGTTGCCGCTTGCTATAGGCCACCCTCTGCCCCCAGCTGTGCCCTGGACACCATATGTGAACTGATTGCCCCCCCCCCATCTATCTTCAGAGCTCGTGCTGCTAGGTGACCTAAACTGGGATATGCTTAACACCCCGGCCATCCTACAATCTAAGCTTGATGCCCTCAATCTCACACAAATTATCAATGAACCCACCTGGTACAACCAAATCTGTAAACACGGGCACCCTCATAGATATCCTCCTAACCAACTTGCCCTCCAAATATACCTCTGCTGTTTTCAACCAAGATCTCAGCGATCACTGCCTCATTGCCTGCATCCGTAATGGGTCCTCGGTCAAACAACCACCCCTCATCACTGTCAAACGCTCCCTAAAACACTTCAGCGAGCAGGCCTTTCTAATCGACCTGGCCCAGGTATCCTGGAAGGATATTGACCTCATCCCGTCAGTAGAGGATGCCTGGTCATTCTTTAAAAGTGCCTTCCTCACCATCTTAAACAAGCATGCCCCTTTCAAAAAATGTAGAACCAGGAACAGATATAGTCCTTGGTTCTCTCCAGACCTGACTGCCCTTGACCAGCACAAAAACATCCTGTGGCGTTCTGCATTAGCATCGAATAGCCCCCGTGATATGCAACTTTTCAGGGAAGTTAGGAACCCAGTTAGGAACAGGCAGTTAGGAAAGCTAAGGCTAGCTTTATCAAGCAGGAATTTCCTCAAAAAAGTATATGGAGAATAAGAGCACCTCCTCCCAGCTCCCCACTGCAATGAGGCTAGGAAACAATGTCACCACCGATAAATCCACTATAATTGAGAATTTCAATAAGCATTTTTCTATGGCTGGCCATGCTTTCCACCTGGCTACCCCTACCCCGGTCAACAGCCCTGCACTCCCCACAGAAACTCGCCCAAGCCTCCCCGATTTATCCTTCACCCAAATCCAGCTGATGTTCTGAAAGAGCTGCAAAATCTGCAAAATCCCTACAAATCAGCCAGGCAAGACAATCAGGACCCTCTCTTTCTAAAACGATCTGCCGAAATTGTTGCAACCCCTATCACTAGCCTGTTCAATCTCTCTTTTGTATTGTTCTGAGATTCCCAAAAATTGGAAAGCTGCAGCGGTCATCCCCCTCTTCAAAGGGGGAGACACTCTAGACCCAAACTGTTACAGACCTATATCTATCCTACCCTGCCTTTCTAAGGTTTTCGAAAGCCAAGTTAACAAACAGATTACTGACCATTTCGAATCTCACCGTACCTTCTCCGCTATGCAATCTGGTTTCAGAGCTGGTCATGGGTGCACCTCAGCCACGCTCAAGGTCCTAAAGGATATCATAACCGTCATCGATAAGAGACAGTACTGTGCAGCCGTATTCATCGACCTGGCCAAGGCTTTCGACTCTGTCAATCACCACATTCTTATTGGCAGACTCAACAGCCTTGGTTTCTCAAATGATTGCCTCGCCTGGTTTACCAACTACTTTTCTGATAGAGTTCAGTTTGTCAAATCGGAGGGCCTGTTGTCCAATTCTCGGGCCGACTCTCTTCTCTGTATACATCAATGATGTCTCGCTTGCTCCTTCCAGACTCACATTAAGCATCTCCAATCCAAAATTAAATCTAGAATCGGCTTCTTATTTCGCAACAAAGCATCCTTCACTCATGCTGCCAAACATACCCTCGTAAAACTGACCATCCTACCAATCCTCGACTTCGGCGATGTCATTTATAAAATAGCCTCCAACACTCAACAAATTGGATGCAGTCTATCACAGTGCCAGCCGTTTTGTCTCCAAAGCCCCAAATACTACCCACCACTGCAACCTGTACGCTCTCGTTGGCTGGCCCTCGCTTCACTCTCGTCGCCAAACCCACTAGCTCCAGGTCATCTACAAGTCTCTGCTAGGTAAAGCCCTGCCTTATCTCAGCTCACTGGTCACCATAGCAACACCCAGCAACACCCAACACCCAGCAGGTATATCTCACTGGTCACCCCCAAAGCCAATTCTTCCTTTGGCCGCCTTTCCTTCCAGTTCTCTGCTGCCAATGACTGGAACAAACTGCAAAAATCACTGAAGCTGGAGACTCATATCTCCCTCACTAGCTTTAAGCACCAGCTGTCAGAGCAGCTCACAGATCACTGCACCTGTACATAGCCAATCTGTAAACAGCCCATCCAACTACCTCATCCCCATACTGTATTTATTTATTTATCTTGCTCCTTTGCACCCCAGTATCCCTACTTGCACATTCATCTTCTGCACATCTACCATTCCAGTGTTTAATTGCTATATTGTAATTACTTTGCCACCATGGCCTATTTATTTCCTTAACTCCCTTATCTTACCTCATTTGCGCTCACTGTATATAGACTTTTTGTTTTCTTTTTTTCTACTGTATTATTGACTGTATGTTTGTTTATTCCATGTGCAACTCTGTGTTGTTGTATATGTCGAACTGCTATGCTTTATCTTGGCCAGGTCGCAGTTGCAATTGAGAACGTGTTCTCAACTAGCCTACCTGGTTAAATAAAGGTGAAAAAAACAAAAAAATACAATAATAAAAATGCTTAGAGTGTTATTGAAGTGTTGTGGTTGCAGGTTCACTTGGCACATCTAAAGCCTTTTCTTTTGGGGTGTTGCTATAGGCCACTAAGTGCTAACAGTCAGTATCTAAATAATATGTGTGAAATGCTTGCTAGTGTATGTGATGTAAACAGAGAGGTCTACTTTCTTGGGGACCTGAATATCACTGGTTTTCATCAAGCTGTCCGCTCAGAGTTAGCTTCTCACTGTAACCAGTGCCTGTAATCTGGTTCAGGTTATTAATCAACCTGCCAGGGTGTTTACAAACCCTACAGGGACAAGATCATCCACATGTATCGATCACATTTTTACTAATACTGTAGAACTTTGTTCTAAAGCTGTATCCATATGCAGTGATCACAATATTGTGGCTATATCCAGGAAAGCCAAAGTTCCAAAAGCTGGGCCTAAAATAGTGTATAAGAGATCATGCAAAAGATTTTGCTGTGTCTCTTATGTGGATGACGTTAAAAATATTTGTTGGTCTGATGTGATTAATAAGGAGCATCCAGACGCTGCACTTGATGAGTTTATGAAATTGCGTCTTCCAATTATTGATAAACATGCACCTGTTAAGATTGTTAGAACTGTTAAGACTCCATGGATTGATGAGGAATTGAAAAATTGTATGGTTGAAAGAGATGGTGCAAAAAAAGTGGCTATTAAGTCTGGCTGCACATCTGACTCGCTGACTTTCTGCAAATTGAGAAGTTATGTGATTAAACTCAACAAAAAGAAGAAGAAACAGTATTATGAAGCCAATATCAATTATATAAAGAATGATGGAAAAAACTTTGGAGTACTTTCCATGAAATTATGGGCAGAAAGACAAATTCAACTCCATCTTTTATCGAATCAGATGGCTTATTCATCACAAAACCACTTGATGTTGCCAATTATTTTAATGATTACTTCCTTGGAAAAGTGGGCGAACTTAGGCAGAAAATGCCAACCGTGAACAGTGAGCCATCGTATTCATGCATTAAAAAAACAAAGAATGAAAGAAAAGCATTGCAAGTTTCAATTTTGTAAAGTTAGTGTGGGGGAAGTGGAGCAATTATTGTTAACGATCAATAGTAACAAACCTCCTGGCATTGACAACAGATGGAAAGCTACTGAGGATGGTAGCTGACTCTATAGCCACTCCTATCTGTCATATCTTTAATCTGAGCCTAGAGGAAAGTACTTGTCCTCAGGCCTGGAGGGAAGCCAAAGTAATTCCGCTACCCAAGAGTGGTAAAGCGGCCTTTACATGTTCTAACAGCAGATCTATAAGCTTTGCTGCCAGCTCTTAGCAAACTGATGGAAAGAATTGTGTTTGACCAAATACAATGCTATTTCTCTGTAAACAAACAGACTTTCAGCATGCTTATAGAGAAGGGCACTCAACATGTACTTGACTGACACAACTGACTGATAATTGGTTGAAAGAAATTGATAATAATAAGATTTTGGGAGCTGTACTGTTAGATTTCAGTGTAGCCTTTGATATTATTGACCATAATCTGTTGTTGAAAAAACTTATGTGTTATGGCTTTTCAACCTCTGCCATCTTGTGGATTCAGAGCTATCTATCTAATATAACTCAAAGGGTTTTCTTCAATGGAAGCTTCTCTAATGTCAAACATGTGAAGTGTGGTGTATCACAGGGTAGCTCTCTAGGCCCTCTACTCTATTTTTACCAATGACCTGCCACTGGCATTAAACAAAGCATGTGTGTCCATTTATGCTGAGGATTTACACGCATCAGCAAGCACAGCTAATGAAGTCACTGAAACCCTTAACAAAGAGTTGCAGTCTGTTTTGGAATGGGTGGCCAGTAATAAACTGGTCCAGAACATCTCTAAAACTAAGAGCATTGTATTTGGTACAAATCATTCCCTAAGTTCTAGACCTCAGCTGAATCTGGTCATGAATGGTTAGGCTGTTGAACAAATTGAGGAGACTAAATTACTTGCCGTTACCTTAGATTGTAAACTGTCATGATCAAAACATATAGATTTAATGGTTGTAAAGATGGGGAGAGGTCTGACCGTAATAAAGAGATGCTCTGCTTTTTTGACACCACATTCCAAAAAGCATGTCCTGCGGACTCTAGTTTTGTCCTGATTACTGTCCAGTCGTGTGGTCAAGTGCTGCAAGGGAAGTTCTAGTTAAGCTGCAGCTGGCCCAAAACAGTGCCACGTCTTGCTCTTCATTGTAATCAGAGTGCTGATATAAATACTATGCATGGCAGTCTCTCTTGGCTAAGAGTTGAGAAGAGTCTGACTGCATCACTTATTTTTTATAAGAAACATTAATGTGTTGGAAAATCCCAAATTGTTTGCATAGTCAACTTACACACAGCTCTGACACACACACTTACCCCACCAGACATGCCACCAGCGGTCTTTTCACAGCAACAAGATCTAGGTCTGTGGAGCAGACAGAAGTTCTTCTTGTGAATGTCACACTTCGTGGCGGCGAAAGTGGGCCCGAACAACTCCTTGTGTGACACTCCTTGTGCGTTCTCAGCCCCCTCCTGTACTCCCTATTCACCCATGACCGCGTGGCCATGCACGCCTCCAACTCAATCATCAAGTTTGCAGACAACACTACAGTGGTAGGCTTGATTACCAACAACGACGAGACGGCCTACAGGGAGGAGGTGAAGGCCCTCGGAGTGTGGTGTCAGGAAAATAACCTCACACTCAACGTCAACAAAACAAAGGAGATGATCGTGGACTTCAGGAAACAGCAGAGGGATCACCCCCTATCCACATCAATGGGACAGCAGTGGTGAAGGTGGAAAGTTTTAAGTTCCTCGGCGTACACATCACGGACAAATTGAAATGGTCCACCCACACAGACAGCGTGGTGAAGAAGGCGCAACAGCACCTCTTCAACCTCAGGAGGCTGAAGAAATTTGGCTTGTCACCTAAAACACTCACAAACTTCTACAGATGCACAATCGAGAGCATCCTGTCGGGCTGTATCACCGCCTGGTATGGCAACTGCTCTGCCCACAACTGTAAGGCTCTCCAGAGGGCAGTGAGGTCTGCACAACGTATCACCGGGTGCAAACTATCTGCCCTCCAGGACACCTACACCACCCGATGTCACAGGAAGGCCAAAAGATCATCAAGGACAACAACCACCCGAGCCACTGCCTGTTCACCCCGCTATCATCCAGAAGGCGAGGTCAGTACAGGTGCATCAAAGCTGGGACCGAGAGACTGAAAAACAGCTTCTATCTCAAGGCCATCAGACTGTTAAACAGCCATCACTAACATTGAGTGGCTTCTGCCAACATACTGACTTTACTCATCTCATATGTATATACTGTACTCTATACCATCTACTGAATCTTGCCTTTGCCGTTCAGCCATCGCTCATCCATATATTTATATGTACATATTCTTAATCATTTCTTTACACTTGTGTGTAAAAGGTAGTTGTTGTGAAATTGTTAGATTACTTGTTAGATATTACTGCATGGTCGGAACTAGAAGCACAAGCATTTCGCTACACTCGCATTAACATCTGCTAACTATGTGTATGTGACCTGTAAAATGTTATTTTATTTGGGGAATCCCCCCCCCCCTCCCTTCCCCTCTCAGGGCTTGAGGGGAAGGGAGACTGTTGTCCCCACCTTCGATCGCATCCGTGAAGTCGAGGGATTAATCCCGTCGTCAATTCATCAGACAGTGAGGGAAAGGAATCGAGACTCTCCATAATCTTGCCCCAGCTGGGCTCGGTTGTGGGGAACTGGACCTCAGCCTTGGCTGGTGGCTCAGAGGTGAGAGGGGGTCAGAGATGAAGGTACGTTTGAGCCTCCTTATGCTCGGCCCGAATCCTTCCCCGCAATCTTGGAGCTGCAAGTGCAAGAACGTGGGGTTTCGAGTGCATGGCCTGGCTCGTCCTGCGATGGGGCAGCAGTGGCCATTGTAAAAAAACAGGGCCTGCTAGTGTAGTAGCGCCTGTCATAAAAAACAACATGTGCGCCCGGAGGCTTACAATGGGAGAAGGCTAGTTTACTACAAGCCTTGCAGCTAATAGCTACCAAGAGAGAGCACGGCACAGATCAATGAGACAGATATTACACCGGATGTATAAATGTGAAGCATCCGGTTGGCGTTTCCACCCACTACCAAATATGGCTGTGAGAGGAAGCCCAGTGGACGGCAGTGGGAGGAGATTTTGGCCTACATTCTGCTAATTTTCTCATCGATGAAACACTTGATCTCAATACAGTTTTCGGTTTCCAAATCTAACATCTGTTACGAACAGAGTGGACTAAGTTTTGTAAACTTTAGGCTTGGCCAAAGTTTTAAAAAATTGCATTGTTTAGGAGCGCAAGGGTGAATTGAGTTATGTCACACACACACACTTCAGAGTAGGCGTTCCCTAACAGAAAATATGCAAATACATGCTAGGACACACCAATAGGCTCTCGCTAGCTCGTGCTTGGCTCTGCCTACCATCTTGCTTGTTCTGCCCACTATGATTAATTTGCTCCCATTGGAAACAACAGGCTGTGGTCTATCTTGTGTTAGTTAGACTTCGGGCTGTTATCCTCCCAACTGAACAAGAGGAGAGAGCTAGCAATGCTACCATATGTGCAAGTAGAACTGCTAACTAGCATGGTTAGCTTGCTTTCCAACAAGCTAACCAAGTTATCTTAAGTCTTGCAGCGTGGGCTATCTAGGTCTCGATAGCTAGCCTTGTGACGCTAGCTACCACTGGAGACTGGTATAATTTTAGACAAATTCAACTCATAGCAAAAACTTTCCTTTCAATCAACCGTTCAAATGAATTTGGCCTGCTTTTGGATTACTATTATCTGGGACTATGAAACCGGCCCATAAAGTGAAAATGGTATCAATAATCGTGTGGAAATGTTATTATGAAACGAATTACTCTTGTATCGATTCATCCGTATGAGAATGCCCTGACTCTTGCATTTGCTACACAGACAGACATGAGACACGGATGGTACAGAGGTGCTAAGGCAGCACAGGGTTTGTTTATTCGGAGCTGCAGAGCACAGTGGGTTTGGCTTTACATTCTGTACACTCAGCACTGTAATGTACAACAATAGCAGGAAGCGATCCTCCCTCGTTCTCTCCTTTCATCTCCTTATCCTCTCTCTCTCTCTCCTCACTTCCCAGCCTCCACCACCAGCCAAATACAGTGTGTGTGTGTGGGTCATAAAGAAACAAATCGATCATGAGAGAAACAAAGTGCAAACATTTGTGTGCGAGTCGTCTAGGAGATCAGGCTAAAGAGGAGGCACTTCTGAGTTTCAATTTGTGAAATGATTTACGAATGAAATAATAACTGGCCAAGACTAAACGTGTAAGTACAATTGTTTACTGTAAATATTTATTCTTCCTTAAAATAAGACATCAAATTCCAAAACCAAAGCTGTTCTTCCCTTTCGTTCGAGTGTGTTGGAAGGCTTCCTATTGTGAGGTGGTCCCTTTACCAATTACTCTACCAGAGCCCAGGAACCTCAATAGTCTAACACGGCTTCCCCTCCTTTCCTTCATCTGCACTGGATTGGTTAAAGCTCATTTCCTGTAGAAAAAGGTCATATATCTTCCAGGATTCCTCACCTTTCCTTTAGGATCAGTGCAGATGAAGAAAAGGAGGAGAGAAACCCCCCCCCCAATGAGACTATCGAGATGCACCCATGGTCGTGATGGCAACGCAAACACAAAACAGCACTGGCTCAATGGATATTACAAAGTTTACATCGCAGTAATATTACTTTAATGTCTGAGGTAAAGCAATAACATCTTTACTGTAAAACATCTTAATTGGTGTATAAATGGTGGCTTATTGGTTTGACAAATCTCCTTTTGCTCAAGGTCAACGGGGTGCGTTGGGGCACTCTTTGGGAAAAGTGCAGAAAACAAGACAAGTATTGTAGTTACAATTCTAATGCCACAGTTGTGTGCGTGCGTGTGGGGGGGGGGGGGGGGGGGGGGAGCCTGTTGTATGCAAACACATGTTTGATTGTGACTTAGGTGTAGCATAGCTGCTGACTCAAGTTTAATATGTGATTGAATAAAGACCAGGCAAATCCCCCTTCCTCCTCCAAAACTAATATGGCAACAATAACAAAAATACATAACTGAACTATATCTTTGGCCTGAGGGTATACAAGGCAATATGCACATTGTGTCTTGAGGTTGGTGATGTTGTTGGTTGCATGTATGTTTATAAGTGATTATTGGAGAGGGAGGGGAAAAGGAGAGAGACAAAAAGAGAGAGGGGGAGGGGGGAAGAGAGGAATACATGAACAGAGAGTGCATTTGAGTGTGAACGTGAATTTATGCAAAGAATTCAATTTCTTAAAAAAAACAAAAAAAAACAAAAAAAACAGCAACAACAAAGCCCCCATCTTGTATTTCCTGTGGTCTTTCTCAGACAGTGGATCCCCTGAATTAGCTCGTTTTTTCTTATTCATCAACACAGTCAGTGGCTCTTCTCTACTCCAGCGATCCTGAAGGTAAGTGAAGTGTCTGAGCAATGTTTTCAAACGTCTTTGCGTTATTGTACGTCCCTCCAATAATTCCCCATGGGTCTCAGGCCCGGGTCATGGTCAGTATTTCCCCTAGACTGACCATGGGCTTGGGTTGGGTGCCTCCGGAAGACTGACAGCTGGTCGGGCCAGGTGTAAACCAATCAGCAGTGAGAAGATCCTTCCGTCTCCTCCTCTGTCTGTGTGTGGCGCCACACAGAGCCATGGCCACTAGGGGGCAGAGTTTGACATGGAGTCCACTGAGTTCACACTGCAGGAAGACACGCGACTGTTGGCAATGGACACCTCGGGGTGCTGCAGGGTGGAAAGAGAGAGAAAGGGAGTTTGTGTCATCTCAGTATCAGTGTGTGGATGTAACAGTGTAGTGTAAACTCTGTGTGAGACTGAGAATGTTGGTGTGTGTGTGTCCTCACGTGTCTCCTGAAGATCCTGTCCAGCAGGCTGCGTCGGGGAGGCTCGGGGGGCGTATTCCAGTCCAGATCTGGGGGTCTGGTCCCCTGGGGCCCGAACACATTCAGATCACTGAAACACTCTGTGTCTATCATCTATACACACACAGAGACAGAGAGACAGAGAGAGAGAGATGGTGTAAGGACAGTATTTGACTGCTACTGACTGACAAGTCCACCAATTATTCAGTCTTTCAGGTTACCTTGCAGACTACCTCTCAGAAGAGGCCAGAGGAGAGGGAAAGACGTCCCAGTTAGTTCACCCACCTCGTGCTGCCATGGGATGGACACGCAGCCTGTAGAGAATTTGAAGTAGAAGTCGTTGTCGGTTTGGTCCAGATTTACTCCCTTGACTGTGGAGAACTGCTCAATGTCCAACACATCCTTACAGTACACCGCCCGGGGCTGAGAGGGAGAAGAAAAGCACAGCGGAAAAGAGGGAGAAGATCCAGATGGAGGGCGGAGGAAGAAGTATGAGAGTCTTCATTTGGAGTAGAGGTCATGATCCCTGGTCTAAATAACATATTCACCCATTCATGAATGTAACGGATTGAAACAATTGGAACAGTTGGTTGGTTCCCATAGTAAAACACTTCCTGGTGTTGTTTCTAGAGCTGAAGCAGGACAAGAGTTGCCATTCTCCTCCTCCTCTACTTACATCAGGTACAAAGGAGGGTTCCTGGATGCCTGCCTCTAGTCTCTTAAAGTTGATGTTCCTGAAGAAGCAGTGAGCCTTCACCCCTGTTGACCCCCCCGCTGTACAGCCCAGCCTCTGATTAGGATCTTTGGTCAACAGCTGGAGAGAGAGGGGGCGAGAGAGAGCGAGACGGGGGGGGAGAGAGAGCAACCGGGGGCGGGAGAGAGAGTGAGAGCGGGTGCGAGAGGAGGAGTGAGAGACGGGGCGGGAGAGAGAGAGCGAGGCCGGGCGGGAGAGAGAGAAGCGAGATGGGGGCGGGAGAGAGCGAGATGGGGGCGGAGAGAGCGAGATGGGGGCGGGAGAGAGCGAGACGGGGTGCGAGAGAGAGAGAGCGAGACAGGAGAGAGAGAGAGCGAGACAGCGAGACAGGAGCGAGAGAGAGCGAGACAGGAGAGGAGAGAGCGAGACAGGAGAGAGAGAGAGCGAGACAGGAGAGAGAAGAGGGAGACAGGAGAGAGAGAGAGCGAGACAGGAGAGAGAGAGCGAGACAGGAGAGAGCGAGCGAGACAGGAGAAGAGCGAGCGAGAACAGGAGAGAGCGAGCGAGACAGGAGAAGAGCGAGCGAGAACAGGAGAGAGCGAGCGAGACGAGAGAGAGCGAGCGACGACGAGAGAGAGCGAGCGAGACGAGAGAGAGCGAGCGAGAGACGAGAGAGAGCGAGCGAGCGAGACGAGAGAGAGCGAGACAGGCGAGAGAGAGCGAGACAGGCGAGAGAGAGCGAGAAACAGGCGAGAGAGAGCGAGACAGGCGGAGAGAGAGCGAGACGAGACGGGGTGGGAGAGAGAGAGAGAGCGAGACAGGAGAGAGCGAGACCGGGGAGAGAGAGAGCGAGACCGGCGAGCGAGCGAGATGGAGGCGGGAGAGAGCGAGACGGGGCGGGAGAGAGCGAGACGGGGGAGAGAGAGAAAGACGGGGGAGAGATGATGATAGAATGTACAGTCAGTCATTTTCAAATATCATGAGATCAGCTACTCAGGGTGACTACCAAATAGAGTGTGCAGTTCC
This sequence comes from Salvelinus sp. IW2-2015, assembly GCF_002910315.2. Lineage (NCBI taxonomy): Eukaryota > Metazoa > Chordata > Actinopteri > Salmoniformes > Salmonidae > Salvelinus > Salvelinus sp. IW2-2015. Next base: position 34,566,614 of record NC_036855.1, read on the forward strand.
TGATGACACTAACTAGGCCTAAGTCTGGTCAATCAATCAATGGGCTCTCACCACTCTACAGATGGCCTGGGTGTCCTCTGTAAACTTGTCGCTGTACTCCTCCTCTCCCTCCTGCACCCTCTTCTCCACTTCTTCCCTCTTCACTCGTTCTTTGCGTGCGCGGAAGGGTGAGCGTCCGGCGGTCATCTCGTAGATGAGACATCCCAGCCCCCACCAGTCTGGACTCATCCCATAGCGCTCGTTGTTGATCACCTCCGGAGCTACACACACAGCACAGTACAACAGGTTTAACGATAATATCTTCTTTGTATGGTAAAAAAATGTGTCAGGTTTTTGTTTGATGATTATTGTATTCCGATGCATTGGAAATGAATTTGAATGTGTGGTAATAACATATGAAGGTATGGTGGCTTACCCATGTAACCCACTGTTCCCACTCTGCCTCGTATGGGGTCCCCTTCAGGCACTTTGATGGCCAGGCCCAGATCTGAGATCCGGATGTGTCCTACGGCACAGGGGCAGAGAGGTCAGGGGTCAAAGATCAGTCCTATTTAACAGAGAGCCTCTCTGAGTTCAAATACATAATCCCAGTAGTTAGGCTACTGTACAGTAGTAAGGGCAACTCACCATTATCATCTAATAGAATATTCTCTGGTTTTAAATCCCTGAAGAAAAACAAAAGTTAATTTGTGGCATTTGACATTGGGACTAAAACCAATACATCATGTGTTGACATCATGTGATCTCGGGAGACATTGGTATAGTGAATGACAATCAGAAGAATCCACTGCTAATTTTGCTAAAGGTAGGGGTAGGTAGTTGCCCCCATCTGATCCTAGATCTGTTGCAATGTGAACCTAGATCTGTGTTAAGGGAAACTGAGGTGCTATGATAAAAAGCTGCCACCTGTAGACGATGGATTCCTGGTGTAGGTGGTCCAGGCCGCAGCAGATCTGGGCAGCATAGAACTGGACCCTGTCCTTCTCAAAGCCTGGAGTCCCCATGCTGTAGATGTGGAACTTCAGATCCCCTCCATTCATTAAGGTCAGCACCAGACACAGAGCGTCTTTGGTCTCATAGGCATATGCTAAACTCACCTAGATAGATTGATATGAGAGAGAGAGATTGATATGAGAGAGACAGAGAGAGAGAGATTGACGAGAGAGAGAGAGATTGACGAGAGAGCAATTGACGATAGAGAGAGAGAGCGATTGACGAAAGAGAGAGCAATTGACGAGAGAGAGAGAGAGCGAGAGAGCGATTGACGAGAGAGAGAGCAATTTACGAGAGAGAGAGAGAGCGATTGACGAGAGAGCGATTGACGAGAGAGAGAGAGAGGTTGACGAGAGAGAGAGAGGTTGACGAGAGGTTGACGAGAGAGAGAGAGAGGTTGACGAGAGAGAGAGAGGGTGATGAGAGAGAGAGAGAGAGGTTGACGAGAGAGAGAGAGAGAGAGGAGAGAGAGAGAGAGAGGTTGACGAGAGAGAGAGAGAGAGAGGATGACGAGAGAGAGAGAGGTTAGAGAGAGAGAGAGAGAGAGAGAGCGAGAGAGAGACGAGAGAGAGAGAATAAAGTGAAAGCGTGTGTACATGTATTGCGTGGTCATGTATCCAAATGATAGGAAGAGACTCACAACAAATCTGCTGTTGACCTTCTCTAGTATTTGTTTCTCGTTAAGGGCCATGGACTCTCCTTTCCTCTTCTTAATTCTCTTCTTCTCCAGCTTCTTGCAGGCATACATCTTCCCTGTGGCTCGCACCTGGCACGCACACACCTGAGAGAACACAAAGTACTATATCATAGGCCGGTTCATCCCACAGACACAATTATCGAATAATTCTCTAAATGGAAAACTGTGCCTCACCTCTCCGAATCCTCCCTTCCCCAGTACTCGGTACTGTCGAAACGTGTCTTTAGTAATTGGCTGTCTGAAAACACATCACATAGTAAATAACATAGTACCAGGCACAGAGCTAGAGAGTCTCAGCACATAGGGGGCGGGGTGCTCTCGAGGGGCCCTTCTGACCAAATCAATTCAATTCATAGCTGATATGGCCTATGATAAATGCAAATTAGGCATCATCACTAGGGATGTTAACAGTTAGTCTGCAAATTTTTTTTTTTACCTGTCATGGTTACTGGTCTAGCTATAGGTTAATTAGCATAACTGAGTGGAACTAAATTGGAGTGTGTGTATTTTCATTCATTTGTCATGCATCTTATTTTATCAGACGCGCACCGCATACTAGGCCCGGCCCGGAATCAGAATTAACTTCCTCCAGTAGTAAATCCATTAGCTGCTTCTCTCTGTCCTCTCCCTGCTCCCTCTGCATGTGTTCTGCTCATGGCGGCTCCGAGTCTGTGAGTATCCATAGCAACGGCTCCACTTGGGCTGCTCTGCTGAGACCGCAGTTAGCCGTCAACGGATATTTTTTCATTTTCTGTGAAATCATCTCTCCCGTCTTATATTTGACGAGGTTGAAGCGCGTCTGACACCATGTTATGATCTTAGTCAGATATGACTGTATTGCGTAGCAGAGCACCAGCAAATAGGTCAGCTATAAAAAAAAAAATGTTAGCGATCAATTTAGTGATACCCGACCCTAACCCGATGATTAATGTCAGGCCCGTCGGGCTCGGGTCGGGTAACAGAGCTCGCTACCGCATATAGAGCCTAGTTTGAGCATGCAGCGACAGCTCACACTCACAGCTCCTCAAACATGTTCTTATTAAGCCCAGTCAATGCACAGCATTTCTACATGGAGTCGCGGGTGATCACAGAGTGTTGATGTCCACTGAAAGAGGATCCCAGCTACTATATTTATTTCTCAAGTCGTCTTAATATTAAGCAGATTGGGACTTATTAGGCCTACAATCTGAGCGGTAGGCAGTCTGCATGTTGAAAACAGGTACTTCATTGTTTGCAATATGGATGTTTTACTTCATAGCCTATTGATTCAAAAAGTGGCCGAGCCAAAATCCAAACTTAGAAATGGGAATTATTTCATCACGACTTCGTCAATACGCCATTGAAACCAGCATTTCTCTCCTGTTCCATTTAGTTTCCACATCAACTTTCTTTCGTGGTCCAGAAGCCAAAGGCACAGTCCTAGTCATATTAGCAACCCATCCTAGTAAGGCATCTTTAGATTTTCCCCCTCTGTCACATGCAACCGCTCGCAGCAGAATGCACTTTAGAATGTGTCTTTCCCTCGAATTGCTTCCAGGCCCAGGCCAGCGGGCCCCTCAAAGGGGTATAGCGACAGACAGCTGGACATTTTTAAGATCAGCAGCACCAGCTCAGACTAATTGCTGGGTTTAATGAAATCATATATCATATATACAGTTTTCCATGTTTCATGGCGTTACAGCTGGAACCCATTGCAGTATTACAACAACAAAGATTGTTCAAACAACATTCACAGTTTTCTTCTTCTCAGAAATCATTGCACACGCGATAGAACAACATAGTATGTACTGGGATTTTGTTTACCACCATGCTGGATGTTCATTTCCTCGTAAAAATAACAAAAGCTCCTGGGGCGGCCAGTGACGCTGTTGTGTCTATCGCGGATCTCGGCTTTAAAGAATGCTTTTACTTAGCTTTTTGGTAAGCTACATCATCGTTGAAGAATGACGTGCGTGGTCCCTACGACGGTTGCATCCATGGCCCCCAAGCTAGCACCGTACCATTCAATAACCACTAAAAACATTTGTTTCTGTTAGATTTTGTAGGAGTTTAAAGCAGCACTCACCTCTCCAGCATCTTCCACTGTAGGAAACGGTCAAAGTACATGCTGTTTTGGTAGTCAGAGAAGGGAGCTCGTCTCAGGTAGTCATGGAGAGCCCTAAAGAACAGACAACAAACAAAAAGGTTAAAGCCCTGAGACAACAGACAACAGCTTCAGTTACAGTAAGAGGTAAGCCAGCTGGTGGTCCAGTGTGTTTGTGCTTTAGCCAACTCCTCTCTGTGTTCCTTCATTGTCTTATGCAACCTCATCCCCAGTCTCTTGCACACATTGCATATACACCTGGTACACCAACCACTTCATTTCTCCCACTGTTACCAGTGAGTGTGCTAATCGAAGTCACTTTTGACACTTCGAAATGCCAGCAACTTGATACAAATGATAGAAAAGTTGGCTTCAGCATATCGAGTATGGGACGAGGCTAGGGATAAGCTAAGGTCAAGCTGTTTCTTAATAGGACTATCATAGTTGACAAAAAGGAGTGAGACCAAAGAAAGATTCCCTTACTTGCGACAGTCACTGAAGATCTCCTTGCAGGGGTGAAAGCTCCAGGTCTCTCTACACTGCTCAGCAAAGCTCTCTGCTGCCTCCACACACTCTGACGACTACACAGTCACACACACACACACACACACACACACACACACACACACACACACACACACACACACACACACACACACACACACACACACACACACACACACACACACACACCACCACACACACACACACACACACACACACACACACACACACACAGGAATTAGTGTGGTAGGCCTGATCACTGACGACGATGAGGTCAAAGAGGTCAGAGACCTGGCAGTGTGTTGCCAGGACCACAACATCTCCCTCAATGTCAGCAAGACAAAGGGGCTGATCGTGGAGTACAAGAAACGGAGGGCCCGAGCACACCCCGATCTATATCGACGGGGCTGTGGTGGAGCGGGTCGAGAGCTTCAAGTTCCTCCGTATCCACATCACTAAGGAATTAACATGGTACACACACACACACCAACACAGTCGTGAAGAAGGCACGACAACGCCTCTTCCCCCTCAAGAAGCTGAAAAGATTTGGCACGGGCCCTCAGCTCCTCAAAAAGTTCTACAGCTGTCCCACTGAAAGCATCTTGACTGGCTGTATCACCGCCTGGTATGGTAACTGCTTGGCATCTGACCGCAAGGCGCTACAGAGGGTAGTGAGTACGGTCCAGTACATTACTGGGGGTTAAGCTCTCTGCCATCCAGGACCTCTATACCAGGCGGTGTCAGAGGAAGGACCTAAAAATTGTCAAAGACTCCAGCCACCCAAGTCATACATTGTTCTCTCTGCTCCCGCACGGCAAGTGGTGCCGATGCACCAAGTGTGGAACCAACAGGAACCTGAACATCTTCTACCAGCCATAAGACTGCTAATTAGTACCCAAACTATCTGCATTGAACCCCCCCTTTTAAATCAAGAGGGGGGAGGGTGCATTGCAAATAGTCTGGGTAGCCATTTGATAAGATGTTCAGGAGTGTTATGGCTTGGGGGTAGAAGCTGTTTAGAAGCCTCTTGGACCTAGACTTGGCGCTCCGGTACCGCTTGCCGTGCGGTAGCAGAGAGAACAGTCTATGACTAGGGTGGCTGGAGTCTTTGACAATATTTAGGGCCTTCCTCTGACACGTCTACCTCAATTACCTCGGACCCCTGCACATCGACTCAGTACTGGTACCCCGTGTATATAGCCAAGTTATCGTTACACACTGTGGTTTTATTCCTTGCATGATTATTTTTCTATTACTTTTCAAATTTTCTCTCTGTATTGATGGGAAAGGCATGCAAGTAATCATTTCACTGTTAGTGTACACCTGTTCGCTTACGAAGCATGTGACAAATGCAATTTGATAGACAAACAAACAAACATATATTGCTCTGGCAGTTGTTCACCTATCTACATTCATCAAATCCTCCTACAAAGACTTCACTCACCTGTTTAGTGAGGAACTTCCCAATAATTTCACCTCCTCTGCTTTTCCGTTTCTCATCAGGCGCCAGCTCATAGTCATCCTAAAGAACACAGCATCATTATACACTTACAGTACATACTAATATAACAATAGCGCCGAATAATATTTGCTTAATGCACCCTCGTAATATATTGCCCAGCATAATGCAACCAATGGAATAGTCCCCAAAGTTCAAACCGCATCCAACTGGCATCCTGGGTATGCAAATATAGTATTTGAAAGAAAACACATACTATTTCGACCCAGGTGTGACTGGACATACAATACTATTCCATTATCAGGGGCAATGTATGGACGAGATCGTGTTTTTGAATGACATTATTGTGTGGCTACCAGTGTTGCGGAAACATGCAGCGTGCGACTAGACCAGCATAGTGTGGACTGCCTTGAGTTGAAATGATCAGTCTTTATCTATATCCTTAGCAGCTCCAGTATATTTCAGCCAGGAGTGAGAGAGCACGGAGCGGTACAGCATTGTACCGGGGTCGTGGCATAGTCTGTTAATCCTTCACTCCCTGATCACTCCCTCTCTATCTCCATTAGCATTTCACTACACCCGCAATAACATCTGCTAAATATGTGTATGTGACCAATAGAATTTGATTTGATTTGATTTAGCCTGTCGCATGCTTCCCAGTCAAAACAGTTTGCGCATATATTATGATGAAAGCTTGTGACGTTTTTGTTCGTTTTGGTGTTTGACTGGGGTTCGAGCACACAACATAGATTTTTACGATATAGACAATTTTGACTTTGTGGCTGGGGTGACAAGTGGATGAAGTGTTTGTTGTCATTCAACGAGAGACTACCAGTTTTCCTGCAATTTTTTCCACTTGAGAAACACTGCTCCAAACATTTTAGTTAGATGTAAAATTGCGCGACAAAAAAACGGCGAAATTGAATACAGATTTCTTGATTTCTCTTAGATTGTTTTTTACTATTTTGAGGAAGGTGGCGCGAACGTCTGTCCCTCGCATGCCTTGCGTGCAGACGTGTGATGCCTAACTGAGTTCTGCTAGGATCAAACCGAACCTAGTATGTGGGCGCCTTTACACAAGACTCTCCACTAGCCCACCTGACCTGAAACACACAAACACCTCTTTAACCCACAATCTGTTATTAACAGACACTCTCTCTCTGACACACACGCTGCCTGGGACCCCATATGTGACCCTGTGTTGCCTGGCAACCACAGTCAACACGGCAGGATTCCATGAGGTCCTTTAGTGTCACAGTGTGTCAGACCAGCGTCACCAGATCCCCACCAACACACACCTAGAGTTTCTCTCCTGACCCTGGCCCACTATAGTGGTCTACTCTGCTCTGAGACACAGACAGAGAAAGAAAGGCGTTGGGTGAAAAGGCCAGACTTCTGCCATTAGATCTGTTTCTCTGGCCTGTGTGTGTGTGTGTAAGACTTGCCTAGTTAAATAAAGGTTAAATAAAAATAGATAAATAAATAAAAAGTCTGCCAAAAGGCCAACGGGGCGTCTCCATTTCCCTTCGGCTAACCCCTTCGGCTAACCCCTTTCGGCTAACAATTGGGTGGCTCATTCTGTGTGTGTGTGTGTGTGTGTGTGTGTGTGTGTGTGTGTGTGTGTGTGTGTGTGTGTGTGTGTGTGTGTGTGTGTGTGTGCGCGCGCGTTTGTGTCTTACAATGCAGTATCGTGCCAACAATAGCCAATCATAATTCGGCAGCAATCACATACACCCCTCCCTCCTGCACTGACGTCAGAGGAAACACAGGGACCCCCGGGCGCATTCCTGCTGCTGTTACATCTCTCCCTCTCCCGCTATCGCTAGCTACTGTGCTCTTTCCCCCTCACTAACACCCTCGTTTATACATTAGAAGCACATGGACGCACTCACAAAAAAATACAACACACAAACTTTCCTTTGGACATTGATCCTTACCCGTCCATCAATTTAGCAACTTTCCAAATGACCCAACAAGAGTATTTGGGTGATGGAAGCTAGATATCTCATTTCATTATTTTCACAGGTTCGCTCTCATAACATCTTGCATTACCCTCAGATCTTTCTCCAAAAATGCATCTGCAGCTGACCCATTCTTGTTTGTGCGCGTGTGTGGCGAGGGTAGTTTCCCTCAGAGTGTGATGGTAATTTTTAGGTTGCTGGGAAGGGGTGAGAACGGGAGGGGGTCTGACCAGAAACAATACTCTCATTCTGTCCAGTCACATGCCTACGGTGATATTTTGGGCTTTACTCAAAATACTTAAATGTGTCATGTGCGAGGCATTCCGTCTAGACACAAGACAACGGGGGAGACGGTTCGGGGGTTACTATTGGCTTCTGGTTACTATTGGCTTCTGGATACTATTGGCTTCTGGATACTATTGGCATTTGATTCCGATTGTTTCTTCTCTGACGATTAGAGGCATTTTCACATCTAAAACCTGTAATCTGGGACACTGTGTCTAGACAGAGTAAAGGGAGGAGGCTGCTATTATAATCACTACTCAATATGATTGTAATCTCTCAGTCAACTGAACATGATTAGTGCTGTTTGGATGACTGTTTAATCCAAGTGAATGCATTTAGAAGTGTGTGTGTGTGTGTGTTACCATGGCGTCCAGTAGGTGGATGCATCGCAGCAATTCAGGTCTGGTCTCACAGTACAGGCGGAACAGCAGTCTGCCGATGGGCTGCTTCTCACACAGACTCATGTAGTCCCGATCTGCCAGAAACACACACACACAAACTAGTATCTGGGCCTATCTGTAGAAATAACACACATTTGGAAAGACCTAGGTACGTTTACAAACACGTACAATACATTAACAGCACAGCAGCAGCGTGACACACATGTAATACTTGCACCCACACACAGCCGTTTGTTTTACTATCCTTGTGGGGACCAAAGATTTGAATCACCTAATTCTAACTCTAAAATAGCTTTTTTCCTTGTGGGGACCGGCAAAATGTCCCCAATTGTCAGAATTCCCTTGTTTTACCATTCTTGTGAGGACTTCTGGTCCCGACTAGGATAGTAAAACTAAAAACACACACCAACAGTAATGTACCGATGCTGTTGCCCAGCTCAGTGCATTGGCTGATGTGGGGGAAGCGAAGGATCTCCTTCCATTTCTTACTCCTCCCTTTCCGCTTCCCTCCTCCACCTACAGAGAGAGAGAGAGAGAGAGAGAAAAGAAGGGATGAGTGGATGAGAGGAACAAGCCATTCCAGAGAGGCACAAACACATACTGAAACAGTATGTGAGAAAGGAGAGCGAGAGAGAGCTCTGCAACTGACAAATTAGTTCCGCTCATAGCTCTGAATGTGTATATGTATCATTTTTACATAACGTCTCAGCTTCTCTTCAAATCCCTTCTCTCTTGTTATTCCTCCGTTTTCTTTTCTTCCTCTGTGTAATGCTCCGGGGAATGTGGCCATCCCAAAGCAGAACAGTGTGTGTGTGTGTATAACAGAGAATACATCCCGGACAGTCAGATTCCCATCGGAACACAGAGCTTGGCCAAAGCAGATTCTATAATACTGAATAACCATGCATATATTCCCAGCACACACACTCATCAATATCAGAAGATTAGCCATGTTTGATACTGAAATGTTGATAATGATCAATAGGTTTCCCCTTCCCTTTCTCACACTCAGGATGTCTTAACATGAGAGAGGTGGAGAGAACGAGATGGAGAGGGTGAGGGTGAGAGAGAGAGAGAAAGCGCGAGAGAGAAAGCTACATCTTTAAGCAATAATCGAGGAATGCTCCAACAAGGACGTCATGTGTTTGCCTCTCACTGTGTGTGTGAATGCTTTAGCAGCTTTCACATCCCTTTCCCTTTACTAAACCCCAACTCTTTCTCACACACCGACTGCTGCCACAGATCTTCTCCTCAGGCCTCTGTCTGGCCTGGGTTACATAATGGCCATGCCTCCTCCCCTCCCACCTCACTGATCTGACATTGACTGGATAGGTGAAAGCTATGTAGTGGAACCCTTGCAGAGGGAAGCTTTTCAGGAACAACTCCGAGGCATAACTAGGGCCCAGAGATTTTCCTGGTTGGGTCACATGGTCCCCAACCATTGGATATAATGGAGATATAACTCCAACAAGTCAAACCTATTACTGAATTATTAACCCTGACCTTAAACATTCTAAAATGCCTATTGGGTATTAGCAACAGTAACTGACATTTTTTATTTTTTTATTTTTTAATTGGGGGGGTTATTCTTTTTTTCTCACCAATTTCATATCCAATTGGTAGTTAGTCTTGTCCCATCGCTGCAACTCCCGTACGAACAACTGGGGAGAGGCGAAGGTCGAGAGCCGTGCGTCCACCGAAACACAACCCAGCCACGCCGCACCGCTTCTTGACGCAACGCCTGCTTAACACGGAAGACAGCCGCACCAATGTGTCGGAGGAAACACCGTACACCTGGCGACCGTGTCAGTGTGCATTGCGCCCGGCCCGCCACAGGAGTCGCTAGTGCACGATGGGACAAGAACATCCCTGCCGGCCAAACCCTCCCCTAACCCGGACGACGCTGGGCCAATTGTGCNAGAGAGAGAGAGAGAGAGAGAAAAGAAGGGATGAGTGGATGAGAGGAACAAGCCATTCCAGAGAGGCACAAACACATACTGAAACAGTATGTGAGAAAGGAGAGCGAGAGAGAGCTCTGCAACTGACAAATTAGTTCCGCTCATAGCTCTGAATGTGTATATGTATCATTTTTACATAACGTCTCAGCTTCTCTTCAAATCCCTTCTCTCTTGTTATTCCTCCGTTTTCTTTTCTTCCTCTGTGTAATGCTCCGGGGAATGTGGCCATCCCAAAGCAGAACAGTGTGTGTGTGTGTATAACAGAGAATACATCCCGGACAGTCAGATTCCCATCGGAACACAGAGCTTGGCCAAAGCAGATTCTATAATACTGAATAACCATGCATATATTCCCAGCACACACACTCATCAATATCAGAAGATTAGCCATGTTTGATACTGAAATGTTGATAATGATCAATAGGTTTCCCCTTCCCTTTCTCACACTCAGGATGTCTTAACATGAGAGAGGTGGAGAGAACGAGATGGAGAGGGTGAGGGTGAGAGAGAGAGAGAAAGCGCGAGAGAGAAAGCTACATCTTTAAGCAATAATCGAGGAATGCTCCAACAAGGACGTCATGTGTTTGCCTCTCACTGTGTGTGTGAATGCTTTAGCAGCTTTCACATCCCTTTCCCTTTACTAAACCCCAACTCTTTCTCACACACCGACTGCTGCCACAGATCTTCTCCTCAGGCCTCTGTCTGGCCTGGGTTACATAATGGCCATGCCTCCTCCCCTCCCACCTCACTGATCTGACATTGACTGGATAGGTGAAAGCTATGTAGTGGAACCCTTGCAGAGGGAAGCTTTTCAGGAACAACTCCGAGGCATAACTAGGGCCCAGAGATTTTCCTGGTTGGGTCACATGGTCCCCAACCATTGGATATAATGGAGATATAACTCCAACAAGTCAAACCTATTACTGAATTATTAACCCTGACCTTAAACATTCTAAAATGCCTATTGGGTATTAGCAACAGTAACTGACATTTTTTATTTTTTTATTTTTTAATTGGGGGGGTTATTCTTTTTTTCTCACCAATTTCATATCCAATTGGTAGTTAGTCTTGTCCCATCGCTGCAACTCCCGTACGAACAACTGGGGAGAGGCGAAGGTCGAGAGCCGTGCGTCCACCGAAACACAACCCAGCCACGCCGCACCGCTTCTTGACGCAACGCCTGCTTAACACGGAAGACAGCCGCACCAATGTGTCGGAGGAAACACCGTACACCTGGCGACCGTGTCAGTGTGCATTGCGCCCGGCCCGCCACAGGAGTCGCTAGTGCACGATGGGACAAGAACATCCCTGCCGGCCAAACCCTCCCCTAACCCGGACGACGCTGGGCCAATTGTGCGCCGCCCCATGGGTCTCCCGGTCGTGGCCGGCTGCGACTGAGCCTGGACTCAAACCAGGATCTCTAGTGGCACAGCTAGCACTGCCATGCAGTGCCTTAGACCACGGCACCACTCGGGAGACCAACTGTGACATTTCTACCCAGAGCACTTCCCTAGTTACGCTCAGACAACATCTCAGAGAACAAAAATACACCCCTTTATGATTCAATGGGTAAAACAATGAACAAGTAGACATGTAGACATTGCGAGGAGAGAAGAGGTTATTTCTTGTGAAGGGTCAATCTCAGGTCGATGTTATGTCTAAATAGTGGCCCTCCACCCTGTCTTTCAATTCAACACAATATATACTTGACAACAATACTCCTTCTTCCTCCCTCTGAATCTAACCTACTCTGTCTCTCTTCCTCTCTGTCGCTCCCTTCCTCCAACTCTTTCTAGCTCTCAGTCTGTCTCTTTCCTTCAATCGCCTACCTTTCGCTCTTGCCCTCTCTGTCTTAATCTCTCCCTCTTTCTCAGTCTCGCTCTCGTCTGATTCGACCCTGCGGAATCATCACTATTACATGCTGACTTCTGGTCAGTGAACTGCACTTCTGCTTTCATGGCCAATCAGTGACCTCTTTCCCTGCTACTGACCAATCAATTACCTCCTCCTAGGATAATTTAAGGTCACGGGTTTAAAACATTTTGTTCACAAGACTAACAAGCCTTCCTGTAGTTTCCTAGTAGAGAAAATACATTCTGGGTCAGCATTCACATATCTGGGACGAAGTAAAGGATGGTGCATTTGAATTGGGGCTGTTGAACTGTACTGCATTTAAACAGAGTTTGTACTCATTCGATGCACACTTGTCAGGAGTCAAAAGCATTGTGTTTTTATTTAGCATATGAGTTGTTCCCCCTGTAGAGAATTGGAGCACCATATCTGCCACATTGTTTTAGCAAAACATGTCTAGGGACCATATAAATAGATGTCGAATTCTATGGTCAGGACAATACAAAAGAACCAGAAACGCACCCTTTAAAAGTAATTGAAAAAACTACTACACTGACCAAAGCACAATGAACAAGATTGTGTCTGTGGGCAAATGAAACCCTGTTTGTTTCAGTGCACACCACTGAAACAAACAGGGACAAAGTCTACAGGAAGAAACAGGCTCAGGACTGCTCCCACAGGTGTGTGTGTGTGTGTGTGTGTGTGTGTGTGTGTGTGTGTGTGTGTGTGTGTGTGTGTGTGTGTGTGTGTG
>NC_036855.1:34579574-34608088 GCF_002910315.2 Salvelinus sp. IW2-2015
TGTGTGTGTGTGTGTGTGTGTGTGTGTGTGTGTGTGTGTGGTGTTTTTAACTGCATTTTAACTGCTTGGCAAACTCGAGTAGTACCTATGTCAGTGCAGTTAATTGTTAGCAGTAACGGACAGTCTTAGAATCTCGTCCAAGAATACAGGCGGTGCTATAAGACTTGACAGGACTTAACAGCAGAACCAGGGATGAACATATTAGAACATTACAAGCATGCAAGTACTTCCAGCGAAAAGAGCCCAAACTAAATATTGGGTAGAGGGGCGGCCATGAATTCACTTCACAGATTAAAAGCAACATTAAAAATAATAACCAAGTCAGACAAAGAGCCTCGCAGACTAGTGCTGAGCGATAAGTGCTTTTTTGAGGTCGGTTCGGTTTCAGTTCGACTATTTAAAAAAAAAAACATTAGATGCACTATGCATTACGTGGTTTGAATATTGTATGGTAGTGACTGCCCATTACTGCTTATCACTTATTAACCATCATTTACTCACATTACTTTAATAAAATATTTCAGTTGTGTATATTACATTTGTTTTATTTGATGGCCATTACTTCATTCCAAATCGTAATCTCATCTCTATAGAGCTGCTGCCTATGGTGTCTGATAAAATCACTGTTTTGTAGTTCTTCAAAGTAACTGCTGACTGCTGAATACCAACTATCAAATCACTTAGATCATACATTTTCAGGTAGCGATATTGTGTGTTTTTCTGTTTCTTCTCTTCCTCTCTGTGTCTGCCCCACACAGACCGGACAAGTAGAAGGTATGGATTATGGTCATTGTAGTTAATTATCAGGTTTTCTGCTAATATTGGCCTGTTGGAGCCTACAACTCCCTACTACTGTATATCACACAGTTCGGACTTTATCTTATTTATCTCTAGAGAAACTGCGCGTTGAGCTCACAGAAGAAAAAAAACGAACAAATATAATTCAAATAACTGATCTGATGTTGGTCAATTAGTTGATGAAAAAACTAAAATAACCAGCATTTTTGATAATCACTCAGCACTATCACAGACCGGAAGACATGACACACTAAAGTGTTGACAAAGATACATTAAAGACATTACAAGTATAATTACAGTGTAGCTACAGTGTCTTCAGAAAGTATTCCCACCCGTTGACTTATGTTTGTAAATGTATATGAAATTAAATATAGCAATACCTCCTTTACATACGTAGTCACACTTTGTTTTTCATTTCCCAATGATGGAGACCACTGTGCTCTTGGAAACGTTCAACATTCTAGAAACTGTTTTATACCCTTCCCCAGATATATGCCTCATCTCGGGGGTCTACGGACAGTTCCTTGGACTTCATGGTATAGTTTCTGCTCTGACATGCACTGCCAACTGTGGGACCTTATATAGACACATTTCTTTCTAAATCATGTCCAAACAATTGAATTGGCCACAGGATGGACTCCAATCAAGCTGTTGAAACATCTCAAGGATGATCAAAGGAAATTGGATGCAACGGAGCTCAATTTGGAGTGTCATAGCAAAAGGGTGGTGAATATTTATGTAAATGAGATATTTCTGTATTTCATTTTCAATACATTTGCTTAAATGTGTAAATACACGTTTTCACTTCGTCATTATGGGGTATTGTGTGTAGATGGGTGAAGAAGAAAAAAATCTATTTCATCCATTTTGAATTCAGGCTGTAACAAAATGTGGAATAAGTCAAGGGGTATTGATACTTTCTGAAGGCACTGTATATACAATTACAGCATGAAATTAAACTACATGTAACTACATGGTAGCTGTGTAACCAAAGAATGGTCTCTTTCTGGGAGCACATTCAGTTCTCTTTTACAATAACAACCTAGCTAGGAGTCTGTAGCAGTCAATGCTAACTACTGTAGACGGGAAGATTGCTTACCCTTACCCATGATTAAATATTCCATCAACTCTGCAGTGGATTCGTAAGCCTGCTGATAAGTCACTTCCTGTCTGTCTGTGAGTGCCGTTGAACCTCTCCTGCTGTCTGGGCCATAGTGGGAGCATAAAAGATGACCCCATTACTTCCACATGATTTATAATTCTGTTACTTCCAGGGCGGGCGACCATTGCTGCTTAATGAAGGAGAAACATTGACATGAACAGTCCAAGACTGCCTGGAATGGAATGCATCTGGCACTTTGTGATAGTGCTCAGCCTTTGTGGAAATATGTGACACTACAATAAACGAATAGGCTCAGATTTATAATCATAGTATAATGTTTAAAGATGTCCTCCAGCAATTGTTGTTGAAACTTTCACAGTTGAAAAGCGATATCCCAAGTATAAATACAGTAAAGTACACACACTGAACGGTAAAAAAACAAGTTGAGCAAAATAGTGTTTTTTTAGACAACGGCAAACTTCTAGGAGTAGGGCATTCAATGAGTTAGTCTGATGGGAATCCGTGATGTCATCGGCCTCCCCTCTCGCTTGAGGTACAATAGACAAGCAATAGAGAACAAAAGAGGAAAGGCCCACCCCCCCAATTATACTATGTCATGACATACCTGGACCACCTACTGCCTTTTGTTAAGGAAATCAGGTGCTAAATGAGGTGAAAAGGAGACTGTAGTGCCAGTAAGTGAAGTAGAAACCCTTGGCGAGCACAGTGTCTGGGTTTGTTACTGCTTTCTGTTTGACAAAGTTGGCTTGTAAAAGTATGAATAAAGTCATAAAAGTCTTGTATAAACTTTCTTTATCCTCTCCCCTTTCTCTCTCTCCTCCTCTGTCAACACATTCTGTCACAGTGTATCACACACACACACACACACACACACACACACACACCGGTCAGAGTTCATTGCGTACAGGAACCCGTCAGTTTAATTTGTTCCATGCGGACTACTCCCTTTGTTTCATATTTCTGGTTTACAGCTCTGACATCATCAACGTGAGCCAAGCAAAGTAAAAATTATGTCAGAGAGAACTACAGGTAACTGACAAAATCATGAAAACACTTGAGTAAATGAGGGATATAAAGTACATTTAAAGTAGGTGCTTCCACACAGGTGTGGTTCTTGAGTTAATTAAGGAATTAACATCTCTATCATGCTTGGTGTTCATGTATAAAAATGCTGGGCAGGCCATTATTTTGGCTACCATGGCTATGCCCCATAGGATGACAATGCCCCCATCCACAGTGTACGAGTGGTCACTGAATGGTTTTATGAGCATGAAAACAATGAAATCCTATGCCACGACCATCTCAGTCACCAGATCTAAACCCAACTGAACACTTATGGGAGATTCTGGAGCGGTGCCTGAGACAGTGTTTTCCACCACTATCATTAAATCAAATGTTATGATTTGTAGACCACAGGTGTAGACTAACACTGAAAGGCCTACTTACAGGTCCATTTCCAACAATGCAGAGTTAAAGATAAGAAATATAATAAAAAATATAAATAGTGACACAAGGAATAAATACAAAGAGAATAACAAATATAAATAAAAAGTTTAAATAACATAGCTATATATAGGGCGTAGAAAATAACATGGCTATATGCAGGGAGTACCAGTACTGACTTGATGTTCAGGGGTATGAGGTAATTGAGGTAGATATGTACTGTACATATGGGTAGGGCTAAAGTGACTAGGCAACAGGATAGATAAGACAACAGCAGCAGTGTATATAGTGAGTGTGAAAGTGTGTGTGTGGCATCAGTATGCATGTTATGTGTGTGGGTTGTATGAAGCGTGTGTGTGTGTGTGTGTGTGTGTGTGTGTGTGTGTGTGTGTGTGTGTGTGTGTGTGTGTGTGTGCTTTGCGGTGTCAGTGTAAATATGTGTGAGTGTGTGGGTAGAGTCCAGTGTGTGTGCATAGAGTTAACGAAAAAAAAGGGTAAATTCAGGTAGAGACAGACAGGTCGAATGGCAAAAGAGGGGAGCCTCTCACATTATAAGGTGCCACTTGCCCACCCTCTGGAAATTCTCGCTTCTCTTCCTTGTGAAGAGCACTCTCTCTGGAAGCTCTCAGTACAACTTGATCCCTGTTTTCTAGCTTAACTGTTTACAGGTGTGCCGCGAGGTTATGCCGCCAAGAGCAAGTACAGTATTTCGGCTCTCACCGAAAGGAACATTTTAGCTTCGTCTCCTGTGGTATCTAGCGTCACACAGCTAGCTACTGAGACTTGGTTAGCCCACGCCGCAAGGCACAAGGTAACTTGGCTAGCTTTCTGGAAAGCGAGCTAACCACACTAGCATGCTTCGCCCCGTGTGATAGCTAGCGTTAGCTAGGCTGTTAGCCCACTTGGTGAACACTAGCTAGCTAACACAAACACACAAACACCTCATGGTAAAGCGTTGAGTCATGAGTGGTTAGCAATGCCTTTCTCCTGGAGTTATAAAGGACAGCCGTACCCCATGAGAAACACACATGCTCAGGCAGCTCTCTAACGAGGCCTGCAAGTTTTGTACCGGCCCATGCTAGCTTAAGCTATGCCACTAGCCGTCTAGTTTGTCTAGCATTAAGTTGCTTTGTGCCTACTAACTGAACAGGTCCCACCACGCGGTAAGCTGGTCCATGAGACTGCCTGAAACAGGCTCGCTAATGCGGCAAGACTGGCCTTACCATAACCTGCCCGGTAGATCCGGAAATCGTGGCGACCTGGTCTCCACGCTCCCCCTGGACGAGGCTCCGCATCAGATAGAGGGGCAGTTTACTAGCGCCAGTACTAACTGAGTGACCAGAGATCCAGCAGGCTGCAGACCCACAGTCCAAGTCGCATTGAGGTCCCGCCCAGCTGATTCCCCTGTAGGAACGAAGGGGCGCCTGACCTAGGGGTACGCCCATTGCCTGTCTACGCAGACTGCTCCTGCCAAACACTACGCCCACAAATGTTTGTTTCTTTTCCGCAATGAGTCTGGATTTGACTCCCTCCCCGAACCTTCTAGAACACAAACGGACACATTCTGACTGTCTGATTGGTCCCAGAAACCGATGGATTGGGCAAAATTCGGCATTGGCTTTGATACTCTGATTGGTTAGAGACGATCCAATCTCTGAAGACTATTTTGTACAACGACGCTCATCACCACGCACCTCGTATGTAGCGAAGGCGTCATGCAAGTACGCCCCAGTGGCAGAGAGGAGCAACCAACAGTTCACTCAGTGTCCTGCCCTGCTACCTCTCGGGTGCTCCTGGAACCCTTCTCTTTGTGCAGCGACTAATTTCTATGCGTTTGCTCACAAGGAAGACAGAGGGAGCCCACTTTACCCGCGAGTGCCCTCTGTGCCACAGCTCTCCCCAACTCTTTCTCAAGTAGCCGAGGCAGGAAGAGAAACTGTCAGTCGCCACCTAGCCCTCTTCCTTATCCCAGTGTTTTAACTCTGCCCCTTTCAATAAAATACAATGAAAGGACGATTTGCTCCAACACCACCAGAGGACTGGCGCGCACGTGCAGTCCAGCGCTAGGTCTTGTCCACAGTCAATCAAAAGATAATTGTGACCTCAACTTGTCTGTTGGCTCTCCGTTACTGGAAGAGGCCTTCGATCTTCGTTCCTGGCACTCCACTAGGAGTAGTGTCAATAAGGAGGGTGGTAACGACAGACGAGTCACTCACTGGTTGGGGTGCAGTTCAGGAGGGAAAAGCAGTAAACGGTTGACAATGTCCCTTTCTCCGAGACACTTTCTGCCTTGCCTTTGGAATTGTCACATCCGGACAGACAATACGACTGTGGTAGCATACATCAAACGTCAAAGTGGCAATTGCTCTCTGCGTTCACACAGACTAACTGTCAATCAAACAGCTGTAGACTTTACCGTAAAATGCTTACTTACGAGCCCTTTCCCAACAATGCAGAGTTAAAAAGTAAGAAAAATAAATAGTAATTAGCAAAATAAACTATCAAATAAGGAAATAGTAACCCAATAAAATAACAATAATGAGGCTATTTACAAGGAATACCAGTACTGAGTCAATGTGCAGGGGTACGAGGTAGTTGAAGTAATATGTACATGTAGGTAGGGGTAAAAGTGACTAGGCAATCAGGATAAATAATAAACAGAGTAGCAGCAGCGTACAGTGCCTTGCAAAAGTATTCATCCCCCTTGGCGTGTTTCCTATTTTGTTGCATTACAACCTGTAATTTAAATGGACTTTTATTTGGATTTCATGTAATGGACATACACAAAATAGTCCAAATTGGTGAAGTGAAATAAAAAAAATAAAAAATTGTTTAAAAATCTTTTCAAAAAAATAAATAAAAGAAAAGTGGTACGTGCATAGGTATTCACTCCCTTTGCTATGAAGCTCCTAAATAAGATCTGGTGCAACCAATTACCTTCAGAAGTCACATAATTAGTTAAATAAAGTCCACCTGTGTGCAATCTAAATGTCACATGATCTGTCACATGATCTCAGTATATATACACCTGTTCTGAAAGGCCCCAGAGTCTGTAACACCACTAAGCAAGGGGCACCACCAAGCAAGCGGCACCATGAAGACCAAGGAGCTCTCCAAACAGGTCAGGGACAAAGTTGTGGAAAAATACAGATCAGGGTTGGGTTATAAAAAAATATCAGAAACTTTGAACATCCCACGGAGAACCGTTAAATCCATTATTCAAAAATTGAAAGAATATGGCACCACAACAAACCTGCCAAGAGAGGGCCACCCACCAAAACTCACAGACCAGGCAAGGAGGGCATTAATCAGAGAGGCAACAAAGAGACCAAAGATAACCCCGAAGGAGCTGCAAAGCTCCACAGCGCAGATTGGAGTATCTGTCCATAGGACCACTTTAAGATGTACACTCCACAGAGCTGGGCTTTATGGAAGAATGGCCAGAAAAAAAGCCATTGCTTAAAGAAATAAATAAGCAAACACAGTTGGTGTTCGCTAAAAGGCATGTGGGAGACTCCCCAAACATATGGAAGAAGGTACTCAGGTCAGATGAGACTAAAATTAAGCTTTTTGGCCATCAAGGAAAACGCTATGTCTGGCACAAACCCAACACCTCTCATCACCCCGAGAACACCATGGTGGTGGCAGCATCATGCTGTGGGGATGTTTTTCATCGGCAGGGACTGGGAAACTGGTCAGAATTGAAGGAATGATGGATGGCGCTAAATATAGGGAAATTCTTGAAGGAAACCTGTTTCAGTCTTCCAGAGATTTGAGACTGGGATGGAGGTTCACCTTCCACCAGGACAATGACACTAAGCATACTGCTAAAGCAACACTTGAGTGGTTTAAGGGGAAACATTTAAATGTCTTGGAATGGCCTAGTCAAAGCCCAGACCTCAATCCAAATGAGAATCTGTGGTATGACTTAAAGATTTCTGTACACCAGCAGAATCCATCCTACTTGAAGGAGCTGGAGCAGTTTTTCCTTGAAGAATGGGCAAAAATCCCAGTGGCTAGATGTGCCAAGCTTATAGAGACATACCCCAAGAGAATTGCAGCTGTTATTGTTAAACAAGGTGGCTCTAAAAGTATTGACTTTGGGGGGGGAGTGAATAGTTATGCATGCTCAAGTTTGTTTTTTGTCTGATTTCTTATTTAAAAAAATATTTTGCATCTTCAAAGTGGTAGGCATGTTGTGTAAATCAAATGATACAAACCTCTAAAAAATCCATTTTAATTCCAGGTTGTAAGACAACAAAATAGGAAAAATGCCAAGGGGGTGAATACTTTCACAAGCCACTGTATGTGAAGAGTGTGAATGTTGTGTATGTGTGAGTGTGTGGGTTGGGTAGAGACCTGTGAGTGTGCAGAGCCAGTGTAAGAATGTCAGTGCAAAAAAATGGGGTCAATGCAAATAGTCCGGATAGCTATTTGATTAACTTTTCAGCAGTCTACACGCAGTCAGTCAGGAAAGCAAAAGCTAGCTTTTTCAAGCAGAAATTTGCATCCTGTAGCTCTAACTCCAAAAAGTTCTGGGACACTGTAAAGTCCATGGAGAACAAGAGCACCTCCTCCCAGCTGCCCACTGCACTGAGGCTAGGTAACACGGTCACCACCGATAAATCCATGATAATCGAAAACTTCAACCAGCATTTCTCAACGGCTGGCCATGCCTTGCACCTGGCTACTCCAACCTCGGCCAACAGCTCCGCCCCCCCCACCGCAGCTACTCGCCCAAGCGTCCCCAGCTTCTCCTTTACCCAAATCCAGATAGCAGATGTTCTGAAAGAGCTGCAAAACCTGGACCCATACAAATCAGCTGGGCTTGACAATCTAGACCCTCTATTTCTGAAACTATCCGCCGCCATTGTCGCAACCCCTATTACCAGCCTGTTCAACCTCTCTTTCATATCGTCTGAGATCCCCAAGGATTGGAAAGCTGCCGCGGTCATCCCCCTCTTCAAAGGGGGAGACACCCTGGACCCGAACTGTTACAGACCTATATCCATCCTGCCCTGCCTATCTAAGGTCTTCGAAAGCCAAGTTAATAAACAGATCACTGACCATCTCGAATTCCACCGTACCTTCTCCGCTGTGCAATCCGGTTTCCGAGCCGGTCACGGGTGCACCTCAGCCACGCTCAAGGTACTAAGCGATATCATAACCACCATCGATAAAAGACAGTACTGTGCAGCCGTCTTCATCGACCTGGCCAAGGCTTTCGACTCTGTCAATCACTGTATTCTTATCGGCAGACTCAGTAGCCTCGGTTTTTCTGATGACTGCCTTGCCTGGTTCACCAACTACTTTGCAGACAGAGTTCAGTGTGTCAAATCGGAGGGCATGTTGTCCGGTCCTCTGGCAGTCTCTATGGGGGTACCACAGGGTTCAATTCTCGGGCCGACTCTTTTCTCTGTATATATCAATGATTTTGCTCTTGCTGCGGGCGATTCCCTGATCCACCTCTACGCAGACGACACCATTCTATATACTTCCGGCCCTTCCTTGGACACTGTGCTATCTAACCTCCAAACGAGCTTCAATGCCATACAACACTCCTTCCGTGGCCTCCAACTGCTCTTAAACGCTAGTAAAACCAAATGCATGCTCTTCAACCGTTCACTGCCTGCACCCGCCCGCCCGACTAGCATCACCCCCCTGGACGGTTCCGACCTAGAATACGTGGACATCTATAACTACCTAGGTGTCTGGCTAGACTGCAAACTCTCCTTCCAGACTCATATTAAACATCTCCAATCCAAAATCAAATCAAGAATCGACTTTCTATTTCACAACAAAGCCTCCTTCACTCACGCCGCCAAACTTACCCTGGTAAAACTGACTATCCTACCGATCCTCGACTTCGGCGATGTCATCTACAAAATAGCTTCCAATACTCTACTCAGCAAACTAGATGCAGTTTATCAAAGTGCCATCCGTTTTGTTACTAAAACACCTTATACCACCCACCACTGCGACCTGTATGCTCTAGTCGGCTGGCCCTCGCTACATATTCGTCGCCAGACCCACTGGCTCCAGGTCATCTACAAGGCTATGCTAGGTAAAGTGCCGCCTTATCTCAGTTCACTGGTCACGATAACAACACCCACCCGTAGCACGCGCTCCAGCAGGTATATCTCACTGATCATCCCCAAAGCCAACACCTCATTTGGCCACCTTTCCTTCCAGTTCTCTGCTGCCTGTGACTGGAACGAATTGCAAAAATCGCTGAAGTTGGAGACTTTTATTTCCCTCACCAACTTTAAACATCTGCTATCTGAGCAGCTAACCGATCGCTGCAGCTGTACATAGTCCATCTGTAAACAGCCCACCCAATTTACCTACCTCATCCCCTTACTGTTTTTATTTATTTACTTTTCTGCTCTTTTGCACACCAGTATCTCTACTTGCACATGATCATCTGATGATTTATCACTCCAGTGTTAATCTGCTAAATGTTTATTATTCGCTCCTATGGCCTATTTATTGCCTACCTCCTCATGCCTTTTGCACACAATGTATATAGACTAATTTTTTCCCCTACTGTGTTATTGACTTGTTTATTGTTTACTCCATGTGTAACTCTGTGTTGTTGTCTATTCACACTGCTATGCTTTATCTTGGCCAGGTCGCAGTTGTAAATGAGAACTTGTTCTCAACTAGCCTACCTGGTTAAATAAAGGTGAAATTAAAAATAAAATTAAAAAGTCTTATGGCTTGGGGGTAGAAGCTGTTCAGGAGCCTTTTGGTCCCAGCAGAGAAAACAGTCTATGACTTGGGTGGCTGTAGTCTTTGACCATTTTTAGAGCCTTCCACTGACACCGCCTGGTATAGAGATCCTGGATGGCAGGGAGCTACCCTCTCTTGCGCCTTGCTGTCAGATGCTAAGCAGTTGCCATACCAACTTCAGTTGAGGCTAGGAAAGAGGCCAGGAAAGGACACAGTCACACACACACACAATGCAACCAGATAGTCCCAAAGAAGGACTATGTGGGAACCACTTCAACAGCGCAAAACATCCAGAGATCTTGCCAAGAAAG
Source organism: Salvelinus sp. IW2-2015 (assembly GCF_002910315.2). Lineage (NCBI taxonomy): Eukaryota > Metazoa > Chordata > Actinopteri > Salmoniformes > Salmonidae > Salvelinus > Salvelinus sp. IW2-2015. Next base: position 34,589,982 of record NC_036855.1, read on the forward strand.
TCTATTACTCAACATACTTATGCAAAAAGACTTCATTGGGTTAAATAATGTGTGAACTCCCTGGCAATAGCATTAAACAAAGGAACATTCAAAACGGATTAAATTATTTTTCTCATCCATCTACACACAATACCCCAAAATGACAAAGTGAAAACATTGTTTTAGACATTTTTGCAAATGTATTGAAAATGAAATACAGAAATATCTCATTTACATAAGTATGCACATCCCTAAGTATATACATGTTAAAATCCCTTTTGGCAGCGATTACAGCTGAGTCTTTCTGGATAAATCTCTTAAGAGCTTTGAACACCAGGATTGTACAATATTTGCGCATGATTCTTAGAAAAATTATTCAGCTATGTCAAGTTGGTTGTTCATTGCTAGACAGCCATTTAAGTCTTGCCATAGATTTAAGTCAGAACAGTAACGAGGCACTTAGGAACATTCAATGTCGTCTTGGTAAACAACTCCAGTGTATATTTGGCCTTGTGTTTTAGGTTATTGTCCTGCTGAAAGGGGAATTTGTCTCCCAGTGTCTGGTGGAAAGCAGACTGAACCAGGTTTCCCTCTAGGATTTTGCCTGTTCTTAGCTCTATTCCATTTCTTTTTATTTAAAAAACTCCCTAGTCCTTAACGATAACAAGCATACCCATAACATGATCAAATCAAATTATATTTGTCACATGCGCCGAATACAACCTTACCGTAAAATGATTACTTATAAGCCCTTAACCAACAATGTAGTTTTAAGAAAATATGTAGCCTGGTGCTTGAAAATATGAAGAGTGGTACTCAGTGTTGTGTTGGATTTGCCCCAAACAAAACGCTTTGTATTCAGGACATAGAGTTCATTTCTTTGCCACATTTTTTTCAATTTTACTTTAGTGCTTTATTGCAAACATGATGCATTTAAAAAAAATATACTGTATGCATTCTGTACAGGCTTCCTTCTCGTCAATCTGTCATTTAGGTTAATATTGTGGAGTAACTACAAACTTGTTGTGCCATCCACAGTTTTATACTATCACAGCCATTAAACTCTAACTATTTTAAAGTCACTACTGGCCTCATGGTGAAATCCCTGAGCGGTTTCATTCCTCTCCGGCAACTAAGTTAGGAAGGATGCCTGTGTCTTTGTAGTGACTGGGTGTATTGATACACCATCCAAAGTGTAATTAACAGTGGTGGGCCGTCAGGGCCAGCAAGGCCTTCTCTGCTGGCCTAAACATCATCAGAATATATATAATTTTTAAATATATTTTCCCACAAATATGTATTMAATTATTCCCCAGAGTAAGAGTTATACTCTTCATTTCATAGCTTTCCTCTTGGTTGCACTGCTTCCAGCCCCAGGTTGAGATTTGGAGGGCTGGTCTTTATGTTAGATCTTTTATCCAATCATATTCAGCCATCATGTGTTGCCAGGGGTCTAAAATCTGCCCTCAGGTCTTCAGAATCAACAGTGCGGGCGCTTGTAGCTTAAAGTGAATGGAAATTAAAATTTAGTGTCAACCAATCAGCTTTAGAGTTGGCTATTGTACGCCTGCTGGCTGGCTCCAGTGTTACACAGGAGCCAGCTAGCAGGCGTAGTGCGTGCRCGTCTTTTGATTGGATTACCAATATTGAGAGGCAGGTCCTATGGGCAGAACCTCAGAACTAGGAAACTGAATTTGATAAACGAATTAATTCGCGTACTACTAAGCTGTTTTTTCAACCCACAATGGCGGAAGGAGGAGAAGATATCGATTTGGTCGAGGATATAATTATAACGCCATTCTCAAGACGAACTTTTCAAGAAAAGTTAGACATTGTAAGGAGAGGTCGCCCGACGCCGACGCTACAAAGCCTGTCACAGGCGGGAAAGGGGTTCGTTCGCCACTTTCAAAGTTCCAACTACGAGCGCTATCAATGGCTCGCAGGCTCCGAGAAGCACTGCAAACTGTACTGCTGGGAATGCCTATTATTTGCAAGTGATCGATTTGGTGTTTGGAGCCACACTGGCTTTGCAAACTTGAGTTGTCTAACCAAGGCAGCAACGAGACACCAAAGTACGGCTGGGCACTTACAAGCAATGGTGCTTTTGAAAACTTTTGGGGACACCCGAGTGGATCTACAGCTCAACGAACAAGGGCAACGGAGCTGCACAATGAAAAGGTGAAGAAAAATAGGGAAATATTGAAAAGACTCATTGATTGTGTCATGTTTTTGGGTAAACAGGAACTTTCATTTAGGGGACACGATGAAAGTGCTGACTCCACAAACAAAGGGAACTACGTGGAGCTTCTTTCTTTTCTTTCTGAAAGCAACACAGATTTACAATACCACCTGTCCACTAACAAAGTGTTCATTGGGACGTCAGGCAAAATACAAAATGACCTAATTTATGCTATTGCTGAAGTGATGGGAGAAGAGATCAAAATGGAGATTAAAAAAGCTCYCTTTGTTGCTGTTATGGTGGACGAGACAACAGATGTGGGAAATGCAGCACAGCTCTCACTCGTCCTGCGTTATGTGACGGACACAGGAGTCAAGGAGCGATTTATCCGATTTGAAGATGTGACAAGTGGCAAGCGAGCTGATGACATTGCCGCTCTTATTTTCCGTTTCTTGGMGGAAAATGAATGTAGTCTGGAWAAAGTTGTGGCACAGTGTTTTGATGGCGCAGCAGTCATGGCATCTGGACTCAATGGGGTGCAGGCTAAAGTTAAGGAGAGGGCACCGATGGCCTTATTCATTCACTGCTATGCACATCGACTAAATTTAGTACTGACTCAAGGAGCCTCAAAGCTTAAAGAATGCACGGTCTTCTTTGCCAACCTCAATGGCCTTGCAGCATTTTTCTCACGATCCCCTAAGCGCACGCAACTGCTGGATGACATCTGCAAGCGTCGTCTTCCTAAGGTTGCACCAACGAGGTGGCAATATACATCTAGATTGGTCAATGCAGTCTTTGAAAAGAGAGTTGCCCTAAAGGAGCTGTTTAACCACTTACTGGAACATCATGATGACCATGACGGGGATACTGTGCTTATGGCTGATGGATTTAATGCACGTTTGGATGATTTTGAGTTTTGTTTTTTGCTTGAAACATTCAATGGGATTTTTTATTATTCGGATGTGCTTTTTGGAATTCTACAGAAACAAACTTTGGATGTACAATTCTGCCTGACAAGGGTGAACGAGTTTTGTGACACAATTGAGCGAGAGAGGCGCAGGTTCAGTCAAATCTACGATGACACAGYGCGCATCTCAAGTTCACCYAGCGCACGCAGAGGCCCAGCACAAGGAGACCCTCGCACATACTACCAACAACTCCACAGMAATATTCTGGACAACATTCTTTGCCAGATACGAAACAGGTTTCAAGACCACGAAAAATTTATGTTTCTCTCCCTCCTGGACCCCCRGCACTTTCAGACCTACCGGAAAAAATTCCCGCAAACAGCCTTCTCCAGCTTAACAGAGAGTCACAGAACACTGTTCGACCTATCCAAGCTAAAAACAGAACTGACTGTAATGTATGCTATGACTGATTTTGAAGGGAAAAGTCCCTCTGATCTCCTTGATTTCCTTAAGCAGAAAAATCTGAATGAGGACATGGGGCAACTTTACACATTGGCATGTGTGACAGTGACTATCCCTGTGTCCACAGCTTCTGTCGAGCGGTCATTCTCGGCCTTAAAGCGAATCAAAACGTATTCCAGAAATGCTACTGGACAGACTCGGCTTTCAGCATTAGCCTCCATGTCGATAGAAAAGGACTTATTGGTGGAACTAAAACGCACAGATAGACTGTACAACAGAGTCATTGAAGTCTTCTTGAGGAAAGAAAGGAGGAAGGATTTTGTGTTCAAATAATCAGTCTTTGGTGAGTAGGCATACAATGCATTTTATTTTTTATTAAATGTGTATGTATGTTTCGCATTTTATTTCGTTAATATTAAATAGCCTATATATTAACAAAATAAAATGGCAAATAGCCTGTTGCAAATTATTTGTTTTCTTTCTTTTATTTTCAGTGAATAGTTATGTGTCTTTATCATCACGGTGAAACTGCTTTGGGTGCGACAATGCGCTGTTTAGTGAACACACTGTATTTTTAATTTTTTGGACTTAAAGCTCAAAGTTTGTGGACCAGAAATGGATAGAAGAAGAATATTAATATAACTCTGTTGCACTCGACTATGTTCTTGCCTATTAGTTGAACTGTACTCTTCCCCTGCAATTCTCTGAATAAAAATGTCAATTTCAAGGTGACACAACGCCTGGTTATACTGCGTTTCTGTCTAAATGTATAGTGTCTAGAGCCATGGCATCATAATGATGGTAATAAGAGGTGGATTAATTCGGGTGGGACTGTGTAGGACCTCACTGAAGGCCCAGGCCCCAGGCCCACGGCATGCCACTGGTAATTAATAACTTCATCATGCTCAAAAGGGATATTCAATGTCTTCTTTTTTTCATTTTGACCCAAATTACCATAGGTGCACTTCTTTGCGAGGCACTGGAAAACCTCCCTGGTCTTTATGGTTGAATCTGTTAAACACTATTATTGCATACAGAGACTCTATGCAACTTATCATGTAACTTGTTAAGCCTATTTTTACTCCTTAACTTATTTAGTCTTGCCGTAATAAAGCGGTTGAATACTTATTGAATCAAAACATTTCAGCTTTTCATTTTAAATTGTAACATAATTCCACGTTGACATTATGGGGTATTGTGTATAGGCCAGGGACACAAAATCTCGAATTAATCAATTTTAAAGTCAGGCTGTAACAACAAAATGTGGACAAAGTCAAGGGGTGTGAATACATTCTGAAGACACTGTAGATTCAGAGTTCTGTCCTGTGTGTGTGAAATCACACACAGTCAACACACTACACAATCTTACACTGCGGATGTGACAACTAAAAAAACCACATCCTGAATTCTAGACTGTATGACACACAAAATTAAATTAAAAACCCACATCTGCAAACTGTATGTATGCAGGTGAACGTGAAAGTCAGACTTTCGTTTGGAAGAAAGGCATTTCACTGTACTTGTGCATGTGACTTTTAAACTTGTTAGCACATAGTGTGAGAATCCTCGTTTAACCATGTGTAATATCCTGACTGACAGAGCCTATTTCCCTCAGTGTGTTGACAGTGGTCTAACACAAAACGAGAGTTGATTGAAAGTGGGCTAATAATGCCTTCCTCCGATGTTCATTGAAAAAAGGCACATTGTTGTCCAGTTCCATTTCTGTTCCACTTACCTTGGTCCTTCCCAGGGGTGTGGTGATGCCGGAGCACGGAAGAGCAGAGCTCCCTCACTTTTAAAAATGTGAGAACGAACATTGTAAAATGTATTCTGATTAATTCAAAATAAATAATATTTCATTACCACTAAAATTCCATAAAAAAATGATTGAATGACAAACCAAATAATAATGTGTAGCAGCCTAGAGGTAGATATCGTAAATGGTGGTTTCTTCGCCATCTTCCCGCTGGCGGTGGCAAGAATGATGAAGAACTACAGGCTATGTGTGTTCACTTTGGAGGCCCGACCAGTTGGGCCAAATAGCGTTGAATAAAAAAAAAATCTAAATTCACTGTGTGTCTGTCGTAATGTTCATAAAACTCCACGAGCCCCCTCTCGCGCAGTGGAACCCAGAATGATATGTAACCACTACGGTGACACCGTTCTACCGAGGACACCCAAACCAGAGTGGCCACTGCAAAGCCCAAGGAGCCTGATCCTCTCTGGAAGTTGCTGTAGCCCTGCTTGGGATATTTAGCCTACATTGGCTATTGGTTGAGATATTCTAGCTTGGTATGTCAGAGTGGGCAATTGGAAATGTGAATTGGGCCAGGTTGGAGGTAATAATGCATTTAGGTTATCATTTATTGAGATGCATGAATACACCACACCAAAAGATTGATTTTATGGGTGTTTTAAAATGAATTTCCTGAAATTCTACATAGTAATGATTTATCTTTATTACTTGGTCAATTGATTTGATATCATGTTTAATCTATGCAAATAAATTATATGAATTTATGTTTTCTTTTATTCTGTAACAAGGTATATTTTAACCATGTGTTCAAGCTAATCAAATCAAAGTGTATTTATGAAACAGCATGTAAGCTACACAATACAACGCAAACAGTAACTCACAATAACGCTCCTCGCAAACAGTGCAATGATATTAAGCTATATGTATTTGTATTTACGTTAGGCTATAGCCTACAAATAGCTATACCACACAGTAGTTATAATCCTACTAGGCTACAGGTCTACTGCAAATTATTGTTCTTTATTCCAGAATTGTCCAAATGGCCGAGCTATCCTTCCACCACAAGTTGGATCAACTTCTTAAAGATCATTGCGCTATCCTGGCACTGTCCTTTCAGCACCTATGCCTAATAGTCATACTCATTAGGTTAGCTGAAGTCAAATTCTCATGCGCCAAAACTCAACAGAGCTCATGCGCCAAAACTCACTAGGCAGGTACATGCTTTGATTGAAACAAAAAAGGCTAATCGTTTGTTAAAGGGATACTTCAGGTTTTGTCAATGGGGCCCTTAATCTACTTCCCCAGAGTCATATGAACTCATAGATATAATTTTTTATGTCTATGCGTGCAGTTTGAAGAAAGTTGCTAACTAGCACAATTGCTAACTAGTGTTAGCGCAAAGACTGGAAGTCTGTGGGTATCTGCTAGCTGCAGATACCCATAGACTTCCAGTCACTGTGCTAACGCTAGTGAGCATTGACTTGCAAAACTACCTCTTACTTCCTTCATACTGGACACAGAGACATAAAAAGTTCATCTGACGAGGTCAGTAAGGGTAGGTAACGACACATCCGCCATGCTGATCCTCAACACGGGGGGTGCGTGCTCAGTCCCCTCCTGTACTCCCTGTTCATTCATGACTGCATGGCTAGGCACGACTCCAACACCATCATTAAGTTTGCTGATGACACAACAGTGGTAGGACTGATCACCGACAACGATGATACAGCCTATAGTGAGGAGGTCAGAGACCTGGCTGTGTGGTGCCTGGACAACAACCTCTCCCTCAACGTGATCAAGACAAAGGAGATGATTGTGGACTACAGAAAAAGGAGGACCAAGCACGCCTCCATTCTCATCGATGGGGCTGTAGTGGAGCAGGTTGAGAGCTTCACGTTCCTTGGTGTCTGCATCACCAACAGACTATCATGGTCCAAGCACACAAAGACAGTCATAAAGAGGGCACAACAAAACCTATTCCTCCTCAGGAGACTGAAAAGATTTGGCATGGGTCCTCAGATCCTCAAAAAGTTTTACAGCTGCACCATCGAGAGCATCCTGAATGGTTACATCACTGCCTGGGTATGGCAACTGCTCGGCCTCCGACCGCAAAGCACGACAGAGGGTAGTGCGTATGGCCCAGTACATCACTGGGGCCAAGCTTCCTGCCATTCAGGACCTCTATACAAGCAGAGGAAGGCCCTAAAAAATTGTCAAAGACTCCAGCCACCCTAATCATAGACTGTTCTCTCTGCTACCGCATGGCAAGCGGTACCAGAGTGCCAAGTCTAGGTCAAAGAGGCTACTAAACAGTTTCTACCCCAAGCCTATAAGACTCCTTGAGAACAGCTAAATCAAATGGCTACAAGAACTATTTGCATTCCCCCCCCCACCCCCACCTCCTCCTATTTTAACACTGCGCTATTCTGTGTTATTTATGCTAGGTCATTTAAAACTTACTCTACTCTACCTACTGTGTACATATTACCTTCAGATCGCCCCTCGACTAACCAGTGCCCCGCACATTGACTCTGTACCGGTACCCTTTATATATACATCGTACGTTTGTTTTTATCTGCTGCTCTTTAATTATTGTTTCTTTTTATTTTCTTTTATTTTTTACTTTTATTTTTACACTTATTTTTCCTAAAACGCATTGTTGGTTAAGGGCTTTGTAAAGTAAGCGTTTCACTGAAGTACTACACCTGTTGTATTCGGCGCATTGACAAATAACATTGATTTGATTCTGGGGAAGTAGAGTACAGTTGCCAAAATCCTAAAGTATACTCTAACCCATCGGCTCCTAATTCGCTCACAAAACAGTAATTCAAGAAGATCAAATGCATATTTCGTATGCACACGACTTGAGACAATCAAAATGATTGGCATGAAGCTGCAGCTTTTGAAGAATTATCATTCACAATTGCAGTGAGATGGCCTGTTTTTAAATTAGTGTACCTATGCCTAACTTTGTGATTGAGGTAGTTAAATTCAAAACTGTCTGTAGACAATGTGTGGGGGCCATAAGCATAAAGTTGCATTGAGGATGCATTTTATGCATTCTCTATAATGCACAGGCTATTCAATTTGGCTACATCTACAACCTACAAATAGGAACGTTATCAAGGTAATACACAATTTTTGGAGCCCACAATTTTGTAGCCCCAGCTGGTATAATATATATACAGTATATATACAGTGGGCAAAAAAGTATTAGTCAGCCACCAATTGTGCAAGTTTATCTCAATATACTTTAGTTATTACCCTTTTTGCAATGACAGAGGTCAAACGGTTTTCTGTAAGTCTTCAAAGGTTTTCACACCTGTTTGGGTATTTGTGCCCATTCCTCCATGCAGAATTCCTCTAAGGCAGTGATGTTTGGGCTGTCTGCTGAAGGCAACACAGACTTCAACTCCTCCAAACGATTTTCTATGGGTTGAGATCTAGAGACTGGCTAGGCCACTCAGGACCTTGAAATCTTCATCCGAAGCCACTCTTCGTTGCCCGGGTGGTGTGTTGGGATCATTGTCATGCTGAATACCCAGCCAGCGTTTCATCTTCAATGCCCTTGCTGATGGAAGGAGGTTTTTCACTCAAACTCATCGATACATGGCCCCATTCATTCTTTCCTTTATACGGATCAGTCGTCCTGGTCCCTTTGCAGAAAAACAGCCCCAAAGCATGATGTTTCCACCCCCATGCTTCACAGTAGGTATGGTGTCTTTGGATGCAACTCAGCATTCTTTGTCCCCAAACCCGAGAGTTGAATTTTACCAAAAAGTGATATTTTGGTTTCATCTGACATTCCCAATCTTCGTCTGGATCATCCAAATGCTCTCTAGCAAACTTCAGACGGGCTGGACATAAACAGGAGACACGTCTGGCACTGCAGGATTTCGCAGTCCCTGGCGCGTAGTGTGTTACTGATGGTAGGCTTTGTTTACTTGGTCCCAGCTCTCTGCAGGTCATTCACTAGGTCCCCCCGTGTGTCTGGGATTTTTGCTCACCGTTCTTGTGATCATTTTGACCCCACGGGGTGAGATCTTGCGGGAGCCCCTATCGAGGGAGAATATCGTGGTCTTGGTGTTTCCATTCCTAATAATTGCTCCCACAGTTGATTTCTTCAAACAAGCTGCTTACCATTTGCAGATTCAGTCTTCCCGCCTGGCAGGTCTACAATTGTTTCTGGTGTCCTTTGACAGCTCTTTGGTCTTGGCCATAGTGGAAGTTTGGAGTGTGACTGTTTGAGGTTGGGGACAGTGTCCTTTTATACTGATAACTCAAGTTCAAACAGGTCCATAATACAGGAATCGAGTGGAGGACAGAGGAGCTCTTAAAGAAAAGTTACAGGTCTGTGAGAGCCAAGAAATCTTGCTTGTTTGTAGGTGACCAAATACTATTTCCACCATAATTTGCAAAAAAATTCATTAAAAATCCTACAATGTGATTTTGGATCTTTTTTTTTCTCATTTTGTCTGTCATATTGAAGTGTACCTATGATGAAAATTACAGGCCTCTCTCATCTTTTTAAGTGGGAGAACTTGCACAATTGGTGGCTGACTAAATCCTTTTTCCCCCACTGTAGTGTGAACAGTGGTGTAATATAATTTTAAATCTGCTCCCTCACCTACAAATAAAATCGCACTACACCACTGTTCACACTATATATACTGTATATATATATACAGTGGGCTCCAAAATTACTGGCACCCTGACTGGCAATGCACAAACAATGCTTAAACAAATATAAACAATTATAGAGATAAACTCAAAATACCAACATGTGAGAAATACTGTACTTTATTAATGTTTCAATGGAACCAACTAAAATCATTCAATTATTTAATACAAAATAAATTTAACCAAAATCAAGGTTTCATAATTATTGGCACTCCTCATTTAGTACTTAGTGCAACCACAAGGGACGTTCTCTTGATAAGTGCGTGATTTTTACAATTTTTCTGTCCTGCTAATCCAGCGTTTCCCAAACTCGGTCCTCGGGACACCAAGGGTTGTAAGTTCTGGTTTATGCACTAACACTACACAGCTGATTAAAAAATAAATACTAAATAAAGCAACTGGGATGTTAGTCCATTTAGTGAGGTAGGATTTAATTGATTTAAGCGTTCTGCTAAAGTTTCTGGCAATGGTTTTATCTGAGGAAGGGAATAGATCTACTCCCAAATATTTTAAATGGGAAACAATTGGGATTCCATAAGTAGAGATGGAGTACTCCATCGGGGTAGGGCAGATTTGGTTAGATTAATTTTACAATTTGAGATTAAGCTGAATTTACCTATGATCTTCAATGCGTTTGGGAACGATTGAGATACATTGTCTAGATATAGTAAAATATAATATGCGTATATTGAAATGATCAGTAGATTTGAGGGAAATTGGTGTTATTTCATTCGATTGACGAATGGCCTGGGCTAGGTGTTCCATAGATAATAAAAACACCAAAGGAGAAATTGGATCGCCTTGCATGCTGCTTCTAGTGATTCTGAACGGCGCAGATATTGCCTCTTATAACTATGGCTGAGGGATTGGCATATAGTATTTTAATCATATTAATGAAATTGGAGCCAATTCCCATATGTTCCAAGACAGACCAGAGATATGACCATTCTATTATATCACAAACTTGTTCTGCATTGACAGATGAAACAGCCAGAGGAGCTGTTGTTTCTGATTAAACATTTAAGATATGTAATAGTCTGAGGTTATCCTAGGATAAATGTTTTTTAATAAACCTGCTTTGGTCCGTGTGGACCAATTTGGGTAAGTAAGTCTCGAAACGACAACATTTTGGAAAACAGTTAAATATCTGTCTTAATCAAAGATAGGGGGCGAAAGTCCCGAGTGGCGCAGCGGTCTAAGGCACTGCGGTGCTTGAAGTGTCACTATAGATCTGGATTCGATCCCGGGCTGTGTCACATCCAGCCACGACCGGGAGACCCATGAGGCAACACACAATTGGCACAGAGTTGTCCGGGTTAGGGGAGAGTTTGGTCGGCCGGGATGTCCTTGTCACTTCTGTGGCGGGCCGGGCGCATGCACGCTGACACAATCGCCAGTTGTACGAGACTAACTACAGAGACTAACTACCAAGACTAACTACCAATTGTATATCACGAAATTGGGGAGAAAAAGTGGTAAATAAAACATGATAAGGGGTGATAAGGATGACACCCAGTGTTCTCACTATCTTTTTTAAAATAACGACTCAAAACTTAGAGCTGTTTTCACATCTCTTCCAAATGAAACTTTGTGAATGGCTGTGTTAATAATTTTGAGCAATAGTGGACCTAATTGATTCCCTCATTTTAAATATACCTCAGGGGGAATAACATTCGATCCAGGTGATTTGCCTTTATTCATGCTATCCAATGCTCAGTGGTGAAAAATGCACTCAATTGTCATACTTGAGTACAAGTAAAGATACCTTAATAGAAAATGATTTAAGTAAAAGTGAAAGTCACCCAATAAAATACTATTTAAGTAAAAGTCTAAAAGTATTTGGTTTTAAATATACTTAAGTATCAAAAGTAAATGGAATTGCTCAAATATACTTAAGTATCAGAAGTAAAAGTATAAATCATTTCAAATTCCTTATATTAAGCAAACCGGACAGCACAATTTTCTTGTTTTTTATTTATTTACGGATAGCCAGGGGCACACTCCAACACTCCGACTTATATTTAGAAAACTGGCAGTAGGTGCTGACCAGGGATGTTATCTTGATAAGTGAGTGAATTGGACCATTTTCCTTTCAAAATGTAACGAATTCTTTTGGGTGTCAGGGAAAATGTATGGAGTAAAAAGTACATTATTTGGAGTAAAAAGTACAGGAGTGTAGTGAAGTAAAAGTTGGCTAAATTATAAATAGTAAAGTACAGATACCCCAAAAAACTACTTAAGTAGTAATTAAAGTATGTTTACTTGAGTACTTTACACCACTGCATTAAGAGAGATTTGGGCTCCCAGTGAGGCCGCTTCTTCTGTTGAGAGAAGAGGAGTTGTTCATTCTTTTAGAAAGGACTTAGTCTGGATTTGCAGTCAGAGGTGTACAGTTCTTTATAAAAGGCAGGAGAATCTTTGATTAATTTGGGTTTTGATTGTACTGTTTCAGATACAATAGTTGCTATATCAGCTAATTGATTATTTTTTACATTTTATTTTACCTTTATTTAACTAGACAAGTCAGTTAAGAACAAATTCTTATTTTCAATGACGGTCTAGGAACAGTGGGTTAGGGGGTAGAACGGCAGATTTTTACCTTGTCAGCTACGGGATTTGATCTTGCAACCTTTCGGTTACAAGTCCACTAGGCTACCTGCCACCCCATTACTGCATAGCTTGTTGGCTAGTAAATTACTGGGACGATTACCATGGAAGTAATGATTGAGTCTAACAACTCGATGGATGGCAAATTCTGCTCTCTGTCTTATCAATAAATTAAGTTCTGTCTTGACTTTGGAAAGAGTAGTAGCTAACTGGTGTGAAAAAGTGTTTGTTGAGAACGCTCTAACGCAGTTAACAACATTTCTTTAATTGTGATTTATTCAACCCAGACGCAAATGCAGTTGCATTATTTTTCATAAAACCTTTTGTGGCATTCCATAGAATTCGGGGGTCATCGACAAATTTTATTGGTCATTGTGAATTCATTTAGTGCCGTTTCAAATGTATCACAGAATGCAGGATTTTGTAGTAATGAAACGTTGAAACGCCGTCTTGTGGCTCTTTGAAAAGATTCTGAAATGTCTAATTGGCAGTACTAGGCGTGGTGATCGGTGATCAAGCTCATAGGTCAAATTTCTATTTTCTTAATTTGAGAAAATAGAGGTGTAGATAAAAATATAAATTCGATTCGGGATAATGTTTTATGCTTATTTGAGTAGAAAGTGTACTTGTTTGCTTTTGGATTATTTGCTCGCCAGGCATCACTGAGGTTGTAATTAGAGAGTATATGTTGGAGAGCCTTGGCTGCGTGTGGATTGCAGTTGGTCTTATTAGATTTGTCCCGCATGTCCAAAATTTAATTTTCGTCTGTCCCAATAACACAATGGAACTCAGTTCATTTAACAATATGCTGTTCAGAGAATCAAAAAAACGTAGGATCATACACATTAATAAAGGCAATTTTATTTTCATGATGGATACATTTAATGGAAAGTGATTCTGACTTCTTGGTCTTTGCCTTTACCCAAGACGGTGATTTTGAGTTTATTATGCATCATTATGATTATACCTTTAGCTTTGTTTGGGGCTGATGAAAAAGCAGACAGTTTGTACAAATGGTTCTGCATTTTATGTTGTCGTTATGGAGCAGGTGTGTTTCTTGGAGTATTGCTATATCAGTATGATTTCTTGCTAGGATTTCAAGACAGCTGGAACATTTGATAAGACAATTTAGGCCTTTTAAATACCAAGAGAGAATAGCTAGTGCTTCCATTGTTTTTCAGAAAGGAATGTTATATTAATTATAGAATTGTTATCTTTAGTATTGATGAGCTCATGGATGTGTAACAAAAAATGCCAAGAGTGTGCAAAGCTGTCAAAGGCAAAGGGTGGCTACTTTGAAGAATCTCAAATATGAAATATATTTGGATTTGTTTAACACTTTTTTGGTTACTATATGATTCCATATGTGTTCTCATAGTTTTGACGTCTTCACTATTATTCTACAAAGTAGAAAATAGTAAAAATAAAGAAAAACCCTGGAATGAGTACTGTAGGTGTCCAAAATTTTGACTGGTACTGTACAGTAGATCTTCACAATTGTTCATCATGGCCTATAGGCCAAGTCCTTCCAGGGAGATAAATTAAATAGCCTGCACTAAACGAAAGGGGACAGCAATCAACAGGAAGGAAAAAAATAACAGAAGCAATTAGCCCATATGGGACTGGCCATCTCTCCTTAGCAGTAGCAAAACATATAATGTAGGGGAATAGCTTCCAACTGATATAGCCATATTTTGCAAATGTATGAATTCAACGCACTGTAGCCCCACAAGGAAGCAGCCCCAGTCCTTGTGACAACTTAATATATTGACCATTGTTCATTAAATTGGCATGATGTCATCACTGTGTTAATATCCTGGACCAAAATATAAATGCAACATGTAAAGTGTGTTGGTCCCATGTTTTATGAGATAAAATAAAAGATCCCAGGAATGTTTAATATGCACAAAAAGCTTATTTCTCTACAATTTTGTGCAGGAATGTGTTTACATCCCTGTCAGTGAGCATTTCTCCTTTACCAAGATAATCCATCCACCTGACAGGTGTGGCATATCAAGAAGCTGATTAAACAGCATGATCATTACACAGTTGCACCTTGTGCTGGGGACAATGAAAGGTCACTCTATAATGTGCCATTTTGTCACAACATACTGCCACTGATGTCTCAAGTTGAGGGAGTGTGCAATTGGCATGCTGACTGCAGGAATGTCCACCAGAGCTGTTGCCAGATAATTTAATGTTCATTTCTCCAACGTTGTTTTAGAGAATTTGGCAGTATGTCCAACTGGCTTCACAACCGCAGACCACTTGTATAATGCACAGCCTCATGTCGCAAAGATCTGTACACAATTCCTGGAAGCGGAAAATGTCCCAGTTCGTCCATGGCTTGCATACTCACCAGACATGTCACCCATTGAGCATGTTTGGGATGCTCTGGATCGGCGTGTACGACAGCATGTTCCAGTTCCCGCCAATATCCAGCAACTTCGCACAGCCATTGAAGAGGAGTGGGACAACATTTCCCGCTGCATGAGGCAAATGGTGGTCACACCAGATACTAACTGGTTTTCTGATCCACACCCCTACTTTTTTTTAGGTATCTGTGACCAACAAGTGCACATCTGTATTCCCAGTCATGTGAAAACTATAGATTAGGGCCTAATGAATTTATTTCAATTGACTGATTTCCTTATGTGAACTAACTCAGTAAAATATGAAATTGTTGCATGTTGCATTTATATTTTTGTTCAGTCTAATAACAAAGTCCAATACTCACTAATATTAGTAATACTGTTCCTTGTACTCACTTGAAGGGGTGTCCTCACCATTGTCTTATGCTGAGGGCAGTATCATAGCCATCTGTTAGGCTGCGTGATTGTCCATGAATAACATACCTGAATATTGAGCCAGTCATAATGGGGTTCCATCTTTCAACTCGTCTCTTTGTATGTTGGGTTTGATGTGATTCCTGAAGAAGTCTTGAGCTTCCTTGGCATTGGAGAACGTGTGTGTTGTGCTCTGTAATTTCGAGATTAATTTTCCCGGGTGGATAAAGCAGCATCTGAAATTTAGCTTGAGTAGCTGGGATTTCACCTCATTGTAAATCACACTCTTTTTTTTAGCAGTTCGGCACTCGGGTCTGGGTAGATGCGGATACTCTTCCCTGCATAGGTCAGAACCCCCGATTCCGCTGCAAGGCAAACAATTTGCTATTTGACTTAAAAATCTGTGGATTTGTACAATCATACAGTGACTTCGGTGAGGACCGGGTGCAATGTTAATTAGTGGCATGAGACCCAGCTTCTCCTGCCCGAACAGTTCATAGAAAACATTGCTCATGAAAGAAGTTTGGTAGCCCGCTCCCATGCCAGTTTCAAGTCCTACGACCCACACATTGAATTATCGGAGACTGATTTAAGTGATTCCATTTAGTCTTTTATGAGATTTATTTGCCCTTAGTTTGCGCTGTTCCTATGTCACACCTCTGTCGCATTGGCTACCTTCCCCAGACTTTCCACTTTAGTTCCGCACTGCGTCGAACAACAACATTGATGAATATGCTGATTCGGTGAGCGGGTTTATTAGCAAGTGCATCGGCGATGTCGTACCCACAGCGTCTATTAAAACATTCCCAACCCAGAAACCGTGGATTGATGGCAGCATTCGCGCAAAACTGAAAGCGCAAACCACTGCTTTTAATCAGGGCAAGGTGACCGGAAACATGACCGAATACAAAGTGTAGCTATTACCTCCGCAAGGCAATCAAACAAGCTAAGCGTCAGTTTAGAGACAAAGTAGAGTCGCAATTCAACGGCTCAGACACGAGAGGTATGTGGCAGGGTCTACATCACGGACTATAAAGGAAAACCAACCCCGTCGCGGACCAGGATGTCTTGCTCCCAGACAGACTAAACAACTTCTTTGCTCGCTTTGAGGACAATACAGTGCCACTGACACAGCCCGCTACCAAAACCTGCGGGCTCTCCTTCACTGCAGCCGACGTGATTAAAACATTTAAACATGTCAACCCTCGCAGTGCTGCAGGCCCAGACGGCATCCCCAGCTGCATCCTCAGAGCATGCGCAGACAAGCTGGCTGGTGTGTTTACGGACATATTCAATCAATTCTTATCCCAGTCTGCTGTCCCACATGCTTCAAGAGGGCCACCATTGTTCCTGTTCCCAAGAAAGCTAAAGTAACTGAGCTAAATGACTACCGCCCCGTAGCACTCACTTCCGTCATCATGAAGTGCTTTGAGAGACTAGTCAAGGATCATATCACCTCCACCCTACCTGACACCCTAGACCCACTCCAATAGGTCCACAGACGACACAATCGCAATCACACTGCACACTTCCCTAACCCATCTGGACAAGAGGAATACCTATGTGAGAATGCTGTTCATCGACTGCAGCTCAGCATTCAACAACATAGTACCTTCCAAACTCGTCATTAAGCTCGAGACCCTGGGTCTCGACCCCGCCCTGTGCAACTGGGTCCTGGACATCCTAATGGGCCGCCCCCAGGTGGTGAGGGTAGGTAACAACATCTCCACCCCACTGATCCTCAACACTGGGGCCCCACAAGGGTGCGTTCTCAGCCCTCTCCTGTACTCCCTGTTCACCCATGACTGCGTGGCCATGCATTCCTCAAACTCAATCATCAAGTTTGCAGACGACACTACAGTGGTAGGCTTGATTACCAACAACGACGAGACGGCCTACAGGGAGGAGGTGAGGGCCCTCGGAGTGTGGTGTCAGGAAAATAACCTCACACTCAACGTCAACAAAACAAAGGAGATGATTGTGGACTTCAGGAAAAAGCAGAGGGAGCACCCCCCTATCCACATCGACGGGACAGTAGTGGAGAGGGTAGAAAGTTTTAAGTTCCTTGGCGTACACATTACGGACAAATAGAAATGGTCCACCCACACAGACAGCGTGTTGAAGAAGGCGCAGCAGCGCCTCTTCAACCTCGGGAGGCTGAAGAAATTTGGCTTGTCACCAAAAATACTCACAAACTTTTACAGATGCACAATCGAGAGCATGCTGTCGGGCGGTATCACCGCCTGGTACGGCAACTGCTCCGCCCATAACCGTAAGGCTCTAAAGAGGGTAGTGAGGTCTGCACAACGCATCACCGGGGGCAAACTACCTGCCCTCCAGGACACCTACACCACCCGATGTCACAGGAAGGTCAAAAAGATCATCAAGTACAACAACCACCCGAGCCACTGCCTGTTCACCTCACTACCATCCAGAAGGCGAGGTCAGTACAGGTGCATCAAAGCAGGGACCGAGAGACTGAAAAACAGCTTCTATCTCAAGGCCATCAGACTGTTAAACAGCCGTTTTGAGGCGCAGTGTGCGAAAGTCGTAATTGCACAGCAGACAGCCCCAGCGAAACTGAAGGACGGAGACCGAAGATCGTTAATTGGGAGGTGGGCCACAATCGCTGCTGCGAGTGTGGCAACTCTGGTCAAGACTAACAGGAAGACGTATGATCTCTGTAATTGCAAAAAGGCTCCTGTTACTGCGGAAAGTTATGTACTTATAAGATCTGCTTTATCTGCACG
>NC_036855.1:34608113-34737565 GCF_002910315.2 Salvelinus sp. IW2-2015
ACAGCCCACACTAACACTTGAGTGGCTGCTGCCAACATACTGACTAACTCATCCGCCTTTAATATAGAAAAAAATTGAAAGTAATAAATGTATCACTAGCCACTTTAAACATTGCCATATCATAATATGTTTACATACCCTACATTACTCATCTCAGATGTAACAGTGGGGAGAAAAGTACTTTGATACACTGCCCGATTGCAAGGTTTTCCTCATTACAAGCATGTAGAGGTCTGTCAATTTTTTACAGTAGGTACACTCAACTGTGAGACGACGGAATCTAAAGACAAAAATCCAGAAAATCACATTGTATGATTTTTAAGTAATTTAATTTGGCATTATTGGCATGACATAAGTATTTGAATCACCTACCAACCATAGAAATTCCGACTCCTACAAGACCTGTTAGTTTTTCTTAAGAAGCCCTCGTGTTCTCGACTCATTACCTGTAATTAACATGCACCTGTTTTGAACTCGTCGTACCTGTTAACAAGACACCTGTTCCACACACTTCAAATCAAACAGACTCAACTCTCCACAATGGCCAAGACCAGAGAGCTGTATACAGGACATCAGGATAAAATTGTAGACATGCAACAGGCTGGGAAGGGCTACAGGACAATAGGCAAGCAGCTTGGTGAGAAGGCACAACGTTGGCGCAATTTTGAAATGGACAGAAGTTCAAGAATACGGTCAATCAACCCTCGGGTCTGGGCTCCTGCAAGATTCTCACCTCCCCGTGGGGCATCAATGAACTGGAGGAAGGTGACAGTTATCATAGCCCAAGAACTACAACGGCAGGCAACCTGGTCAAATGCACCTGCGAGGAGCTGGGACGACGTCTCAAAAGAAAGCCATTAGTAACACACTACGCCGTCATGATTAAAATCCCTGCAGCGCACTGCAAGGTCACCTGCTAAAGCCAGCGCATGTCCAGGCCCGTCTGAAGTTTGCCAATGACCATCTGGATGATCCCGAAAGGAGGAAATGGGGAGAAGTGTCAATGTGGGTCTGATGAGACAAAATGAGACTTTTTGGGTCTAAACTCCACTCGCCGTGTTTGGAGGAAGAAGAAAGGATGGTACAAACCCCAAGAACACATCCCCACAACCGTGAAGCATGGAGGTGGAAACATCATTCTTGGGGATGCTTTGCTGCAAAGGGACAGGATGACTGCACCGTATGAGAGGGAGGATTGGATGGGGCCATGTATCTGCGAGATCTTGGCCCAACAACCTCCTTCTCTCAGGTAAGAGCATTGAAGATGGTCGTGGCTAGGGTCTTCCAGCATGACAAGCGCCCGAAACACACCACAGCAGGGCAACTAAGGCACGTGGTGCGTAAGAAGCTTCAAAGGCTCTTGGAGTGGCCTAGCCAGTCTCCAGACTGAACCGCAATAGAAATTTTGGAGGGAGCTGAAAGTCGCTATTGCCCAGCGTCAGCCCCCGAAACCTGAAGGATCTGGAGAAGATCTGTAATGGAGCGAGTGGGCCAAAATCGCCTGCTGCAGTGTGGTGCAAACCTGGTCAAGAACTACAGGACGTATGATCTCTGTAATATTCAAAACAAAGGTTTCTGTAAAATTTTACGATCTGCTTTTCTGATGTATCAAATACTTATGTCATGCAATAAATGCAAATTAATTACTTAAATCATACAAATGTAGTTTCTAGGATTTTGTTTTAGATTCCGTCTCTCATAGTTTTGAAGTGACCCATGATAAGAAATTACAGGACCTCTACTGCTTTGTAAAGTAGGAAAACCTGCAAAATCGGCAGTGTAATCAAATACTTGTGTTCTCCCACTGTATATACTGTACTCTATACCATCTACTACATCTTGGTACATATTCTTATTCATCCTTTACACTTGTGTGTATAAGGGTAGTTGTTGTGAAATTGTTAGGTTAGTTACTCGTTGGATATTATGCATTGTGTCGGACTAAGAAGCGCAAGCATTTCGCTACATCGCATTTCGCTACACTCGCATTAAACATCTACTAACCATGTGTATGTGACAAATAAAATTTGATTTGTATTGAATAGGCATCCACTTTAGGAAGTGAGCAATTCGAGTGACTAATTTTACAAGTCGAGAGCAGGGTAATGTCCTACAAAACAATCTCTCGGTGGTAGCGGCCAGCTCTTCTGTTGTCTGGTGTTGAGCCGCATGTTACCAAGGTGAATTGTGAACGGACAGATTATGCTATCTGGGAGCGAAACAGACCCTGCTAGTTTTTTCTTGTATCAATGAAACATCCCACACCTTCATTTTAGAAAAGTCCGTTAATTCATAGTAATTTCCAAAGAAAGCCACGCATTTCATGCCATGCCACCGGAGCCAGATTACGAGAAATTATTTCATTATTTTATCGTTATCATTATCATTGGGAAGGGCACGTACTGTAGAGCAAGCATTTCACTGGAAGTCTACACTGTTGTATTCAGCGCGTGTGACAAATTACAATTTGATTTGATTTTGGATTTGAACCTAAGACCCAAGAGCAAGGCCATAAGCAGAGCTAGGTGAAGCCACCACCTTCCTCAGCACATGTGAGGAAGTCATGGCGATCCGAGTCTTTCTTACAACCAGGATGTCAATACTGTTTGTAATACAAGGTTTAGTGCTCTCAACAATGTCATCCTGTCTGATCCTGAAAAATATTTTGCATTGAGGTCAGAGCATATAGACAGAGTTCCTTTCAGGTCTCATCTACACTCACCGCTAATGGAAAACCAACAGGGTGAATACCCAGGTTAGTAAATTGGATTAACGTGATTAAGAGAGTGTTGTTGACTCTGAGGGATCCAGTGGTTAGCCAAAACAAATATTTTATCCACAGAAGGACATTAAGCAGTGATAGAGAATCTCTATCTTCCAGTCAAACAAAGAGAACACTGAGTGTGCCCAGGCTAACTCAGGCGTTCATGTGAAATATGTCAGACCGTTTCAGCACCATATACTTTTTTAGGCTGCAGTGTCTCACCAGGTGTGTGTGTGTGTGTGTGTGTGTGTGTGTGTGTGTGTGTGTGTGTGTGTGGGTGTGAATGTTGGATTCTGAGAAATGCTCTGCCTAACCATCAGAGTGAATGGGGACTCGGAGGAAGAGCTCATTGCTAACCAGTTCCACTGCGGTGATGTCATTGTTTGCACTTTTATGGCGATTAAACGGACCTGGTGTTTAATGTCTTATATCGCGTCACAATAATATTGGGATGTTCCAAGCAGCTGTAACATCTATTAGTGTGCTTATAGCAAACATCAATGACGTACGTATGGCTGTAGCATTCACACAGGACTATTCTTCTCAGTGGGCACATGCTAAACTACTTAGTGGGGGGGTCATAGACTAAATATCTTTCAAGGATCGGGCCAGTCCTAAGTTATTAGCGCTGATAATGTGACTCACCTGACTAAGTAAAACTCCTGGCTCTGCTCATTGATGAATTCTGATGTATCAAATACTTATGTCATGCAATAAAATGCAAATTAATTACTTAAAAATCATACAATGTGATTTTCTGGATTTTTGTTTTAGATTCCGTCTCTCATAGTTGAAGTGTACCCATGATAGAAATTACAGACCTCTACATGCTTTGTAAGTAGGAAAACCTGCAAAATCGGCAGTGTATCAAATACTTGTTCTCCCCACTGTATATACTGTACTCTATACCATCTACTACATCTTGTACATATTCTTATTCATTCCTTTACACTTGTGTGTATAAGGTAGTTGTTGTGAAATTGTTAGGTTAGATTACTCGTTGGATATTACTGCATTGTCGGAACTAGAAGCGCAAGCATTTCGCTACACTCGCATTTCGCTACACTCGCATTAACATCTACTAACCATGTGTATGTGACAAATAAAATTTGATTTGATTTGAATAGGCATCCACTTTAGAAGTGAGCAATTCGAGTGACTAATTTACAAGTCGAGAGCAGAGGTAATGTCCTCACAAACAATCTCTCGGTTGGTAGCGGCCAGCTCTTTCTGTTGTCTGGTGTTGAGCCGCCATGTTACCACAGGTGAATTGTGAACGGACAGATTATGCTATCTGCAGGAGCGAAACAGACCTGCTAGTTTTTTCTTGTCATACAATGAACATCCCACACCTTCATTTTAGAAGTCCGTTAATTCATAGTAATTTTGCCAAAAAGAAAGCCACGCATTTCAATGCATGCCACCGGAGCCAGATTAGAGAAATTATTTCATTATTTATCGTTATCATTATCATTGGGAAGGGCACGTACTGTAAGCAAGCATTTCACTGGAAAGTCTACACTTGTTGTATTCAGCGCATGTGACAAATACAATTTGATTTGATTTTGATTTGAACCTAAGACCCAAGAGCAAGGCCATAAGCAGAGCTAGGTGAAGCCACCACCTTCCTCAGCACTGTGAGGAAGTCATGCGATCCGAGTCTTTCTTACAACCAGGATGTCAATACTGTTGTAATACAAGGTTTAGTGCTCTCAACAATGTCATCCTGTCTGATCCTGAAAAATATTTTGCATTGAGGTCAGAGCATATAGACAGAGTTCTTTCAGGTCTCATCTACACTCACCGCTAATGGAAAACCAACAGGGTGAATTACCAGGTTAGTAAATTGGATTAACGTGATATCAAGAGAGTGTTGTTGACTCTGAGGGATCCAGTGGTTAGCCAAAACAAATATTTATCCACAGAAGGACATTAAGCAGTGATAAGAGATCTCTATCCTTCCAGTCAAACAAAGAGAACACTGAGTGTGCCTCAGGCTAACTCAGGCGTTCATGGAAATATGTCAGACCGTTTTCAGCACATATACTTTTTAGGCTGCGTGTTCACCAGGTGTGTGTGTGTGTGTGTGTGTGTGTGTGTGTGTGTGTGTGTGTGTGTGTGTGTGTATGTTGGATTCTGAGAAATGCTCTGCCTAACCATCAGAGTGAATGGGGACTACGGGAGGAAGAGCTCATTGCTAACCAGTTCCACTGCGGTGATGTCATTGTTTGCACTTTTATGGCGATTAAACGGACCTGGTGTTTAAATGTCTTATATCGTCACAATAATAATGGGATGTTCCAAGCAGCTGTAACATCTATTAGTGTGCTTATAGCAAACATCAATGACGTACGTATGGCTGTAGCATTCACACAGGACTATTCTTCTCAGTGGCACATGCTAAACTACTTAGTGGGGGGGTCATAGACTAAATATCTTTCAAGGATCGGGCCAGTCCCATCAAGTTATAGCCTGATAATGTGACCTCACCTGACTAAGTAAAACTCCTGGCTCTGCTCATTGATGAATAAAGAACACAAAGGAAATCCTTATGTTCAATGCAATACATACAGTGCATTAGGAAAGTTTTCAGATCCCTTCCCTTTTTCCACATTTTGTTACGTTACAGCCTTATTTCTAAAATGGATTACATTTTTAAAATTCTCAATCTACACACAATACCCCATAATGCCAAAGCAAAAACTGGGTTTTAGAAATTTCAGCAAATGTATTAAAAATAAAAAACAGAAATATCTTATCCAGACCCTTTGCTATGAGCTCAATTTGAGCACACACACCTGTCTATATAAAGTCCAACAGTTGACAGTGCATGTCAGAGCAAAAACCAAGCCATGAGGTCGAAGGAATTGTCCGTAGAGCTTCGAGACAGGATTGTGTCGAGGCACAGATCTGGGGAAGGGTACCTAAACATTTCTGCAGCATTGAAGGTCCCCAAGAACACAGTGCCCTTCATCATTCTTAAATGGAAGAAGTTTGGAGCTGGCCGACCGGCCAAACTCAGAAATTGGGGGAGAAGGGCCTTGGTCGGAGAGGTGACCAAGAACCCGATGGTCACTTTGACAGAGCTCAGGAATTCCTCTGAAGATGGGAGAACCTTCCAGAAGGACAACCATCTCTGCAGCACTCCACCAATCAGGCCTTTATGGTAGAGTGGCCAGACGGAAGCCACTCCTCAGTAAAAGGCACATGACAACCCGCTTGGAGTTTGCCAAAAGGCACCTTATGGACTGAAACCATGAGAAACAGAAACAGATTCTCTGGTCTGATGAAACCAAGATTGAACTCTTTGGCCTGACTGCCAAGCATCACGTCTGGAGGAAACCTGCGACCATCCCTACGGTGAAGCATGGGGGTGGCAGCATCATGCTGTGGGGGATGTTTTTCAGCGACAGGGGCTGGGAGACTAGTCAGGATCGAGGGAAAGATGAGCATTCACCTTCCAACAGGACAATGACCCTAAGCACACAGCCAAGACAATGCAGGAGTGGCATCGGGCCAAGTATCTGAATGTTTTCGAGTGGCCCAGCCAGAGCCCGGACTTGAACCTGATTGAACATCTCTGGAGAGACCTGAAAATAGCTGTGCAGTGACAGTCCCCATCCAACCTGACAGAGCTTGAAAGGATCTACAGAGAAGAAATGGGAGAAACTCCCCAAATACAGGTGTGCCAAACTTGTAGTGTCATACCCAAGAAGACTCAAGGCTGTAATCGCTGCCAAAGGTGCTTCAAAGTAAAGGGTCTGAATACTTATGTAAATGTGATAGTTTTTTCTTTGTCATTATTGGGGTATTGTGTGTAGATTGAGGAGGGGGGAAAAAATCATCCATTTTAGAATTCGGCTGTAACGTAACAAAATATGGAAAAAGTCCATTGGTCTGAATACTTTCCTAATGCACTGTATACGCTGCTAAAACTTGAAGCAGAGCTTGGTACACTGACAATGACCTATGTTTTGAGTTTCGTGAGAACATTTTTCAAATTGAGATCATACAGTGGAATAATACATAAACATACTGGGGAATAATAACGACAAAACAGGTTTTACACTCTGTAGCATGATATGTAGTGAGAATATACTGAATACAAATCATGATATATCACTATAAGTACAATGTACACTGAGTAAAAAAAAGATTAGTCTTTTAAACCAAGGATGATGTCATGAATAGGCCTTCCTAGAGAGATCCCTGACAGAGGTGGTTAGACCGGTCCCTGATCTCACAAACACCGTGCTCTGATGCTGGTCTATCTTAGACACTCTGTATGTGTGTGTGTGTGCGTGCGCGCACGCACGTGTGGGTGTGTTTGAGAGAGTGAGATCGATTGAGATCGAGGGAGCGAGAACAAGAGGGGGGGATTACACTTCCAGTATGGGGAGAGTCAGGTGCTACAAGCTTCCTGTTCTATAAATATACCACACACGGAATGTGAGAAAACATGCTCATCACCCAAGCTTCACTCTCTGGGCTGAAGTTACATATTAAGCAACTGTGTGACAGCACACAGCTGAGGGCACACTGGGTGACACATGCTATACAGCTACAGGAGAGGAGCAGAACAGAACAGTCCAAAGGGGCAGCCAGCACTAGGCCTACTGCTATGGACCCTCCAATGGGAACAATGGTACAGACTAAACCCTTGAACTGATCCAATCTTAGGCTAGCACTGATTCTGTCCAACAGGTTTTTGTCAAGCAGATAGGCCTACTCTATTTCTCTGTCTCCAACACACACAGACAGACAGACCACACAAACAAATGCACAGCACAGACACACACACACACAAAAATACAGACCAACAAGACAAAATCAAAGCAATCCCGGAAACAGGGTTAAAGTGATTACGATGGCCCTCTCTAGGCTCTCTGCTTCCTTTCCAGCTGTTCCCCATTTCCTTTCCTCTGTAAACACACACACACACACACACACACACACACACACACACACACACACACACACACACACACACACACACACACACACACACACACATCTTTCCTCCCTCTGAATGCTCATCTCATCCATCCTCTTTCTTCTACCAGCTCATCCTCTCATCTCTTCTCCTCATTTGTTCACTCACTCTCCTACCCTCCCCTCATAAGCATCCGACCTGTAACCCTCCTCTTCTCCCTTCTTCTACCATGTCTCGTGTTGTGCTGGGAACTCTAAAATGTGCAATGGATCTCGGGCATACCAAGGGACTCAGAAATCAGCCTTTAAATAGAGAACTCTGATAAGGTCTGTGAACTGGGAAAATAGCCCAAATTTCACAACACCAAAAGGCCAGCGTTGGTCAACATCTACCCCATAACTGATACATGTTCATTCCCTTATCTGGTGTGTGTGTGTGCAGCGAAAGTACACAAGCGAAACTCTTGTCAGAGTCGAGCAGTTTCCAATTTACAAAACATCAAATATTCATTAGGTCTAAAAGAGATTAAACAGAGATGCATGGCCAGGCACTCACACAAGAGACAATTCTACAAGCCAAGTAGAAAACTCGAGCTACCTTTCAACTTTAGGAGGGTGGGGGCTGTCCAGTAAGAGTCGGATAGTCATTGCTCTGTAGCTGTGCGTGAGAGACAGCTAGTATGTGAAACACTTTCCCCTTTGTCTTCTTTTTATCGCCATGCAAACATACATAACCACCTAGAGAGGAAACTGGCTGGCCTGCATGGGCCTCAACTCTCCTCTTATGGATTTGATTCTCCTCCCATTAACATTGTTCAGTTGTCTCCTCAATAAAAACTCCTCAGCAATATGTCATGGCTCAGCCCTCTGAGAGAAGCCCCGAGGGAACACACTCCAGGCTTTGTGTGTGTGTGTGTGTGTGTGTGTGTGTGTGTGTACAGCACCTTTGACACACTACTTGATGGCAGTGTCAAAATTCCATCTAATAGCATCCTCTCATCTCTTTTCCCTCACAAATGCACTGGATAGCGAATACGTGTTCATCACGCTTTTCCCTGACTGTCACTGTCCTGCCAGATCAGTGATCATGGAAGACAGGACATAAGACGAGAATAAGCTTGTTAGTAAAAACTACTGAAAAAGTGGCCAATGATGTCTGACACAGGTGGATTTCAATTCAATAACCTGCTCACTTCACTTCAATTTGCCCTCGTTGACTCACCCTCTAAAGACATGAGAGGGCTGCCAAATCCAATGTTACAAAAAGGAAAACCGAGAAAGTTGCCAAGCTTCAACAGTACTTCAATATAAGCACACACAAGCCTATGGCCGACCACTGACTCAATCTTTAAAGAGCATGAAGCGGTTTTTTTGCACTTCTGGTTTGCTGAGACTTGTGCTATAATACGATCAAGCATAATTTTTTCTCACCTTACAACAAAGGCTTCTCATAAACTAGGCCTGAGGTGAGATTCATCTACATCATCTGTCGAGAAAAAAAACCTGCAGCTTGATAGTGCAAGGTTCACAACCTAACCTCAGTTAGCTGGAGCACGGTTGGTGCTTGCAGCCCTACAGTTGTGTTTCCTGCGTGAGACAGACACTCTATTTACATTTGGTCAAGGTCACGTGGTAGGAGTCACAATCTTTTTTTTACAGTCAGGGCCAAGTCTTAATGCTATGTATGTTTTTGTAGGTATTTGTTAGTGCTTTAACTCAATACTAACAAGTAATTGTTTAAATGCATCTTTCATGAAAACAATTGATTAGTGTTTGGTAAAGGACTCACAGCCAGGCCCAGTGCAGTCAAAAACATGATTTTTTTCCTGTGTTACTGTATATTATATACATTACCAGTCAAAAGTTTAAACACACCTACTCATTCAAGTTTAAAAAAAAATATTATTACTATTTTCTACATTGTAGAATAATAGCGAAGACATCGAGACTATGAAATAACACATATAGAATCATGTAGTAACCAAAAAAAGTGTTATAAATAAAAATCTATTTTATATTTGAGATTCTTCAAAGTAGCCACCCTTTGCCTCAATGACAGCTTTGCACACTCATGGCATTCTCTCAACCAGCTTCATAAGGTAGTCACCTGGAATGTATTTCAATTAACAGGTGTGCCTTTTTAAAAGTTAATTTGTGGAATTGCTTTCCTTCTTAATCCGTTTGAACCAATCAGTTGTGTTGTGACAAGGTCGGGGTGGTGTACAGAAGATAGCCCTATTTGGTAAAAGACCAAGTCCGTTTTATGGCAAGAAATCAAATCAAAATTTTATTTGTCATAATATCTAACAAGTAATCTAACAATTTCACAACAACTACCTTTTACACACAAGTGTAAAGGAATGAATAAGAATATATGGATGAGCGATGGCCAAATGGCATAGGCAAGATGCAGTAGATGGTGTAGAGTACAGTATATACATATGAGATGAGTAATGTAGGGTATGTAAACATTATATAAAGTGGCATTGTTTCAAGTGACTAGTGATACATTTATTACATCCAATTTTTAATTATTAGAGTGGCTAGAGATTTGAGTCAGTATGTTGGCAGCAGCCACTCAATGTTAGTGGTGGCTGTTTAACAGTCTGATGGCCTTGAGATAGAAGCTGTTTTTCAGTCTCTCAGCCCCTGCTTTGATGCACCTGTACTGACCTCACCTTCTGGATGATAGTGAGGTGAACAGGCAGTGGCTCGGGTGGTTGTTGTCCTTTGATCTTTTTGGCCTTCCTGTGACATCGGGTGGTGTAGGTGTCCTGGAGGGCAGGTAGTTTGCCCCCGGTGATGCGTTGTGCAGACCTCACTACCCTCTGGAGAGCCATACGGTTGTGGGCGGAGCAGTTGCCGTACCAGGCGGTGATACAGCCCGACAGGATGCTCTCGATTGTGCATCTCTAAAGGTCTGTGAGTGTTTTTGGTGACAAGACAAATTTCTTCAGCCTCCTGAGGTTGCGCCTTCTTCACCACGCTGTCTGTGTGGGTGGACCATTTCAGTTTGTCCGTGATGTGTACGCCGAGGAACTTAAAACTTCCCTGTTTCTCCACTACTGTCCCGTCGATGTGGATAGGGGGGTGATCCCTCTGCTGTTTCCTGAAGTCCACGATCATCTCCTTAGTTTTTTTGTGTTTTTTACTCCCAATTTCGTGGTATCTAATTGGTAGTAGTTACAGTCTTGTCTCGTCACTGCAACTCCCGTACGGACTCGGGAGAGGCGAAGGTCGAGAGCCATGCGTCCTCCGAAACACAACCCAACTAAGCCGCACTGCTTTTTGACACAATGCCCATCCAACCCGTAAGCCAGCCTCACCAATGTGTCGGAGGAAACACTGTACACCTGGCGACCTGGTCAGCGTGCACTGCGCCCGGCCCGCCACAGGAGTCGCTAGTGCGCGATGAGACAAGTATATCCCTGCCGGCCAAACCCTCCCAAACTCGGACGATGCTGGGCCAATTGTGCGCCGCCCCATGAGCCTCCCGGTCACGGCCGGCTGCGACAGAGCCTGCACTCGAACCCAGAATCTCTGGTGGCACAGCCTTAGACCACTGCACCACCCGGGAGGCCCTCTCCTTTGTTTTTTGACGTTGAGTGTGAGGTTATTTTCCTGACACCACACTCCGAGGGCCCTCACCTCCTCCCTGTAGGCCGTCTCGTCATTGTTGGTAATCAAGCCTACCACTGTAGTGTCGTCTGCAAACTTGATGATTGAGTTGGAGGCGTGCATGGCCACGCAGTCATGGGTGAACAGGGAGTACAGGAGAGGGCTGAGAACGCACCCTTGTGGGGCCCCAGTGTTGAGGATCAGCGGGGTGGAGATGTTGTTTCCTACCTTCACCACCTGGCGGTGTCCCATCAGAAAGTCCAGGACCCAGTTGCACAGGGCGGGGTCGAGACCCAGGGTCTCGAGCTTAATGACGAGTTTGGAGGGTACTATTGTGTTAAATGCTGAGCTGTAGTCGAACAGCATTCTTACATAGGTATTCCTCTTGTCCAGATGGGTTAGGGCAGGGTGCAGTGTGATTGCGATTGCATCGTCTGTGGACCTATTGGCACGGTAAGCAAATTGGAGTGAGTCTAGGGTGTCAGGTAGGGTGGAGGTGATATGATCCTTGACTAGTCTCTCAAAGCACTTCATGATGACGGAAATGAGTGCCACGGGGCGATAGTCGTTTAGCTCAGTTACCTTGGCTTTCTTGGGAACAGGAACAATGGTGGCCCTATTGAAGCATGTGGGAACAGCAGACTGGGATAGGGATTGATTGAATATGTCCCTAAACACAGCAGCCAGCTGGTCTGTAAGCAAATAAACAAAGAGAAACGACTGTCCATCATTACTTTAATTTCAAGAACTTTGAAAGTTTCTTCAAGTGCAGTCGCAAAAACCATCAAGCGCTATGATGAAATTGGCTCTCATGAGGACTGTCACAGGAAAGGAAGACCTAGCCTTACCTCTGCTGCAGAGGATACGTTCATTTTAGTACCAGCCTCAGACTGCGTGAATCAGGCCTTCATGGTCAAATTGCTGCAAAGAAACCACTACTAAAGGACACCAATAAAAAGAAGATACCTGCTTTGGTCAAGAAACACGAACAATGGACATTAGACCGGTGGAAATCTGTCCCTTTGTCTGATGAGTCCGAATTAGATTTTTAGTTCCAACCGCCGTGTTTTTGTGAGATGCAGAGTAGGTGAACGGATGATCTCCACATATGTGGTTCCCACCGCGAAGCATGGAGGAGGAGGTGGTGTGATGGCGCTTTGCTGGTGACACTGTCAGTGATTTATTTAGAATTCAAGGCACACTTAACCTGCATGACTACCACAGCATTCTGCAGCGATACGCCATCCCATGTGGTTTGCGCTTAGTGGGACTATCATTTGTTTTTCAACAGGACAATGACCCAACACACCACCAGGCTTTGTAAGGGCTATTTGGCCAAGAAGGAGAGTGATGGAGTGCTGCATCAGATGACCTGACCTCCACAATCACCCGACCTCAACCCAATTGAGATGGTATTTTCCTTCCCGCAGAGGGAAGGAAAAGCAGCCAACAAGTGCTCAGCATATGTGGGAACTCCTTCAAGACTGTTGGAAAACCATTCCAGGTGAAGCTAGTTGAGAGAATGCCAAGAGTGTGCAAAGCTGTCATCACGGCAAAGGGTGGCTACTTTGAAGAATCTAAAATATATTTCGATTTTCACCAGGCGGTAAATTAGTTAATAGACCAATAAAAAAGAGAATTCCAAACCTGTGCCAATAAAAGCTAGTTTTCCATTTCCCCCTCTTGCTTGAGAAATTGCTCTTTGCTAAAAAAAAAAAAAAAAAAAAAAGGATACCATTATAATTGAAAACAATCACAGTAAGGTACTTATAGTGATAATCCACCCCCAGAAACATTTACTGAAAGCTTATGTTCTATCAGTGGGTAAAATCTAAAATGTCCATGATTTCACTTCTAAGTGGTCTGTCTATGAAATCAGGAAATTGTGTAGGAACGCGTCATAGCTACATGGTTCTCGTCACTGGAGATTTAAATGTGAGTGTGTTATCCCCTAACACTTTTATAACAATTACCTGCACTCCAGATCTCCAAATCAGCCAATAGACAGTATGGGCATATTTGTGTCGAGAACACATCCATCCGTTTATATCGTCATGATGGATGTATATATTTCGCTTAGATGTGCTCAATCTAAACAGTGTACCAAATTATTCAATTCAGTTTCTCCTTCAAGTAGCCCTATCTTCTTGCAATGCGTCCTGTATTTCTGTGGGAAACGCGGGAAAGGGCCATAGCAACATACTCTGCACTCGCTCTGGGCAGAGAACTGCAAGTTGAATTTGTTAGATAGCGCAGTTTGTTTAGGCGATTTTACAGCTAGCTAGTATGGGGCGATTTCTGTGCTTTACAGAAATTGCATTTGAATTTAACATTTTTACATTTGAATCAGGATACTGAATTTGAATTTAATATTTTTGAACTTGTAATGCACAAATGTAATAATTGAATTTAAAAAAATACAACTCATTTCATGATTTGAAATTGAATTGAGTGAATATTGCATTGTTTTAAAATGTAATTGAATATTCAAATGCAATATGTATTTATTCAGCTTCAATATGGTAGATATTGCATTCATTGTCTGTAAACTTGATAAACTTGAAATTATAGTTTGTGTACCAAAGTTTCATATAGTCACATCTCAGGTGCATTTAGATTCAGTTCTCTAAATTCAGATTCAAAACCAGAGACAACATCCTGGTACTTTGCCAGCCAGTAAAGTTAGAGATAAACAGATAGAATGAAACGATCACTCTGGTAAACAGAAACTTCTGGCGGTTTCTGAAGCCAATGTGGCATGTTGAATTTGTCTTCCAATTAATTTGGCTCTAGCAGCATTTGAACCATTTTGGCTATAAGCTATTATGACCCCTTTCCTGAAAGCCAAGACTCTCTGGAACATGGATTTGCCTTCTGTTCCCCTCTGTGACTATCACATGCCACGTTAGGAGAGAGTGTCACAAAAAAGAATACATTTGAATAGCCCTTTCATTGCCCTTCTAAGGAAAACCTTTCCACTCCCTATTTAAATCTTGCTCTTGTGACTGACTGGGTTCGAACCAGGTCTCCTGCATGTGACAAGACTGTGTTAGCCCACTTATGTAAAGCCCATAGGGATTAGTTTAGGAAACTAACACAGATCTTTGTCTCCAGCAAGGTTACTCATCAAAAGAGCATGGTTCATCGAACCACCTCAGTTACATTTCACCCCCCTTTGACCTCATACTCAGAGATCACAGCACCAATATCACTGACTGGGTTCGAAATCAGGCCTACTGTACCACAACAACACTTTCTGTGACAAACAGAAGCAGAATGATCTGTCCACTCCATTTAATGAGATTGCAACAGAGGTGGTTTGGTGATCCTGAGTTTGAGTCTCGATATGAGCTATATATCACAGGCACACTACCCACTCCAATTTGCCTACCGCTCCAACAGATCCACAGAAGTTAACATTTCCATTGCTATTCACACAGCCCTAACACATCTGGACAAGAGGAACACCGATGTGTGAACGCTGTTCATTGACTACAATTCCACATTCAACACTACTGTTCCCTCCAAGCTCGTCACCAAGCTCAGAGCCGTGGGTCTAGACACCACCCTCTGCAACTGGATCCCGGACATCCTGACAGGCAGACCACTGGCTGTGAGGATTGGCAACAACACCTCCTCCACACTGATTCTTAACACAGGGGCCCCCCAGGGGTGTGTCCTCAGCACTCTGCTATACTCCCTGTTCACCCATGACTGCATGGCTTTGCACGACACCAACTCCATCAAGTTTGCTGACAACACCACGGTTGTAGGCCTGATAACCAACAACAAGTCAGCCTATAGGGAGGAGGTAAGTGAACTGGCATTGTGGTGCCAGGTCAACAACCTCTCCCTCAACGTCAGCTGAACAAAGGAGTTGATTGTTGACTTCAGGAAGCAGAGGAAAGATCATGCCCCGATCCACATCAAGTAGTAGAGCGAATCAGCAGTTAAGTTCTTTGGCGTCCGCATCACTGAGGACTTGATATGGACCAACACGCTTGTCAAGAGGGCCTAACAGTGACCCTACTTCCTAAGGCAGCTGAAGAAATTCAGCATGCCACCACGTGTCCTCTCCAAATACTACCGCTGCACCATCGAGAGCATCCTGACCGAGCATCCTGATTGCTCTGTCCACAACAGCAAGGCCCTTCAGCGGATGGTGAAGATGGCCCAGTACATGACTGGGACCGTGCTGCCACCCATCCAGTACATCTACTTGAAATGGTGCCTGAGGAAGTCACACAGCATCATCAAGGACCCCACACACACCAGCCAAAAGCCCAAACTAGACAATCTAATGTACTTGTCCTCTTGCTCAGTTGTGCACTGGGGCCTCCCACTTCTCTTTCTATTCTGGTTAGAGCCAGTTTGCTCTGTTCTGTGAAGGGAGTAGTACACAGCGTTGTACCAGATCTTCAGTTTCTTGGCAATTTCTCACATGGAATAGCCTTCATTTCTCAGAACAAGAATAGACTGATGAGTTTCCTAAGAAAGTTCTTTGTTTCTGGCCATTTTGAGCCTGTAATCGAACCCACAAATGCTGATGCTTCAAATACTCAACTAGTCTAAAAGGCGGCCAGTTTTCAGCTGTGCTAACATAATTGCAAAATGGTTTTCTTATGATCAATTAGTCTTTTAAAATGTCAAACTTGGGATTAGCTAACACAACGTGCCATTGGAACACAGGAGTGATGGTTGCTGATAATGGGCCTCTGTACGCCTATGTACAGTGGCTTGCGAAAGTATTCACCCCCTTGGCATTTTTCCTATTTTGTTGCCTTACAACCTGGAATTTAAATAGATTTTTTGGAGGTTTGTGTCATTTGATTTACACAACATGCCTACCACTTTGAAGATGCTAAATATTTATTGTGAAACAAACAAGAAATAATTTTTAAAAAGAAGAAAACTTGAGCATGCATAACTATTCACCCCCTCAAAGTCAATACTTTGTTAAAGCCACCTTTTGCAGGAATTACAGCTGCAAGTCTCTGGAGGTATGTCTCTATAAGCTTGGCACATCTAGCCACTGGGATTTTTGCCCATTCTTGAAGGAGCTGGAGCAGTTTTCCCTTGAAGTTCAAATCAAATCAAATCAAATTTTATTAGTCACATACACATGGTTAGCAGATGTTAATGCGAGTGTAGCGAAATGCTTGTGCTTCTAGTTCCGACAATGCCGTAATAACCAACAAGTAATCTAACCTAACAATTCCACAACTACTACCTTACACACACACACAAGTGTAAAGGGATAAAGAATATGTACATAAAGATATATGAATGAGTGGTGGTACTCAGAAACGGCATGAGCAGAAGCAGTAGATGGTATTAGAGTACGGTATATACATATGAGATGAGTACTGTAGGGTATGTAAACATAAAGTGGCATAGTTTAAAGTGGTAGTGGTACATGTATTACATAAAGATGGCAAGATGCAGTAGATGATATAGAGTACAGTATATACATATGAGATGGGTAATGTAGGGTATGTAAACATTATATTAAGTGGCATGTTTAAAGTGGCTAGTGGTACATTTTTACATAATTTCCATCAATTCCCATTTTTAAAGTGGCTGGAGTTGAGTCAGTATGTTGGCCGGCCGCTAAATGTTAGTGGTGGCTGTTTAACAGTCTGATGGCCTTGAGATAGAAGCTGTTTTGATGCACCTGTACTGACCTCGCCTTCTGGATGATAGCGGGGTGAACAGGCAGTGGCTTGGGGTGTTGTTGTCCTTTTATGATCTTTATGGCCTTCCTGTGACATCGGGTGGTAGGTGTCCTGGAGGGCAGGTAGTTTGCCCCTGGTGATGCGTTCTGCAGACCTCACTACCCTCTGGAGAGCCTTACGTTGTGGGCGGAGCAGTTGCCGTACCAGGCGGTGATACAGCCCGACAGGATGCTCTCGATTGTGCATCTGTAGAAGTTTGTGAGTGCTTTTGGTGACAAGCCGAATTTCTTCAGCCTCCTGAGGTTGAAGAGCGCTGCTGCGCCTTCTTCACAACGCTGTCTGTGTGGGTGGACCAATTCAGTTTGTCCGTGATGTGTACACCGAGGAACTTAAAACTTTCCACCTTCTCCACTACTGACCCGTCGATGTGGATAGGGGGATAAGTTGGATGGATTCCACTGGTGTACAGCAAACTTTAAGTCATACCCCAGATTCTCAATTGGATTTAGGTCTGGGATTTGACTAGGCCATTCCAAGACATTTAAATGTTTCCCCTTAAACCATGAGTGATGCTTTAGCAGTGTGCTTAGAGTCATTGTCCTGCTGGAAGTTGAACCTCCTTCCCAGTCTCAAATCTCTGGAAGACTGAAACAGGTTTCCTTCAAGAATTTCCCAGTATTTTGCGCCATCCGTCATTCATTCAATTCTGACCAGTTTGATGCTGCCACCACCATGCTTCACTACGGGGATGGTGTTCTCGGGGTGATGAGAGGTGTTGGGTTTGTGCCAGACATAGCGTTTTCCTTGATGGCCATAAAGCTAAATTTTAGTCTCATCTGACCAGAGTACATTCTTCAATATTTTTGGGGAGTCTCCCACATGCGTTTTGGCAAAAACCAAATGTGTTTGCTTATTTATTTCTTTAAGCAATAGCTTTTTTTCTGGCCACTCTTCCATAAAGCCCAGCTCTGTGGAGTGTATATCTTAAAGTGGTCCTATGGACAGATACTCCATTCTCCCCTGTGGAGCTTTGCAGCTCCTTCAGGGTTATCTTCGGTCTCTTTGTTGCCTCTCTGATTAATGCCCTCCTTGCCTGGTCTGTGAGTTTTGGTGGGCGGCCCTCTCTTGGCAGGTTTGTTGTGGTGCCATATTCTTTTCATTTTTTAATAACTGATTTAACGGTGCTCTGTGGGATGTTCAAAGTTTCGGATATTTTTTTTATAACCCAACCCTGATCTGTACTTTTCCACAACTTTGTCCCTGACCTGTTTGGAGAGCTCCTTGGTCTTCATGGTGCCGCTTGCTTGGTGGTGTTGCAGACTCTGGTGCATATATACTGAGATCATGTGACAGATCATGTGACACTTAGATTGCACACAGAAGGACTTTATTTTTAACTAATTATGTGACTTCTGAAGGTAATTGGTTGCACCAGCTCTTATTTAGGGGCTTCATAGCAAATGGGGTGAATACATGTGCACGCACCACTTTTCCATTTTTTATTTTTTGAAATTCTTTGAAAGAAGTTATTTTTTATTTCATTTCACCAATTTGGACTATTTTGTGTATATCCATTACATGAAATCCAAATAAAAATCAATTTAAATGACAGTTTGTAATGCAACAAAATAGGAAAAACGCCAAGGGGATGAATACTTTTGCAAGGCACTGTAGATATTCCATAAAAAAACAAATCTACCGTTTCCAGCTACAATAGTCATTTACAACATTAACAATATCCACACTGTATTTCTGATCAATTTGATGTGATTTTAAATAGACAAAAACATTATGATTTTCTTTCAAAAACAAGGAAATGTCTAAGTGACCCCAAACTTTTGAACGGTAGTGTACACTCATCCACATACATGGAGTATACAAAACATTAAGAACATGCTCTTTCCATGACATACTGGGGATGGGGAGCGTTGCTGTACAGCTATTTTCAGGTCTCTCCAGAGATGTTGGATCGGGTTCAGCCACTCCTGCGTTGTCTTGGCTGTGTGCTTAGGGTCATTGTCCTGTTGGAAGGTGAACCTTTGCCCCAGTCTGACGTCCTAAGCGCGCTGGAGCAGGTTTTCATCAAGGATCTCTCTGCACTTTGCTCTGTTCACCTTTCCCTCGATCCTGACTAGTCTCCCAGTCCCTGCCGCTGAAAAACATCCCCACAGCATGATTCTGCCACCACCATGCTTCACCGTAGGGATGGTGCCAGGTTTCCTCCAGATGTGATGCTTGGCATTCAGGCCAAAGAGTTCAATCTTGGTTTCATCAAACCAGAGATTCTTGTTTCTCATGGTCTGAGAGTCCTTAGGTGCCTTTCCACAAACTCCAAGCGGACTGTCATGTGCCTTTTACTGAGGAGTGGCTTCCGTCTAGCAACTCTACCATAAAGGCCTGATTGGTGGAGTGCTGCAGAGATGGTTGTCCTTCTGGAAGATTCTCCCATTTCCACAGAGGAACACGAAAGCTCTGTCAGAGTGACCATCGGGTTCTTGGTCACCTCCCTGACCAAGGCCCTTCTCCCCCGATTGCTCAGTTTGGCTGGGTGGCCAGCCCTAGGAAGGGTCTTGGTGGTTCCAAACTTCTTCCATTTAAGAATGATGGAGGCCACTGTGTTCTTGGGGACCTTCAATGCTGCAGAAACGTTTTGGTACCCTTCCCCAGATCTGTACCTCGACACAAGCCTATCTCGAAGCTTTATGGACAATTCCTTCGGCCTCATGGCTTGGTTTTTGTTCTGACATGCATTGTCCACAGGTGGACACCAAAACAAGTTGTAGAAACATCAAGGATGATCAATGGAAACAGGATGTATCTGAGCTCAATACTTATGTAAATAAGGTATGTTTTTAATTTTGTATAAATTTGCAAAAATGTCTAAAAACCTGTTTTCACTTTGTCATTATGGGGTATTGTGTGTAGATTGCTGAGTATTTTTTTATTTATTTATACCGGTAATCAATGTTAGAATAAGGCTATAATGTAACAAAATGTGGAAAAAGTCAAGAGGTCTGAATACTTTCCGAAGGCACTGTAGTTCAGTACAGTAAAGAACAATACAGTAAATTACTGTACTCTACTCTAGTGTGCTCTATTATACTAAACTCTACTGTACAGCACTGTATTGTACTGCCCAATACTAAACTCTACTTTCTTTACTCTACTGACTGGCTCAGATTCGGACTGACCAAATTTCAACTACTTTTCAACTTCCATGGACGTCTGGTGACGGTAGGTGCTCAGTGGGTGAGAGGGCTGGTTACAGTAAATGGCAAGAGAGGGGGGCTCATGTGTAGGTGTCAGTAAGAGCCGGGAGAAGTGACAATAGCTGGAGAGAGAGAGTGAGAAGAGAGAAAATGTCCAGACTGTTTTCACACTCTCGCTTTGACCACTACAAGACATAAAGAGAAAGAAAACAGTTATGAGCTGAACATAACAGTATGCCAGTGCAGGACATTGGAGGACAAGGGAGGACAGTAGCAGGTAACCCAACTGTGGTCTGTGAATACTATGAATTCCCATTGTAGCCAATTCAGTTGCAGTCATTCTGTTATATTTTCTTAGTCATTGTGCTACCGATTTGGTAACAGAATGACAGGTTTTAATCACTTAATAAATCATAGAAATTTGGGTTATCAGTAAAAACGAAACTGCCTTTAAGGATGGGAAAACTCCAGGACTGGATGGCATACCAGTGGAAGTATACAAACATTTTTTTTATATACTCAAAGGACCACTATTAGCTTGTTTTAACCACTCCTATATAAATGATAGATTATCAGACACGCAACAAGAAGGTGTGATATCATTATTACCGAAACAGGACCCAAGTGGTATATATAAAGATCCAGTCCATTAAAAAAATTGGAGACCTCTTACACTTCAGTGTTGTGATGCAAAAATCCTAGCAAAATGCTTGGCGCATAGAATAAAAAAAGTTTTGTCAGATATTATTCATCCTAATCAGACAGGTTTTTTACATGGACGATACATTGGAGATAATATAAGGCAAGTACTGGAAACAATAGAACACTATGAAATATCGGGGACACCAGGCCTGGTTTTCATAGCTGATTTTGAAAAGGCTTTTGATAAAGTACGACTGGAGTTTATATATAAATGCCTAGAATATTTCAATTTTGGGGAATCTCTTATAAAATGGGTAAAAATTATGTATAGTAACCCTAGGTGTAAAATAGTAAATAATGGCTACATCTCAGAAAGTTTTAAACTATCTAGAGGAGTAAAACAAGGTTGTCCACTATCGGCATATCTATTTATTATTGCCATCGAAATGTTAGCTGTTAAAATCAGATCAAACATTAATATTAAGGGATTAGAAATCCAGGGCCTAAAAACTAAGGTGTCATTGTACGCTGATGATTCATGTTTTCTTTTAAAACCACAACTAGAATCTCTCCACGGCCTCTTAGAGGATCTAGATACATTTGCTATCCTCTCTGGATTAAAACCAAATTATGATAAATGTACCATATTACGTATTGGATCACTAAAAAATACACATTTTACATTACCATGTAGTTTACCAATTAAATGGTCTGACGGTGATGTGGACATACTCGGTATACAAATCCCAAAAGAAAGAAATGATCTCACTCCAATAAATTTTTATAGAAAGTTAGCAAAAATAGATAAGATCTTGCTACCATGGAAAGGAAAATACCTGTCTATTTGTGGGAAAATCACCCTGATTAACTCTTTAATCATATCACAGTTTACCTATTTGCTTATGGTTTTGCCTACACCTAGTGACCTGCTTTTTAAATTATATGAACAAAAAATATTCAATTTTATTTGGAACGGCAAGCCAGATAAAATTAAAAGGGCCTATTTATATAACGAATATGAATTCGGAGGGCAGAAATTATTAAATATTAAAGCATTAGACCTCTCACTAAAGGCATCAGTCATACAAAAGTTATACTTAAATCCAAACTGGTTCTCTAGTAGATAGGATGAGACATTCGTACCAATGTTCAAGAAGGGCCTTTTTCCCTTTATTCAGATTACACCTGCTCACTTTCGGTTGCTTGAAAAGGAAATAATCTCCAAAATATCTTTATTTTTTAAACAAGCCTTAGAAAGTTGGTTGCAATTTCAGTTTAATCCACCTGAAAGGACGGAACAAATAGTACAACAAATCTTGTGGTTAAATTCAAATATAGTAATTGATAAAAAAACTGTATTTATCGAAGAAATGTTTAAAAAAGGTATAATTTTTGTGAATGATATCATAAATAGGACTGGTGGAGTAATGTCACACATGCAGCTAACACAGACATATGGAAATGTCTGCTCTACCCAAAATTACAACCAATTAATTGCAGCATTACCACAAAAATGGAAGAGGCAGGTGGAAGGGGATAAAAGTAAGGAACTTGTATGTCGGCCTTATATTAAAGAACATAAATGGTTAAAGAAAAGTGTGATAAATAAAAACATATACCAATTTCATTTAAGGACCAAAAAACTTACAGCTGTGTCATATAAATTGCAAAATAGTTGGGAAGAGATTTTCGATGTACCCATTCCATGGCACATGGTTTATGAATTGATACGCAAAACAACGCCGGATTCAAAACTTCGAATTTTTCAATTTAAATTATTGTACAAAATTCTTGCAACTAATAGAATGTTATATATATGGGGGATACAATCTTCTCAGCTCTGTAGATTCTGCTGTGAGGAGGCAGAGTCATTAGACCATTTATTTTGGTATTGTCCGCATGTAGCTCGTTTTTGGTCACAGGTCCAGGAATGGTTGAAGAATTGCAACATTTGCGTAGAACTAACGCTACAGATAGCAATACTGGGGGATTTGAAAAGCCATAGTCAATCAATCAATAATATAATAATTATTTTAGCAAAAATGTTTATTTTTAATTTACAATCCGTGGAAGCTATGAGAATAGGAAGATTCAAATATTTTGTGAAGCATCACAGCACAGCTGAAAAATATATGGCAAATAAAAATCCGAAATGGATGATGTTGGAAGATAGATGGGAAAGGTTGAGTGGAGCTGAAGGGTGGGACTAATAACAAGATAAACAATGTAGGGCATACGGGATCTGTGAAATGTGTATAGGTGCGGAGCTATTGTGAAATAGCGCAGTTACAAGTGGAAATCAAACTGGATGGACAACAGAAATAGAGGAAGGACTAAGAACAAACAAGAGAGAACTATTATAAAGTAGACTGTGTCTGTAAATGTGTATAAGATGTATAAATTGAAGGTAAAAACAGAAATGTTTATCAGTTTACTCCAATTGGGGGATCGGTGGTAGGGTTTGCAGGGAATAATAATAAAGGTATACTCTTTAAAAAAAAGGTATGTATGTCTATGTAGGTATGTGTATGTATATATGTGTATATGTATGCATACGTGAATGGATATATATATTTACCCAAAAAAATATGGGGGATTGGAAATGATGCAGACAATTACATTGGAAACAACATTCTTTCCGCAATATTAAGCTGATCCACCCCCCCAAAAAAAAAAAAAACGAAACTGTAAAACTGTAATTGTAATTTCCAAAATTGTTAAAACATTTAGTAATACTTTCATAATGTTCCCTTTCCTTCGAGGGCACTGCCAGTATACCCAACCACTCACCCACCACAAGTCAGTCTACAAGAGAGTATAGTATGGACATGGTTACATAGTAGTCAGCTATGACATGAAAGACTACACTGGATTTAGGGACAGACTTGGTGGCTCACACCATTTCACCCTTCCCACTGTATAGCCTCCCTGGAAATATATGTGGTCTCATTTTATCCATCTGTCTCGTTCTTTCTTTCAAAATCATCTTGAAGAATATCATATGTTCTTTGTCTCATTACTACACTATAGACCACTGAAGTAACACACACCGATCCAGCCAACTGCTATATTATCTTGTGCCTGGAAATATATGGTGACCTTTCCAATAACATTGCTGTGCATAGAGGCGTGTGTGGGGTCAAGTACAGGTCAGAGGTAACTGCTGGCTTTAGAGAAAGACGGCTACCATTTTCTTGCCATGTTTCTCCTCAGTAGAAATGAGTGGAATTCTTACCTTTTAATCGGTGTAACTACACTGTCGTTTGTTCTACAATGTTTGCTTTTGGTTTAGGGTCTGTTTGGCCCTAAAATCTGCTTGTTTGTTTTGATCAGACAATCAACATTCCTTTTCCTTCATTCGAGAACACTTCTCTATGATCAAGAACATGTTTAGCCGTTCATTCTAGATAGAACACTTGTTCCTTTATTCTAGAACACTTTGTCCCTACGCTCTAGTTTATAGAACACCCTTTATCTTTAGAGCAGCTGCTTAACATGACATAATTGCCTCAGGTTAAAGGTCATCCATTCAACATAGCTTGGTTTAACCTTCCTCACTTACAAGGGCAGGAGTATCTATCT
Organism: Salvelinus sp. IW2-2015; assembly: GCF_002910315.2. Lineage (NCBI taxonomy): Eukaryota > Metazoa > Chordata > Actinopteri > Salmoniformes > Salmonidae > Salvelinus > Salvelinus sp. IW2-2015. The sequence goes on from NC_036855.1 coordinate 34,632,536, forward strand.
GAAAACAGAGGAAACGTGGATTGGCAATGCTGTCCTTAGACTGTTTTGTTGTTTAGGCATGAACCTAAAATCTCAGGCTGGCACCTGGGCTTCAGTTCAGTTGCTACAAGTCTGCAATACCAACAAAGCATCTGGAATCAACAACAAACTTTTCCCGTTACCCTCCTTCATTTAAAACGGCTGTTGGCGTTCATTTAAGCTTCGGTTCCACGGCTGCTGCCAATGTGAGAGTTATGAATGGGGAAGCGCGTATACACACACACACACACACACACATAATAAACTCAGGGTCTACTGAAGGATGTTAATCTGTTATCTCAAATTACATACACACAGGAATTCATATACCCATTAGAGAGAGAGAGACACACACACACACACACACCTCTGTAATGGAGATGCCTCCCTTCCACAGCTCAGCACAGAGGAAGTGGATTTCTGAAGAAATGCATCCTAAAAATCAAGTAAACGTGACACCTAGTATTTTATAGAAACACTGCTGTTCTCGCTGTTATACATTGAGTGTATAAAACATTAAGGACACCTGCTCTCTCCATGACATAGACTGACCATGTGAATCCAGGTGAAAGCTATGATCCCTTAGTGATGTCACTTGTTAAATCCACTTTAATCTGTGTAGATGAACGGGAGGAGACAGGTTAAAGAAGGATTATTAAGCCTTGAGACAGTTAAAACATGGGTTGTGTATGTTTACAATACAGAGTAGGTGCCAGGCGCATCGGTTTGTGTCAAGAACTGCAATGGTGATGGGTTTTCCAAGTTCAACAGTTTCCTGTGTGTATCAAAAATGGTCCACCACCCAAAGGACATCCAGCCAACTTGACACAACTGTGGGAAACATTGAGGTCAAATATGGGCAAGCATCCCTACGGAACGCTTTCGACACCTGGTCGAGTCCATGCCCTGATAAATTGAGGCTGTTCGGAGGCCAAAAAGGGGGTGCAACTCAATATCAGTAAGGTGTTCCTAATGTTTTGTACACTCCGTGTATAACCCTTTCAGGATAGTCTGATAGGTAAAACACCTACTTGGTTCACACACTTCTGCTTTCCTAATGTTCAAACTACTATTAAAAAAGGTACAATCCATTAGATCAACGTAAAAACATTTTGTCGTCTCAACAGTTTTTGGGGGACTGAGGGGAAAGGTCTTTGAGCGCAAAAGCAAAAACGCAGCAGAACAGTACAAGTGCAGTCATTGTGTTTTCATTTGAAGAGAGAACTTATGAACAAGAGAGAGAATTTATGAATTGTACCTTTAATATTTCTTATGGATTGTACCTTTAATATTTCTTATGGATTGTACCTTTAACATTTCTATGTTCAACATGTCAGCATCTCTGAAATGCTGTGGTCTGTAACTGGTAATAGGAGCTGTTAGGTGATCCTCAGCAGAGGTGAAATGGCTGAATGGACATTTGGATTTCACTGCATCATCCCCTCAACATCCTCCACAAAGACACAATTACTGGACACCAGGGAGAAAAGGATGGAGATTGGATGACCACAACGTAGTCAATCTGTCATCAAAACTGCATGCAACCTTTCACTTCAGCTAACACTGTAGGCTACATTCATGATATACACTGAATACTCAAAACACATCAGTGTAGATTAGATTTTTTTATTTTTATTTAACCTTTATTTAGATGAAGGGGAGGAGTCAATTTAAAGAAGTATTTTTAAGCCTTGAGACAATTAAAGACATGGATTGTGCGTGTGTACCATTCAGAGGGTGACTGGGCAAGACAAAATATGTAAGTGCCTTTGAGCGAGGTATGGTAGTAAGTGCCAGGTGCACCGGTTTAAGTCAAGAACAGCAACGCTGCTGTTTTCCACTCTCAACAGTTTCCCCATGTGTATCAAGAATGGTCCACCACCCAAAGGACATCCAGCCAACATGACACAACTATGGGAAGAATTGAAGTCAACATGGGCCAGCTTCCCTGTGGAATGCTTTTGACACCTTGTAGAGTCCATGCCCAGACAATTTGTGTCTGTTCTGAGGGCAAAAGGGGGGGGGGGCTTGCAACTCAATATTAGGAAGGTGTTCCTAATGTTTGGTATACTCTGTGTAATAATGTAACTGTTGTGTGTGTGTGTGTGTGTTTAGCCTTCTCCAGATTCTGAATAATACTCAGGTCTTACTCGCTACTCCATTATTGCTTAGTGTTTGAGAGAGAGGAGGTGAGATAGACTTACTGGAATCTCAACTGTGACATCATCAATTGTCCTCTTCAGCAGGCCCGAATATGTTCAAATCCATCCTCTGGCCCCTTTTACAAATCCTTCTTTGGAGTGATCACTTACCTAACATAACTGAATTGGCTAAAGTTTACGCTTAGACCAAACCAGTCATGTCAGATTAGTGATGATTACTTACTTCAAAAGGAAGAAGGCAGAACAGAGAGATGCATTTACCAAGTACTGGAAGAGGGCCTCTCCTTCTCTCTGGTCAGCTTTGCAGAAGGAAGGGGATATTGATGGCTTTTTATTTCTCTGCTTGGCTAGGGTTCACTTTATTTCAGTGATTTCGGAAGTGTGAGGACACTGGCGTAAACACTGGAAGCGCAGTGTAAACTGGGCCTTCCTGTTGTCTCTGTTACTCTGGGAGAATTTGGACAGGGAATGCGTGTCTCTCCGCTCAGCTCTGGCTGAGACATACTTGCATAAACAAACAGGAATAAACATGGTTCTCCCTTCCCCATTCTCGCCATGTCCTTGGTCTGTGACCTCTCAACCAGCGTGCGTAGACACACAGATAGGAGCGTCCCTGTACACCGCAAACTCCAACAGGCATTCACACAACCCTTGACACTATGTGCTCTGTCAGATAACGCCCGTAGTAATTCTAACATTACCAGGCCGAATCTAAACAACTAAGCACTCAATGGATCCAATATACAACACACTGAAATCAGCAAAGAATCGTGAAAGAAAGCTCAACAGTTGATCAGTTGTTATGGCGCCATCTTCACCAATATCTTATACCACAGCTCTTCACAGGGCAAGTCTATGTTGATCACGTCTGCCGGCGATGTATCAGACCATGGTTTACACTGTGCCAAGTTGCAAACCCTTATGCTGGCTCGGGTATAGAGCAGCTGGGACGACAAGAATGCCATGGGTTTGAACAGCGGCGAACCGTGACTATAGGACCTAGGCATTCAGAGGGACCAAAAATCTTCCAATACTTTGTATCCCAATTTTTTAAAATCAAGAACAGAAAACATAGCATCACTTGATGCGTCCGATATTATATATTCTGTAGTCGGGCCATTTTAGTTCTCGTGAAGGAGGAGCAATGCTTTTTGATGACATTATGAATCAAACAGGCCTGGACGTGCTTCAGGCTGCCACACACACAGAGATAGAACCGGCATGGACACAATTCGTGACACACAGCATAAAATAATGCGACCAGCAAAACAAAAAACACACTGTTTACACAACCTATGGTAGCCTAACACCATCACCACCAATAGTGACAACCCGTCATTCAGGGCAGAGCCCCACCTGCTTTGAGCCCCACATTTTTASMAAAAAWAAAAATGGGGGGGGGGGGGGCTTGCCTGTTTTGCATGTTATTGTGGCATTAATATGTGTCACATATCAATTTGCAAACGATGTAAAAAATTATATATATCATTGAGTTAATAGAGCAGCATACAAACATGGTCTCTTTTTTGTTTTCTTGAGTAAGGCAGCTCCAAAATGCAGGTGTTTCAGCCTAGCTCAGTGCTTTCTGTGGTGGTGGTGGGGCAAGCAGGCAGAAAATACGGAGCGTTGCACCGTGATTGGCTCAGTGTTTTGTCACTCATGGGGACTTTACGTCACTGCCAAGTGTAAGAGCAGACCTTGAAAATTCTAGCCATTCGGATGTTACATTAGAAGTGCCCATCCAAGAACACTCAAGGTCATTGGCCACAGATAAAATGACGTCAAATCACGTTATATGTACAGTAGCTTTGATTGGACTGATCATGTCAATCATACTTTCACAATCTTAGCTAGCAGTCATCATCATGAATCAAGTCGACAATCCACTGGCAAATCCTTTTTAATCATGGTCAAATTAAGAGAAATAATGAAGAGAAATTATAGATAAAATGTATCGGTGCTCATCGGCCATTGGACAAATATTACACCACAAGTTGGAAATCGCAAATTCAACGAGTGGTTTGGAAGGAATCAGTGACAGTGGCTGTGTGGTCCCAAATCTGGGATTAAGAGGCTCTTTTCCAAATTTGAAATGATAAACATTCAACATTGGCCATGATGTCAATGAAGCATGATTTGTACCATGCTCAAAACAACTGTTAACTCAGAACTGTGAAGTCTTGAACTCACTGAAGTCAAGTCAACTGGGAAGTTGGGAATAAATGAGCTCTGACTGGGAAAATACATTTTGAACGGTCATCCAACTCGGAATTGTAAATCCAGTTGTTTTGAAAGCACCATAAATCCAGAGAATGCCAGACTTATGACAAAATTTGCCCACAAAAGGACCGCCGCGCCACCTTCCTGTTCAAGTGAGCACAGCACAACAAGGGGAGTCCAAAAATGTTACGTTATTGTATGCTGCTGCATAAATGATGTCTGCATAAATGATGTAATAATGCCAGGGAGATAGGTATACTGTAGCTAAGAAAGTAACACTGGGTGTATGTTGTGTAGTAAGATGTTAGTAGCCCATGTGCCTCACCCTAATAATTTAGTATATTTACCCCTCTTAATTTCACGTATTGTTCTACTGTAGCCTATAACCTGTTTTAGAGAATTGTAATCATTGAATATTGTAAGAGCTTTCATTGTCTGCTTATATGCCCCCTTTATGTATCCTACGGTTCTGACTTGGTGTACAAGGAAGAACACTGTAAGAACAGCCCATGTTCTGAATTCTGTCACTGTACATTTCAAAAATGCTAAACAAATAGTTATACTGACTAACGTCCATCCTAGCTCGCTCATAAATGTCTTAATCGAAATTATTGATTGCCACTTATCCGCTTGTCGTCCTCTTATGCCATAGTTTGTACATCTCAACTGTCATTAGAAACCACATTTGTTTAATCAAGTCAGCCATATCAGCAATGTTTTTTTTTTAAAGCAGTAAATGAGGCTGAATGAACTGTGTCGGTGCCAGACAAGGCTCCACTGATGTGTAGCAGTGGTAAGATGTTGGGACTGCTGTTGGTACAGCTTTATGAAGGCCTTAACAGTTTGTGGGCACCGTTTGTCACCATTATATGCATCTCACTTGTTTGTTTTTTTGCTCCACCAAGATTTACATGCTAAAATCACTACTGGTGACAACAACAGTGTCACATCGAAGGTGACAGGTTTATGTTGCTGAAAGGACAGTGACCGTAATACCTGTGCACTCCATGGCGCTGAAGGAGAGACAGTTTTGGTAAAACACATAGACACGGCTGATAGACAGGTAATCGCAGTCACACAGTGCATGAAATAATTATAAAGAATAAGCAGCCAATTCACTCCAGTAGGCCCCATGAAATCATAACAATACAAAAGCACAACCATTTCATTTCAAAAATGAAATGAACAAACCAGCTTTTACTTCCCATTGCAAATATATTTCCGTCACACTAACCAGTGATCTAAAGTTTAAATGCAACAATGTTTCACAGTGATTATTTTCAAAGGGGTACCTAACAGCAAGTGAGCTGCATAAAAAAAAACAGTTCCACTCACCAGATGATGATTTGTAAACAAAGGTTGAAAGTTAATCTTGAAAAGGGTGTAGCTAACAAATTAGCAACAACATCCACCTTGAAGTTGATAACAGCTGCATGTAGCAGCCTTCAACATTGTCACAGTACTACAACACAAGCTAGCATTTTCATTATCACACTACTACAACACAAGCTAGCATTTTCATTATCACACTACTACAACACAAGCTAGCTAACGTTACTAGAATTAGCGTGGGGAAACTACTGCTTACGCCACTGATTATTTTCTCTTGTGCTCTGTCGTTACGTGTCTCTCCAACCCTGTTCCTGGAGAGCTACCGTCCTGTAGGTTTTCACTCCAACTCTAATCTAGCGCATTTTATTCTAATAATTTGCTAGTTGATAAACTGAATGTAGCTGTCCAGGAACAGGGTTGGAGAGCTCTGGTCTAGACACATCACCTTTTTTTACATTTTATTTTGTACCCCCCATTGTAAGTCAAAATGTGATTGGGTCATTCCACTGTCACTCCAAAGTCTGCTCCAATACAGCCTTCTGTCCAGCTTCTGAAAGCCTAGCCAATGGCTGGCTGAGCTAGCTCGATTTTTCTACCTAGAGACCACCAAAGAGAATCCTGATTATATATATTTTTCTCTTCAGTATTAACCCTTCTCTTTCCAACACAAACTGAAGAGATTAAATCAGAAGATCATTACAATTATTGTAAAGATAAAATATACATTTAAAAAATATAAATATATATATACAGTACCCACTAAGCGCAAACCAGATTGTATGGCGTATCGCTGCAGAATGCGGTGGTAGCCATGCTGGTTACGTATTCCTTGAATTCTAAATGAATCACTGACAGTGTCACCAGCAAACGACCCCAACACCATCACACCTCCTCCATGTTTCACGGTGGGAACCACACGTGGAGATTATCCGTTCACCTACTCTGGTAACTCTACTGAATTTATTCTCTGCGGCAGAGGTATCTCTGGGTCTTTCTTTCCTGTGGCGGTCCTCATGAGAGCCAGTTTCAACATAGCGCTTGATGGTTTTTGTGACTGCACTTGAAGAAACTTTCAAAGTTCTTGAAATGTTCCGCATTGACTGGCCTTCATGTCTTAAAGTAATGATGGACTATCGTTTCTCTTTGCTTATTTGAGCTGTTCTTGCCATAATATGGACTTGGTCTTTCACCAAATAGGGCTATCTTATCTATACCACCCCTACCTTGTCACAACACAACTGATTGGTTCAAACGCATTAAGAAGGAAAGAATTTCCACAAATTAACTTTTAACAAGGCACACCTGCTAATTTAAATGCATTCCAGGTGACTACCTTATGAAGCTGGTTGAGAGACTGCCAAGAGTGTGCAAAGCTGTCATCAAGGCAAAGGGTGGCTACCTTGAAGAATATATATATATATATTCTTCATTTTAATCCTTAGGCCTCGCCGTTCCCCACTGGGTTTTAATCTTCTTGGATCATCTGAGGACTGGTTGCCAAATACTTGACCTGTGCTATAGAGATTAGGATTGATGCTCTGATTTTCTTTAGAATCATCTGTGATCTGGTGTTTCTTTACACTGTAATAAGATGGTTTCAAACAGCATTTCAAAACAACAAAGGACCCTTGTACAGAAGTGGTACACTGACTGCAAACATCAGTCTCTGTCTGTGACCCAATGCAGCCCAAAGAACCCATAGCCACATTACACCATGCACAACAGTGTGTGGGTGTGTTTCTCTGAGTAAGAGCAACACAGCCTTGTCAGTTTCTGTAATATTTATTCAGATAGACGGAAGCTTGCAGCATTAACACGAGATACGAGCCAAAACATTCTCATTAGTAACCTAAGGCAGTGTCATTAATTTCAGCAGTTCAATCAGTGGTTGAGTCTAAAGTGAAGGTATACGCGTATGTGTTTGATCAAAGAATGTCAACAACAAAGCAGCCCGACTCTAAAACTGCCCACCTGCTGAACACAGATGCAAACAGTCGGTAAATATGAAATTGACAGAACCTTAGTGTCCAATCGCAGGGTTGTTTGGGGTCGCGAATTGGAACAGGCTGCATTTCGCTGCACGGAGACCACCATGGCCACTTAGTTTCAGATCACGTCATTTCTTCATCATAAAATTGCCAACTGAAGCAAATGATCATCAGATCAGAGTTTGACCCCAGTTCGAGCAATGCTGAATTGTTACAGTTTCATCGCTGCTCAATAGTCTAATCATAAATCACGCAGTCAAACAATTTGATTTGGATGTTTTGTTACATTTGGAGACCTTTGCCCACACCGTAACGTAAGAGCTGTCAAACTGATATTAGGCCTGAACATAGGCTATGGAAATCAATGGAGATAAGGATAAATAATATACGGTTTAAAAGCCTAGAATTAACCAATAAAACATGTTGTTTGATATTGATGATGATGGTGATGATGTATGTTATAGGCTCGATTGAAGAGCATAGGATCTGTATAAATATCATGTTCTCAGCCAAAGTAGATTACATCACTGTAGCATTCGCCACATGGAATTCGAAACCACTTCTATGCGTAAAAATTGTCCAGTAATTGTATTAGGCTGTTTGAAGACCTACCTTCTCTTGCTTTTAGCAGTACCGTATTGGCCACAATATTCTCCAGTTCCATCTAAAAATCCTTTGATATTTGCTGAATAGATCAAAATAAAATAAAAATCGACAGCAACACCTCGCTCTTCACGGATGAATTGCTTTTCGTTTTATTCCAAATCCGAATAAAATGTATACATTTCAAACTCGTTCACGGTCTACACACTGGCTAAAGGAGAAATCCTTGTAAAATTAACTAGGCATGGTTCATATCGTCGGCTCCGAATGCAGCGTTGGGAGGGCATTTCCATTCCAATTCCGAAGACCGTTGTGTTTCGTGCGTAATTTGGCGCGGAATCCCATCAAAGGATAGATCACGGTTGAGCCATCAATACAGCCCGAGACCACGGCAAGACCTACATCATTTAGTAACGCATTCCTAACAACGGCTGAAGCACAGTAGCACTGGGGGGAGTTGGTGAAGTGTACTAGAACATCAAGGTGCTCCCCCTCTCGGTGCAAAGGCTTAATAAAAAAAAATGGGCTTGTTTTTTTCTTTTGGTTTGGCCATCAATATCCCCCACGTTTGGCGAAGCTTCAAGCAGTTTACCGCGTTTGTCTGGTCAATATTTCGGTTACATTTGGATATCTTGCATTTGGATATCTTGCACAGCCTATATAAATTGAGTGATTTGTAGTAGGGGTTCGCTAATCTTCAACCACCAAATTGGTTCCAATATTCCATTCCACCGCCCGTTGCACACACACATCCATTCGGATTTGGCCCATGACGTATGTACGTTAATAGAGTATTGGTTTCCACTAACTTCTATATCCACAAAGTCAGATTCCACAGCCACAAAGTCAAATTTGCAAAAAAAAAAAAAAATGTTGTCTTCATTTGAGGTTAGGCATAAGGTTTGCAGTGTGGTTAATGTTGATTTAAAATCAAATTTTAAGAAGATAAATTGAAGAAATGCGCAGGGTTTATAACTTTGTGGTTATAGACATGCATTATCCTTTATATTGACCAGATACTCAAGTTGCCGCTCAAACATTGGAAATAATTTTCTTCAAAAATGGAAGTCAGTCGGGAGGAGTCAAGATCAGGTGGGACCATTCTAGCCAATGAAAGGGCAGATATCGGGTGAACAACAGGCACAACTCCGATATAAAGTTTTTTTTCTTCTCAAAGTTGCCCGGAAGTCACATGTTCTACGTATATCAGAACACTCATAACAACCTAAGCATAACGAAACTTATATTCGACCAAATAAGCCACACGTAGCAAATAAGCAATTCAATGTTTTGTTCACCAAATTCAATACTCTCTCATGGACCTCCATACAAAAACTCCTCGCTTGATTAGTGAAGGGGAAAAAACGTCACCTGCTGGAGAAGACAGATTTTGGGCCCAGTTTCCCCTCTCTTCGCCTCTTCCTCTCTGGTATAGACGCTAGTGACGACCATAGCGTGTCCGTGTCTGGCTGCCATATGCTGTTTTTCATATGACATGGTTTGGATAACCTAACCTAGTTCTATTTAATTGACATAATTATGAAAAACACAAAATCGTATGATCTCAAGATCTCATAGACCTAACAGTAGACTATATTTATACCATTGGTGATGCTCTGCCTGTCTACAATAGGTTTATATACACTGAACAAAAATATAAATGCAACATGCAACAATTTCAAAGATTTTACAGTTAATATAAGGAAATCAGTCAATTGAAATACATTAAGTAGGCCCTAATCTATGGATTTCACATGACTGGGAATCAGTGATGTAAAGTACTTAAGTAAAAATACTTTGAAGTACTACTTAAGTAGTTTTTGGGGGGTATCTGTACATTACTATTTATATATTTGCCAACTTTTACTTCACTAAATTCCTAAAGAAAATAATGTACTTTTTACTCCATACATTTTCCCTGACACCCAAAAGTACTCATTACATTTTGACAGAAAAATGGTCCAATTCACACACTTATCAAGAGAACATCCCTGGTCATCCCTACTGCCTCTGATCTGACGGACTCACTAAACACAAATGCTTTGTTTGTAAATTATGTCTGAGTGTTGGAGTGTGCCCCTGGCTATAGGTCAATAAAAATAAAATAAAATGGTGCCGTCTGATTTGCTTAATATAAGGAACTTGAAATGATTTATACTTTTACTTTTACTTTTGATACTTAAGTACATTTCAGCAATTCCATTTACTTTTGATACTTAAGTATATTTAAAACCAAATACTTTTAGACTTTTACTCAAGTAGTATTTTATTTGGTGACTTTCACTTTTACTTGAGTCGTTTTCTATTAAGGTATCTTTACTGTTACTCAAGTATGACGATTGAGTACTTTTACCACCACTGCTGGGAATACAGATATGCATAGATCAGAAAACCAGTCAGTATCTGGTGTGACCACCATTTGCCTCATGTATTGCAACATAGAGTTGATCAGGCTGTTTATTGTGGCCTGTGGAATGTTGTCCCACTCCTCTTCAATGGTTGTACGAAGTTTCTGGATATTGGCGGGAACTGGAACATGCTGTTGTACACGTCAATCCAGAGCATCCCAAACATGCTCAATGAGTGACATTGAAGTGCTTTGAAAGGCTGGTCATGGCTCACATCAACACCATCATGCCGGAAACCCTAGATCCACTCCAATTCGCATACCGCCCCAACAGATCCACGGATGATGCAATCTCAATCGTACTTCACACTGCCCTTTCCCACCTGGACAAAAGGAACACCTGTGTGAGAATGTTGTTCATTGACTACAGCTCAGCGTTCAACACCATAGTGCCCTCAAAGCTCATCACTAAGCTAAGGACCCTGGGACTAAACACCTCCCTCTGCAACTGGATCCTGGACTTCCTGACAGGCTGCCCCCAGGTGGTATGGGTAGGCAGGTAAGGGTAGGTGCGTGCTTAGTCCCCTCCTGTACTCCCTGTTCACCCACGAGTGCAAGGTCCAGCACAACTCCAGCACCATCATTAAGTTTGCTGACAACACAACAGTGGTAGGTCTGATCGCCGACAACAATGAGACAGCCTATAGGGAGGAGGTCAAAGACCTGGCAGTGTGGTGCCAGGACAAAAACCTCTCCCTCAAAGTGAGCAAGACAAAGGAGCTGATCGTGGACTATAGGAAAAGGAGGGCCGAACAGGCCCCCATTTACATCGATGGGGCTGAAGTGGAGCGGGTCGAGAGTTTCAAGTTCCTTGGTGTCCACCAACAAACTAACATGGCCCAAACACACCAATACAGTTGTGAAGTGGGCACGACAACACCTTTTCCCCCTCAGGAGAATGAAAATATTTGGCATGGATCCTCAAAGTTCTACAGCTGCACCATCGAGAGCATCCTGACCGGTTGCATCACCATCTGGTATGTAAGGTTCTACAGAGGGTAGTACCCCCAGTACATCACTCGGGCCAAGCTTCCTGACATCCAGGACATATATACTAGGCGGTGTCAGAGGAAGGCCTAAAAAATTCTCAAAGACTCCAATCACCCAAGTCATAGACTGTTCTCTTTGCTACCGCACTACAAGCGGTACCGGAGCGCCAAGTATAGGACAAAAGGCTCCTTAACAGCTTCTACCCCCAAGCCATAAGACTGCTGAACAATTAATAAAATGGTCACCCGGACTATTTACATTGACACACCCCCCCCTTCTTTGTTTTTACACTGCTGTTATCGCTGTTTATTATCTATGCATGGTCACTTTACAAATTACCTCGATTAACCTGTACCCATGCACATTGACTCGGTACCGCTACCCCTTGTGTATAGCCTCGTTTTTGTTAAGTACATTTCTTGTGTTACTTTATTTTATTTAGTAAATATTTTCTTAACTCCATTTCTTGAACTGCATTGTTGGTTAAGGGCTTGTAAAGTAAGCATTTCACGGTCAAGTCTACAACTCTTGTATTCGGCGCATGTGACAAATAAAATTTGATTTGATTTCTGGTGAGTATGCAGACGACTAAAGAACTGGGACATTTTCAGCTTCCAGGAATTGTGTAAAGGTCCTTGAGACATAGGTCCGTGCATTATCATGCTGAAACATGAGGTGATGGCGGCGGATGAAAGGCACTACAATGGGCCTCAGGATCTCGTCACGGTATCGCTGTGCTATCAAATTGCCGTCGATAAAATGCAATTGTGTTCGTTGTCCGTAGCTTGTTCCAGCCCATACCATAACCCCACCATCGGGCAGTCTGTTCACAACATCTCATCACAAATTGCTCTCCCACACGACACCATACATGATGTCTGCCATCTGCCCAGTACAGTGAAAACCGGATTCATCCATGAAGAGCACACTTCTCCAGCGTGCCAGTGGCCATCCAAGGTGAGCATTTGCCCACGGAAGTCAGTTACGAAGCCGAACTGCAGTCAGGTCAAGACCCTTGTGACGACGACGAGCACGCAGAAGAGCTTCCCTGAGACGGTTTCTGACAGTTTGTGCATAAATTCTTGGGTTGTGCAAACCTACAGTTTCATCAGCTGAGCCGGTGGCTGGTCTCAGACGATCCTGCAGATGAAGAAGCTGGATGTGGAGGTCCTGGGCTGGCATGGTTACACGTGGTCTGCGGTTGTGAGGCCGGTTGGACATACTGCCAAATTCTCAAAAACAACGTTGTTGGTAGCTTATGGTAGTGAAATGGACATTAAATTATTTGGCAACAGCTCTGGTGTAAATTCCTGTAGTCAATATGCCAGTTGCACGCTCCCTCAAAACTTGAGACATCTGTGGCATTATGTTGTGACAAAACTGCACATTTTAGAATGGCCTTTTATTTTTGACAGAACAAGGTGCATCTGTTTAATGAGCATGCTGTTTAATCAGCTTCTTAATATGACACACCTGTCAGGTGGATGGATTATCTTGGCAAAGGAGAAATGCTCACAAACAGGGATATAAACAAATTTGTGCACAACAATTCAGAGAAATACGTTTTTTGTGCATATGGAACATTTCTTGGATCTTTTATTTCAGCTCATGAAACATGGGACCAACACTTTATCTTGGCAAAGGAGAAATGCTCACAAACAGGGATGTAAACAAATTTGTGAACAATTCAGAGAAATACACTTTAATATACTCTACATGTGTATATATTTTTGTTCAGTGTAGTTATTAGTTATTTGGGGAATTTGGCACCATCACCTGGGACACTAGGGGGAGTGTTTGTATGACCTCCACTCCCTTCCTTTTCCCCCTTCCATTCATAACAGGAGAAACTATTGAGCAGTATGGTATAAAAAAAAACTAAAACATCAGTAGGCCTAATAACACAGAAAGAAGACAAGGGATCCACATATGATCCAAATTCAGTCAATGTACCACATGCTTGAAAGTTGAAAGGAACTCAACTACTGGGCGTGTTCGAGCAGATCAGATTTCTGCAGTCGGTGGCCATCGTTGATCACCAACTTTCAATGTGTGTTGCATTAGGCCATGGCCACATTACAATGTTGTGTATGAAAATTCCATATGGACACAATTATTTTTCAAATAGGAGTCTTCTGTTACCGGATAAATGACAGAGTTCCTGACCAAATATTCACAAATTGTCCATCTTTTTAAGTATGCAACTAGACTGAACACATCCGAAAAAAGTGGAGATGAGTTGTATTTTTAACGGACAAAAATGGACAATGATGCATGTCATATGATGCATCCGTGTTCATGTCTCAGTTTTCCCATACCCTTTAGACAAGGCCTGCATTGTGGGTGGCTCCATTGTCAACCAATTAGGGCGTTTTGTTTGACCCACACAATGTCAATTGAACCTTGATTGTGGGAACCTTAAACAGTCTACTTTCATATCAACTCCATGTACAAAAGCTACCCTTACTGTATGTACACTGTTTTCCCACAGACTCAGCTGAAGAGGTTTACTGTGGCACAGCTTGCACCTGAACTATAACTTCCTGAGCTAATAGAAACGCAACTGGTGAGGAAGTGTCGTAGCTCAGTTGCAACCTGTGCCACAGTAAACATCGTCCAGAGAATCTGTGTTAAAACGGTTGCCTGGAGGAATGAACCCAAACTGTAGTGCTTGATGAAGTAGAACAGTCCTGTTACAATTTCTACAAAGTGGACCTCAGTATTAAAATAAACACTTTAATGGAAAACAAATCTTACCATTACAGTTTAAGTCTGTTTACACAAACATAAAGAATCCATCGTTATGTACTATTGACAAGTTATACGTTTGGTGGTCTGAAAATCATATTTAATTGATTTATCGCATCAAATGTAGTCTTGCAGACAATCTAGTTTGTGTGGTCTACCCTCAATTCCTGCATTACGCCAGTCATCAAATATAACAAAAATGCATCACTTAAATCATTGCTTGCTTTCGAACCAATGAGCCACTATCAAAATGAAATCGGTACGCTGCTTCATCTATAAACCACACATTCTTCTCCCCATAGCCAAAATAATCCCCTATTCAACATAGAACTGGGAAGTCTAGTATAACGGAGGAAAATAGAACAGAAGTGCCTTCAGTATTCATCAAGATTATCTGCCTTGGGGATGGATAGGCCTCTGTCCTTCAGTGCGGTCACCTTGGCTTTCTCTGTCTCCTGCTTGGCTTGCTGTTGCAATCGCTGCTCCTCTAGGATCTCCTCTATAGAAACCTGCTGCAAGACTGTGTCACACGGCTTATCCATGTCCTAAAGAGGGAAACACCATATTAAACATACTGTAAACCTACATGTCACACATGTCCTGCTGGAGAACAATCGCAGTGGCACACACATGTAAACCCCAGCAACTGATTATCATCAACTGTGTGATCAGTGTGTGAACCACGCAACTGAGGTGACAACTAAAGTTTCAAGCAAAATGAATCATGTGCGCATACTGGAAAACTGCTATAGACTCAATTAACTGGTCTAATCAACAGGCTACGTTAACACAAACACATTTCTATGTGTAGGCATACTGTACGAGGAAGGCTAAATAATCACTGATAAAGAACAAGAGGGTGGCATGGATGAATACTTACTATTTCACCAAGCAAAACGACATTCTCTCCTCTCACAATGAAGATTCCTCTGGGGATGTCCCCAAACTTCTTGCCCACATGGATGCGCTCGACTGTTTGATGGAAAACTAGGTTGGCTGAAAGAGAGGTTAAGTGATAGTGCAGTTGATATAATTTCCCTTTTGATTGCCTGAATGTAGCTACTTGTGAATACGTCACATTATTTCAAGGTTTACGTAGTAGGTATTTTAGTAAACTCAATCCCATCTCAATGTATGGAGGATATCCACAGGGGATCTAAACTAGAGCTAACTTAGTATGCCAAGTGAGCTAGTGTGTTAAAACTACTATAAGATTGTTAGGTGGTTTATTTGCCATACCAAACTGGTCGATGCTTCTAAGAAACCCAATTAGCGTTCTTCCATCGCGAAGAAGTACAAGATGCTTTTCTGCAAGAGAAAAATTACTGTTTATAGTAGAGCCACAGCACGCGGATACAAAGTATCCAATCGTTTTCCCCAACACTGAGCTCGGAGAATAAATAGTTACAAGAAGGGGTTTACAATATAACTGTATCTAATAATCATGATCATCATCACTGTTTTCCGAAGGTTGGAAACAGTGCGGACTTGTTCACACTGCTGCCTTCACTCAGCCTAACATTCGCTATACCTACTTACTGTCTATGTCATCGATGAGACTCGCGGTCCCTGGCATGTAGTTCATTGTGATCGTGTGTAGCTATCTCTGCGGTTAAATTATAGCTAATCGCTGTGTATGAAATGTATTAAGCCATGAATTGTTCAAAATAAGATCAGAGTCTTAATAAGCATCTCTTCAGCAACACTAAAAAAGCACTTCCGGGTCACGGATTTTCCGATATTTTCAAAACAAAAGTCCCCAACTTGGTAGTAGAAAAGTTCCAACAACCTGTATTCTCTCTACAGGAAGCACACTTGCAGTAATGCACGCTCGGGGAAAGACTTCCTGTAAAATATTAAACCCTTTAAGCACCAATGGCAAGGAACATTGGAATTTTTTTCTTCTATTTATTCTGATGATCTAATATAGATACACTACGTGACAAAAAGTATGTGGACATCTGCTCATCGAACATGAATTCCAAAATCATGGGCATTAATATGGAGTTGGTCCCCCCTTTACTGCTATAATAGTCTCCACTCTTCTGGGAAGGCTTTCCACTAGATGTTGGAACATTGCTGCGGGGACTTGCTTCCATTCAGCCACAAGAGCGTTAGTGAGGTCGGACACTGATGTTGGGCGATTAGGCCTGGCTCGCAGTCAGCGTTCCAATTCATCCCAAAGGAGTTCGATGGGGTTGAGGTCAGGGCTCTGTGCAGGCCAGTCAAATTCATCCAAACCAATCTCGACAAACCATTTCTGTACGGACCTTGCTTTGTGCACGGGGGCGTTGTCATGCTAAAACAGGAAAGGGTCTTCCCCAAACTGTTGCCACAAAGTTGGAAGCACAGAATCATCTAGAATGTCATTGTATGCTGTAGCATTAAGACTTCCCTTCACAGGAACTAAGGGGCCTAACCCGAACCATGTAAAACAGCCCCAGACCATTATTCCTCCTCCACCAAACTTTACAGTTGGCATTATGCATTGGGGCAGGTAGCATTCTCCTTGCATCTGCCAAACCCAGATTCATCCGTCGGTCTGCCAGATGGTGATTCTTCACTCCAGAGAACGAGTTTCCACTGCTCCTGAGTCCAATGACGGCGAGCTTTACACCCCTCCAGCCGACGCTTGGCATTGTGCATGGTGATCTTATGCTTATGTGCGGCTGCTCGGCTATTGAAACCAATTTCATGACACTCCCGACAAACAGTTCTTGTGCTGATGTTGCTTCCAGAGGCAGTTTGGAACTAAGGATTTAGATTTAGGACATTGCATGTTTCTAATAATGTAATACCTTTAAATGAGCAGGCCTTTAATTTTTAAGACAAAAAAGATTAGACCCTGCAAACAACTACCACAAATTGTATAGATTTATAATGTAAAAATTTTTTGCTATTCCCTGTGTCTATGACGCCCGCCGCTGGGTGAAACGCAGACCCGGTGGTGAGCGTGGTGAAACTGAAAAGACATTGTCTGTCCTTTTGAAGCAGAGTCTTTACCTGATAAAGTAATGATAGGATGTGTCAATTATCCAGTGAGAGCTTTGGTGCCAAACCCACTACAGTGTTTCTGATGCTAAGCTCATGGTCATGTTGCAGTAGTGTGTAGGAGGGAGATTCCAAGATGTGAGAAGTGTGCAGGAGGACATGGGACAAAGCAATGTGTGGTGTCGGTGGGGGAAAAAACTGTGTCACTGTCACTAGCCGGCTACCACCTGGTTACTCATCCCTGAACCTTAGAGGCTGCTGCCCTATGTACATAGACCTGGAACACTGGTCACGTTAATAATTTTTACATACAGTGTTTCTCATTTAATATGTATATACTGTATTCTAGTCAAGTACATTCTATTCAACTATTGCTGTACATGCACTATTCTACACATGTATTCTTCAGATGTACTATATATTCTGTCCACATACTATCCATAATGTCTATACATTCCATCACACACATACAGTACAGTCAATAGTTTGGACACACCTACTCATTCAAGGGGTTTTCTTTATTTTTACTATTTTCTGCATTGTAGAATAATAGTGAAGACATCAAAACTATGAAATAACACATATGGAATCATGTAGTAACCAAAAAAAGTGTTAATATATTTTACATTCTTCAAAGTAGCCACCCTTTGCCGTGATGACAGCTTTGCACACTCTTGGCACTCTCAACCAGCTTCACCTGGAATGCTTTTCCAACTGTCTTGAAGGAGTGACCAGATATGCTGAGCACTTGTTGGCTGATATTCCCTCACTCTGTGGTGCAACTCATCCCAAACCATCTCAATTGCGTTGAGGTTGGGTGATTGTGGAGGCCAGGTCATCTGATGCAGCACTCCATCACTCTCCTTGGTCAAATAGCCCTTAGAGGTGGAGGTGTGTTGGGTCATTGTCCTGTTGAAAAACAAATGATAGTCCCACTAAGCGCAAACCAGATGGGATGGCGTATCGCTGCAGAATGCTGTGGTAGCCATGCTGGTTAACTGTGCCTTGAATTCTAAATAAGTCACAGACAGTGTCCAAGCAAAGCACCCCCACACCTCCTCCATGCTTCACGGTGGGAACCACCGCCGTGTTACAAAGACACGGCGGTTGAAAAAAAAAATAAAAAAAATTGTCGTCAGACCAAAGAAAAGATTTCCACCGGACTAATGTCCACTGCTCGTATTTCTTGGCCCAAGCAAGTCTCTTATTTTTATTGGTGTCCTTTAGTAGTGGTTTCTTTGCAGCAATTCGACCATGAAGGCCTGATTCACACAGTCTCATCTGAACAGTTGATGTTGAGATGTGTCTGTTACTTGAACTCCGTGAAGCATTTATTTGGGCTGCAATTTTTGAGGCTGGTAACTCTAATGAACTTATCCTCTGCAGCAAAGGTAACTCTGGGTCTTCCTTTCCTGTGGTGGTCCTCATGAGAGCCAGTTTCATCATAGCGCTTGATGGTTTTTGAGACTGCACTTGAAGAAACTTTAAACGTTTTTGAAACTTTCCGGATTGACTGACCTTCATGTCTTAAAGCAATAATGGACTGCCTATTCTCTTTGCTTACTTGAGCTGTTCTTGGCATTGGCTCAAACGCATTAAGGAAAGAAATTCCACAAATTAACTTTGAACAAGGCACACCTGTTAATTAAAATGCATTCCAGGTGACTACCTCATGAAGCTGGATGAGAGAATACCAAGAGTGTGCAAAGCTGTCATCAAGGCAAATGGTGGCTACTTTGAAGAATCTCAAATATAACAAAATATATTTTGATTTGTTTAACACTTTTTTGGTTTCTACATCATTCCATATGTGTTATTTCATAGTTTTGATGTCTTCACTATTATTCTACAATGCAGAAAATAGTAAAAATAAAGAAAACCCCTTGAATGAGTAGGTGTGCCCAAACTTTTGACTGGTACTATATATATATATATATTTTTGACTGGCACTGTATGTGTGTGTGTGTGTGTATATATATATATATATATATATACACATACAGTCAGGTCCATAAATATTTGGACATTGACCAAGTTATTAACATTTCGGCTCTGTACGCCACCACAACGGATTTGGAATGAAACAATCAGCTGAAAGTGCAGGCTTGGAATGAGGTGGGGATTTTCTTTAAATGAAATAGGGGTATACAGTGGTGATTTTAGCATGTAAATCTGGGTGGGGCAACAAAAAAACATGTGGGATGCATGCCAGCAAAGCCACTACACAACAGAACACTAAACAATACAATAATTGCACTATACCACTGCTACACCTGGCTATCAGCAAAACAGCTCATTCAGCCTCATTTACTGCCTTTAAAAAACATAGCTGATATGGCTGACTTGCTTAAACAAATGTGGTTTCTACTGACAATTGAGATGTACAAACTATGGCATAAGTGGATGACAAGTGGATAAGCGTCAATCCGTAATTTTGATAAAGACATTAATGAGCGAACTAGGACGGACATAGTCAACATAACTATTTGTTCAGCACTTTTGAAATGTACAGCGACAGAATTCAGAACATGGGCCGTTCTCACAGCGTTCTCCTTGTACACCAAGTCAGCACCATAGGATAAATAAAGGGGGCATATATGCAGACAAAGAAAACTCTTACAATATTCTATGATAACATTTCTCAGGTTATAGGTTACATGTGCACCACCAAGTCAGAACAGTCAGCAAAATTAAGAGGTGAAAATAGACCAAATTATTAAGGTGAGGCACATGGGCTACTAACAGCTTACTACCCAACATTTATGCATCAGCATACAAGACATTGTTGGACTCACCTTTTGTGCTGTGCTCACTTGAACAGGAAAGTGGCGCGGCGGTCCTTCGTGGGCAAATTTTGTCGTCAAAGTCTGTCATTCTCTGGATTTAGGGTGCTGACAACTGGGAACTCGGGAAAAAAAGGTTGAATCATGATGACGTCAGTGACCTTCAGGTCGTAGCTCTAGAAAGAGACCCGAGTTCCCGATTTACAATTCCGAGTTGGATGAAAGTTCAAAACGTATTTTCCCAGTTGTAACTCATTTTTCCAGACTTCCCAGTTGTCTTGAACAAACTAAAGTCAGATTTTGCAGTTAAGTTGTTTTGAGAGCGACACAAATCATGCTTCATTGACAGCATGGCCAATGTTGAACGTTTATAATTTTAAACAAGGAAAAGAGACCCTTAACCTTAGATTTGGGACCACACAGCCGCTCCACTGAATAGCAGGCTAATGATTGCTTTGTAACGCTTGCAGTTAGCCACTGATTCCTTCCAAACCACTCATTGTTGAATTTACGATTTCCAACGTGTTGTGTAATGTAGCCCTCATCCTCCACATACACCACCCAATGCCAGTCACATTCTGTTAAAGGTCCCCAAAGCACACATATCCCTGGGTCGCTCGTCTTTTCAGTTCGCTGCAGCTTGCGACTGGAACGAGCTGCAACAAACACTCAAACTGGTCCGTTTTATCTCAATCTCTTCATTCAAAGACTCAACCATGGACACTCTTACTGACAGTTGTGGCTGCTTTGCGTGATATATTGTTGTCTCTACCTTCTTGCCCTTTGTGCTGTTGTCTGTGCCCAATAATGTTTGTACCATGTTTTGTGCTGCTACCATGTAGTGTTGTTGTCATGTTGTGTTGCTACCATGCTGTATTGTCATGTGTTGCTGCATTGGGTCCCTCTTTATGTAGTGTTTATGTTTACTGATCATGAAAAGCTACTTGCTGTATTAACCAAAGACGGTACAGTAAAACTACGCTAAAACTGCTTCTCCAACAGAAATCCCAGATCACACTTGTAGGTAATGTTATTCTTCTTCTGTGGATTTTATATGGCGGTTGGCAACCAACTTTAAGGTGCATCATCGCCAGCAACTGGACTGGAGTGTGCACCAGAGACAGTGAAGTCGGATGTTCCCCACCACTTTCAATGTGCTACTTAGCCTTGTGTGTCCCAATCTCAGCCTTGTGACTACGCTTTCCTTCCTGCCTTCTCTCTCGGCCTGAGGACTTCCCCGCCCCCACCTTTTCCTGGATCTTATACAGGTGTCTTCCCTTACTCTCCCTGTTCCACAACTCTTGCCACTTATTTTTAACCACTGTTCTTATTAATCCATTTGCTTCTGCTTTACAACATTAGGATGTTAAGGATTGACGATGTCATGGCGACTTTGTCTAACTAAACCCATGCGTAAAACACGCGCCAAACTGCGCATGTGCAGGCGGTCAAAATTAGAAGGCACTCCATTATAAAGTTGTTTTTGAGGAAAATTAAAACCTGTCAGTTCTCACTTTCACGAGGTTGGAGTAATAACACGTTCAACTACTTAAGAAATTGTCTCGAATCTAGGTTGTGTCTTTAGATTGAGAAAATTAACAACAATTAAAGGAATAATTTTTCACTTCTCTCATTGACTTCTAAACCCCTGCCTGGTCGTTTGATCTGTTTCTCAAGCGTTCTCAAAATTCTTGCGACGTTGTGGTCTGTGTTTAGAAACTCTGTGGTATAACTATGATAGAGCTAAATATAAACAATTGTTTTGCATGAAATAATCGTAAATGTTTAGGTCTGACTATGCTCTTCATAGAATGATATTACAACCAAATATTTAACATTTATTTAACAATACTTTGAAAAGGGTAAGCAGTTGTCATTGGTTTTAGCGGAGCTGTGATCGACTTGCCACCTAGCAGGCAAATGGAACGCTCTGCACGTTATTGTGACGTTTTATTGATAACGACCTATTCTACTGACGCACGTGGTGAAAAGGGAAATGGGAGGGGCGAAAAAATTAAAGGGGCAAAGCATAAAATACTTGTCATTCAAACGTTTCCCTACTTTGCTGTCCATGATCAATGCATTAACTGGATCGTTTCAATAAAGCAATTTTGTCCCCAATATCAGTCAGCTCTATCCTATTTGACAGTTAATTGTATCAAGATTATTTGTATGGAAAACGACAGGAGTGCTGGGGACGCTGCTTGGGTTATGCATCATCAAATGCCGTCGAATCCCAAATCCGCCTGGCCTTCAAATTACAACTCAGAAAATAATAACGTGAACTGGAGTAACGCTATGGTAAGTCACATTGTGTAACTAATTCATATCAACACGTACTTATGTTACTCATTTTAGAACACACGGTTTAATGTCAGTAAACAAGCTTTGTCTTGTACTGTGTAAGTTTAACGTCATTAACTCAAGCTAGTTAGTTAGCCTACGTTCTAGCCAGCTAACGTTATCTAGCTAGCCGTATTCTGACAGTCATTCCAATCTAGCTGGTTAGTAAGATTTGCTATATTGCTAACTAGCTTGCTTAGCTATATTTGACATGCAGATTTTCTAGCTAGCTATCTCGTTTGTAGTATATGATAAATAGCCTAGCTAGACAAACCGTTGAGACTACAATACATGGCTAACTAGGTATCTATAACTAATAGCCCAATACCAAAGGATCCTAACATTACTTTTTTATGGGGCTTTCAAGACAACTAGGAATTTGAGGGGGAAAAACGAGGTCAAATCATGACGTCAGTCATATTCAGATCGCAAAAGGAGTTGTAGAGAGATGCCTCTTTTGGTCCATTCAACAACAGAGCGATACAAACCTTGTTAAAGCAGAATGTTCTTTACCTTATGTCATGCCTTATTGGAACGGATTTATTGATATGTGTTGTAAAAATTTGGGATGTTGCCGCACACATACCTACTTAACAAAATTAAGGAAGTTTCCTTTAAAATTGTTCTTAATTAGTATCCTGCCAACCACTATATGAAGATGTTTAAGGAAAACATCAACTCAAATTGTACCTTTTTGTAATGACCACCCAGAAACGGTGTTGCATCTTTTTTGGCATTGTATTCATGTAAGAAAACTGTGGCAAGACATCAGTAGATTTATAATTGAACACTTTTATGAAGATTTTACACTATTGTGGAGATATGTACTGCTTGGATTCTTTACCTATGATAGAAATAAACTGATACTATTTTATGTAATTTATTTCATTATTCTTTTGGTCAAATTTCATATTCACAAATGTAAATTTACAAACAAAACACCACATTTTCATACCTTACAAAAATAAATGGAACTATATTTTAAGAGAATTAAATACTATACTAACAAAAAGCTGTTAGAATTATAAGTGTATGTCCCTTAGTAAGGTCCTTGTGTAATGTGATATTGTACCCCCTAGCCCAATTGTCCTTTGTATATTATTTATATATACGTGTGTTCCCACATGTACTTCCTGTATTGATTTATTGTTTATAATTATATATTTTTTAAACCTCGAAATAAAAAAAATGCCCGAGTTTCCTGTTTGGAATTCCAAGTTGGACAGTTCAAAATATTTTTCCCAGTCAAAGCTCCTTTTTTCCCCCTAGTTCCCAGTTGTTTTGAACGCCGCAATAGACCATTGGTGACTTAACGTCACCACATTTGTTTCCGATGAGAATAGAGAGCAATAGTAATGGCTTATTTATATCCATGGATATGGACCACAAAGATGTTTTCTGGAAACAGTGCCTGCGGTATGGTGGTCAGCCTTCAACTTGAAATCCTCAATGCTAGGGGGCAGTCATTTCCTGCATTACTCCTTATAGTCCAAGGACCTTACATGTTCTGTTTTTCCATTAACAAGCACTGTAACATGGAAATATGTCCGCGTGGGAACCCTAATCATATTAAGCTGTGTAGTAATTTAGGCTGATATGAAATATACTTTCCTTTGTTTACAAAACCATACGACAAGCAATGTGTTAAGGTTCAGAATTAGCGTCGGTGCTCTTAACACAACTAGCTAATGTTGTGTGATGGCTGTTGCTGCTAGCTAGCTATTATGTAATATGGTAGGAAATGTTTTTACATTCGATCAGTGTCAGTCTTTCTGCATTTGACTATTGGATACTGCTGATTTGGAGGCCAGGAAAAATACATCTCTCCTCATATGCCTACAGGACGCTTCCCAATACCCTGGTTATTCCTCAAACTACTGGTACCCCCAGTCACATTCCACAGCAGGGCACTATGCATATCCTTCAGGATCTGACGTGCAGCCACCTTACAACCCACAGGTACAGTACAGCCTCGTGTTATGTCATAGCAAAGGCCCTCTAAATCCAAGGCTATATATGGGAATGAATTCCTTATCTCTAGACTAAAGTGCTCTCAGCCTTCTGTGACACTTTGTCACACACACATAATTTCACAGACCAGTAGTCTGGCACGCACTTTCACACACTTACGGATGTAAGCACACACTCTCTCTCTCTCCCTCGCTCCCTGTCCAGGCAATGCAAGCATATCCAAATGGCCACAGTGTCTATAACCCTGGTCCAGGCCAGTATCCGGCAAGTTCTTTCCACCCATCCAACCCATTCTACTGTGCAGACCAGATGCCTCCCAGGCAGGCCCCAGGCCAGTACCCTAGCCAGGGCTGCCCAGGACCAGAGCAGAGCACAGGGGGGTCAGGACAACCACATGCCCAGCACCAACATCAGCACCACCACTATCCTGGACCACACTGTCAAGGGGTAAGTTCATTCAACCAGTACAGGGCAGTGTTTAATGGTGTCTGATGTAAAGGCAGTTGGGTATAATGGACCTTGTTTTCTATTTTATACCTTGATCTTCTTTAGGCCTCTGGCTATCTTCCTGGGTCTTACTCGCACTATGGGGAAGGTGGTCCTGCGTTGCCCTCAAACCCCCCATACCCCACTGGACAGGCCATTCACCATAGGCCGCAGGCTGAGGCTTGGGCCCACTCGGGTGGGTATGGGCCCTCACACCAGCAGTGGCAGCCAGACAGCCACTATGGGACCCCTGTCCACCCCCAGCAACCCCCAGCCTGGCCAGGGACAGGCACTGGAGCCCCACCCCCCTATGAAGCCAAGGTACATGTGGAACACAAAGGATGCATCTCAATGACCTAAAGTGGCTTTTTGTCTCATCTCCTTTATTTGCACATATTGTTTCTAAAATAAAATCCAAGTGGGCCTAATTTACTTCTTGGAAGAAAAGGGGAAATGTCAGATAAAACCTCAATCCTTCCTCTGGTACCGTAGCTGTTTTGGGTCTGAATTTTAATAACTTATATTCATTATACACTAGTCGTCTTAAGACAGGTGGGCAAACTACGGCCCGCAGGCCGCATCAGACCCGCTAGTAGATTTTACAATTATTATTTTGGGTTTAAAAAAAACACTCCAGGACACATTTTAATGTCTAAAAAATATACTGAACAAAAATATAAACGCAACATGCAACAACTTCATTGATTTTACTGAATTACGGTTCATATGAGGAAATCGGCCAATTTGAAATAAATTCGTAAGGCCCTAATCATCGGATTTCGCATAACTGGGAAAACAGATATTCATCTGTTGGTTACAGATGCATTAAAGAAAAATGGGCCTTAGGATCTCGTCACAGTATTTTTGTCCGTTGAAATTGCCGTCGATAAAATGCAATTGTGTTCTTTGTCTGTAGCTTAGGCTTGCCAATACCATTACCCCACCATGGGGCACTCTGTTCACAACGTTGACGCTTGCCCACACATCGCCATACACGTGGTCTGCGGTTTTGAGGCCGGTTGGATGTACTGCCAAATTCTCTAAAATGACATTGGAAGCGGCTTATGGTAGAGAAATGAACATTTAAGTCTCTGGCAACAGCTCTGGTGGTCATTCCTGCAGTCAGCATGCAAATTGCACGCTCCCTCAACTTGAGACATCTGTGGCATTGTTGCGACAACTGCACATTTTATTGTCCACAGCACAAGGTGCACCTGTGTAATGGTCATGCTGTTTAATCAGCTTCTTGATATGCCACATCTGCCAGGTGGCTGGATTATCTTGGAAAAGGAGAAATGCTCACTAACAGGGATATAAACAAATTTGTGCTCAATTTGGAAGAATACATCTTTTTGCCTATGGAAAATTTTGGGGATCTTTTATTTCCACTCATCAAACATGGGCCAACACTTTACATGTGTTTTTATATTTTAGTTCAGTGTAGGTAGAAATGATAATCGTCCTATACACTACATATACAAAAATATGTGGACACCCTTTCAAATGAGTGGATTCTGTTATTTCAGCCACTTCCGTTGCTGACAGGTGTATAAAATCAAGCGCACAGCCACGCAATCTCCATAGACAAACAGTAGAATGGCCTTACTGAAGAGCTCAGTGACTTTCAACATGGCACCGTCATACGATGCCACCTTTCCAACAAGTCAGTTCGTCAGATTTCTGCCGTGCTAGAGCTGCCCCGGTCAAGTGTAAGTGCTGTTATTGTGAAGTGGAAACGTTTAGGAGTGACAACGGCTCAGCCGCGAAGTGGTAGGCCACACAAGCTCACAGAACTGGACCGCCGAGTGTTGAAATGCGTAGCGTGTGAAACTTTTCTGTCCTCGGTTGCAACACTCAGTACTGTCAGCACAAGAACTGTTCGTCGGGAGCTTCATGTAATGGGTTTCCATAGCTGAGCAGCCACAAACAAGCCTAAGATCACCATGCACAATACAAGGCGTCGACTGGAGTGGTGTAAAGCTTGCCACCATTGCACTTCTGGAGCAGTGGAAACGTGTTCTCTGAAGTGATGAATCACACGTCACCATCTGTCAGTCTGATGGGCGAATCTGGGTTTGACGAATGCTACCTGCCCCAATGCATAGTGCCAATTAAAGCATGACAATGCCCCTGTGCACAAAGCGAGGTCCATACAGAAATGGTTTGTCGAGATCGTTGTGGAATAACTTGACTTGTCCCCAGTGGAACCACCACTTTTGGGCACCCGAGTGGCGCAGCAGTTTAAGGATGTCAGTGCTAAAGGCGTCACTACAGACACCCTGGTTCGAATCCAGGCTGTATCACAACCAGCCATGATTGGGAGTCCCATAGGAAGGTCCACAATTGGCCCAGCGTCGTCCTGGTTTGGCCGGTGTAGGCCATCAATGTAAATAAGACATTGTTCTTAACTGACTTGCCTAGTTAAATAAACTAGGCCTAATTGCCCAAAATCAGTGCCCGACCTCACTAATGCTCTTGTGGCTGAATGGAAGCAAGTCCCTGCAGCAATGTTCCAGCATCTAGTGGAAAGCATTCCCAGAAGTTATAGCAGTAAAAGGAGGACCAACTCCATATCAATGCCCATCATTTTGGAATGAGATATTTGACGAGCAGGTGTCCACATACTTTTAGTAGTGTATTTTCAAAACTGCCCTCTTTCTAGCCTGCACATGTATTTTGAGGAACAAATTGAATTTTGAAATCATGTGGCCCTCAAGCCAACAAGTTTGTTTGCCCACCCTTGGTCTAAGACAATCTTTTTTTACTTCCTCAGGACCAGCACTACCCAGGACCCCACCAGCACCAGCGTGCCCCACAGGTGGGACCCAAACCCAGACTGGCCCACTCCCCTAACCCCACCAATGGCAAGCCTGTCGACTTCAGCTCACCTCCCCAGATGTACAATAAACCAGGGCGAGGAGGGGCGCAGGAGCCAAAGCCTTCCCAGGGTGAGCCTCCACCCCCAATCGCAGCTCCAGCCCAGCCCCAGGGACTGATCGACAACCCTAGCCTGGCCAAAGTCCAGCAGGTCATGGCCCGGGTGCTTTTGCTCCATGAGGATGTGGACGAGTTTGTGGGTAAAAAATCGGACAAGAGTTACAGGTACCTAGAGGAACTGCTTACTAAGGATCTGCTGGTGTTGGACTCAGTGGAGACTCAGGGACAGGAAGTGGTAAGGCAGGCCCGGAAGGAGGCTGTGCAGAGGATCCAGGCCATACTGGACCGGCTGGAGAAAAAGGCCTTCTGAACTGAACCAGTTACGTATATGGACGGGTCTTACTGTTCTTTTCTTGTGACATTTGAATCTTCCACAGTCAGGTTGTGGGCCTTATTTCAGATTTAAACCGGTCCCTTAGAATTCATTGGAGTCCTAAGTCCTTGTTTGTTGTCTACACCTCCCGGATCGGAAAGGTTTAGATGGGCTGATTGTCAACAAGGGTTTGGTTTGGAATCGGGCCAGCTTGGGATACTTTATGCAGGTGTGATCACAACATACATAAGATGCCATTTCAAAGTAGTCATGATGGAAAATTGAATGGTTGTACATATCAAGTTATGGTGTTGTTGGGTTAGTTTTCATAACCCGACATTAGTGTCCATGACTGCTTAAAGCGTCTTATGTCATACTTATGCCCGTGCAATGTAGTGTCACCATGTTCCTTTCGAAGTAGGTAGACATTGCCCCTTAATCACTGGTACAGGGTCAGATAAGTTTTCAGTTAGGATTTGGAGTAGGCTGATCTGATCCTAGGTCTGTGGTTAAAGGCCATGTGTTCCATTCACCATTTTCTTAGACGATGCGAACCAATGGCACTGCCATGAGATTTCCCCTTTATCACTCACCCCAACATTGTCACCCACTTGTCATTGCAAGCAGAATGCAAACGGTGCATTCACACACACAGCCTTCCAAATCAGTACTGGGTAATGTATTCTGTTTATTTGACACTTCAGGATATACAAAGGTAGGGTCAATTGCTTTTCAATGTGGTCGATTTTTTTAAGAAATGTATTGAAATCCACTTTATTAATGGAAGTTGCGCAATGAAAATATTGAGCAAGTTTCAATTCACATTCTGAATAGATGGAATTGATCCCAACCCTGGTATGTACTGTTTAGTAGTTGGTCTACAACTTCTTCACAATGCTATTTCCATTGACTGGTGGTAGACACAGTCTGTAAGTGCAGATCTAGGATCAGATTTCAGAAGGTTGAAAAGGAAAACTGACCCTGTCCCAGGTCTTCCTTCCTTTGGAGTAATCTCTGACCATTCTGCCACATAGTTTGACAAATCCAGTCTCGGACCAGTGACTATTTGAGGGAGGGAGGGAACGAAGGATGCATTGTCAAAGTATTGGAAGAGGAGGTTGGATCAACTATTTCCTAGACTGTGATCGGTTCTAATAAATCACAAGTGCCATAATATCGGCAGGTGCTTTTTCAAATCTTAAAAAAAATAAACAATCTCTAAAGCTTTGCATGGAACAAAATGTTATGTTTGTCATATTAGTTAATTTTTTTTCCGTGTACTGGTATATTTTTGTGTTAAGATTATTGTGTATTAGTTCACGATTGACGTGTGTGTGTAACATAGACCTGTAAAAGGTCATGTCTACAGAGGTTTCTGTTTAAATGCATGGGTCCAACGTTTAGATGGAAATATTTGCCTGACTGATTTTAGAAATGACTATAGCTCAAACTGAGGACTTGCATTAAATGTCAGGATATTTTTTGTTTTATATGTTGTATTAATGCAATTGTAGTCTTTTTGGAAAACATACCGTAAACACTCACAATTAACAAGAGTTCGTCATATTATAGGTGGGAGAGAGAAAATGACAGACATTTTTGAATGAAGGGGTGCTGATGGTGAGACAAAGCACATGCCACTTGCTCTCTTTTCTCTAGGGATTTAGATAATTCTGTGAATAGTTTCCCTCCCTGAAGATTTTTATTTTCAGAATGGCCAGCCATGAGAAAAATGTCATGTCTTTTGGTGAAATTGAGACTGCTGTGTATGTCCCCGCACATATCATTGCCTGACAGCTAGCATTCAGATCTTTTTAAATAGATGTGAAAGCATAACATGTTCTCGCCGAGCATTTTTGAACACTCATTGAATTTGATTTGTGGGACAGAGTGTCAGAAGGCTTTGAAGACTCACTGGAGCATGCAACACTGAAGCAAACCGACTTTATTAATCCTGCACTTGTTCATTCAATCCCTCTTCAGGATTCCTATGAAACTAATCTACAATCAATAGTTTTGCTGCTCTAAAGTATGGAGATGTACAGTAGGCAGTCTGCGTCCCTTGCATGGTGATAGACAAGGGCCCAGTTTCTCAAAAGCATTTTAAGGCTAAGTTAATCTTAGAACCATAGGAGCCTATGGTTCTAACAATTAGCTTAGCCTTACACTACCCTTTCCAAAACCAGTTCCACTGAAAGATGGCAGCAGCTGCAACAACAACAAAAACTGTCGCACCGGGCTTCAAACCACTTTGAAAAACTGGATTTCTACGTAACCTATGGAGGTATTGTAGCAGAGATTTGTCATTTACTTTAAAACCAAAACAAAAAGATTTTACCTCAACTCCACCTGTCCTGGAACGACAGACACCCTCCTCGTTAGGTGGAGATTGACCTTTCACCAGGGCTGGCAATGTTTTGGTATTTTATTAGGATCCCCATTAGCTGTTGCAAAATCAGCAGCTACTCTTCCTGGGGTACACACAAAACATGAAACATAATACAGAACATCAATAGACAAGAACAGCTCAAGGACAGAACTACATACATGGAACGACTGCACTTCAATGGGAAAGCCATCATCACCCATGCAAAGTGTGGCGCAGACTACATTGGAGACCAGTAAGTGCAGTGACAATACCTGTCCTTTTTATATTGGTTGACTGGAAAATATGGTCAGGAGAAATGGACAAGAATTGTGTATGTCAACAGATCCACAGAGATTAATCCAAGGCATGTTTTGGACAAGGCTCAGGTGTGAGGAGAGCGGATTGTAAATATTTTTTTAAGCGCTTGGGCCCTAAAGTAACATGCACCCTAAAGCAGAGTTATGCATCGGAAAAGTGCATAGGCTAATCTGGTCACTGTTCCCAAAGTGGACGTCAGCAGTGTGAATTCTGTATTAATATCAGATTGTATTAGAGCAAATAACTGTCAATCTCTATATAGATCTAGCATCAACTCCATGCTTCAATGTCCAGAACTTCAAGTTTCTACACAGCCCTGGATATGACTTGTCCATTGTAGACCGTATTTATTTGTTTATTCTAGACCTGTCCTCAACATGTACAAATATCTACAGTATTTTCATAGTTGTGCAATATGTTTTTTAATAAACCTGAGATTTTCATAAGGACAATGCTATGAATGTCGCCCAGCTGGCAAACCATTGTGTCGCCCATGTCTTGAACGCAGACCACAGTAAATGACGAGAAGGGGCGGAGACATACCAGGGCACGAACATCAAGTACCTTGGCACAACTCCTGTATATTTTACATGATTGTCAACTTCCAGACTGCGCTGAATTCACCCACTGGGCCCTCCGGGTTGAGCAAAGTGGAACATTGCAAAAAAAGTGACTTCAATACTGATAATCCATCTATCATTGTAAGTACTAGCTTGTTACAGAGTAAGAAGTTGTTACATTGGGGAATGCCTGTATAATAAGTGTGGTATGGCCAAGTGTATGATGAAATATACATTGAAGAGTTGTTTCCTTTGCAAACATGACAATTCTATCTGCAACGCACTGAAAGGTCAAACTAAAAGGAGGCAAAGGTTTCCAGAGGAGGAGTTAACACCCTGTGCTTAGTGTGCAAAATCCATGTTCTCTCCCCTCTCCCCCTCCCCCTTTCTACCCTCTACCAGTGGCGGTAGATTCCATTTAAGATTTTTTTTAATGAGCATGGCCTTATTTATATTACAGCATATTGGATGACTGTCATTCATATTCCATTCACCCAGTTCAATGTAATAGCGATAGGTTTAGGCTACTACATGATACTAACATTTTCCCTATACCCATCATGAGGTTGCTATAACATTTACATTTAAGTCATTTAGCAGACGCTCTTATTCCAAGGACCTTACCAATGTGCTCACTTTACGATATTACAGTGGAACAACACTTTACAATAGTGCATCTAACTCTTTTAAGGGGGGGGGGGGGTTAGAAGGATTACTTTATCCTCTACTAGGTATTCCTTAAAGAGGTGGGGTTTCAGGTGTTTCCGGAAGGTGGTGATTGACTCCGCTGACCTGGCGTCGTGAGGGAGTTTGTTCCACCATTGGGGTGCAGAGCAGCGAACAGTTTTGACTGGGCTGAGCGGGAACTGTACTTCCTCAGAGGTAGGGAGGCGAGCAGGCCAGAGGTGGATGAACGCAGTGCCCTTGTTTGGGTGAGGGCCTGATCAGAGCCTGAAGGTACGGAGGTGCGTTCCCCTCACAGCTCCGTAGGCAAGCACATGGTCTTGTAGCGGATGCGAGCTTCAACTGGAAGCCAGTGGAGAGAGCGGAGGGCGGGGTGACGTGAGAGAACTTGGGAAAGTTGAACACCAGACGGGCTGCGGCGTTCTGGATGAGTTGTAGGGGTTTAATGGCACAGGCAGGGAGCCCAGCCAACAGCGAGTTGCAGTAATCCAGACGGGAGATGACAAGTGCCTGGATTAGGACCTGCGCCGCTTCCTGCGTGAGGCAGGGTCGTACTCTGCGAATGTTGTAGAGCATGAACCTACAGGAACGGGTCACCGCCTTGATGTTTGAGAACGACAGGGTTGTTGTCCAGGATCACGCCAAGGTTCTTAGCACTGGGAGGAGGACACATGGAGTTGTCAACCGTGATGGCGAAATCATGAACGGCAGTCGGAGTTGATGAGCGAGGTGAGGTAAGGGAGAAGGTCTCGGAAATGGTCTGGAGAAGAGAGGAGGGGATAGGGTCAAGCGGGCAGGTTGTTGGGCGGCCGGCCGTCACAAGACGCGAGATTTCATCTGGAGAGAGAGGGAGAAAAGAGGTCAAAGCACAGGGTACAGTGTGGGCAGAACCAGCGGTGTCGTTTGACTTAGCAAACGAGGATCGGATGTCGTCGACCTTCTTTTCAAAATGTTGACGAAGTCATCAGCAGAGAGGGAGAGGGGGAAGGAGGGAGGAGGATTCAGGAGGGAGGAGAAGGTGGAAAGAGTTCTCGGGTTAGAGGCAGATGCTTGGAATTAGAGTGGTAGAAATTGGCTTTAGCAGCAGAGACGAAGAGGAGAATGTAGAGAGGAGGAGTGAAAGGATGCCAAGTCCGCAGGGGGCGAGTTTTCCTCCATTTCCGCTCGGCTTGCCCGGAGCCCTGTTCTGTGAGCTCGCAATGAGTCGTCGAGCCAGGAGCGGAGGGGAGACCGAGCCGCCTGGAGATAGGGACATAGAGAGTCAAAGGATGCAGAAAGGGGGAGAGGAGGGTGAGAGAGGCGAGAATCAGGAGATAGGTTGGAGAAGGTTTGAGCAGAGGGAAGAGATGATAGGATGGAAGAGGAGAGAGTCGCGGGGAGAGAGAGCGAAGGTTGGGACGGCGCGATACATCCGAGTAGGGGCAGTGTGGGAAGTGTTGGATGAGAGCGAGAGGGAAAGGAATACAAGGTAGTGGTCGGAGACTTGGAGGGAGTTGCAATGAGATTAGTGGAAGAACAGCATCTATGTAAAGATGAGGTCAAGCGTATTGCCTGCCTTGTGAGTAGGGGAGGAGGTGAGAGGGTAAGTCAAAAGAGGAGAGAGTGGAAAGAAGGAGCAGAGAGGAATGAGTCAAAGGTAGACGTGGGGAGGTTAAAGTCCCAGAACTGTGAGAGGTGAGCCATCCTCAGGAAGGAATAACCTAGCCTATGAATAAGAGTTTACAATGTAGGTCACACAGGTCGAGAGACAAATTTGAGGTGATAGACACATGGACTGACGGTGACGTTCAATACCGCCTTGCACACTCTTGCCTGCATCTAGTGATATAGGGTGTAATCCTTAGTCCAACAGTTTCTATTGGACAAATTCAGGTAGGTTTTTCCTGTTTTGTTCCGTATAAGAAATGTTTTTTCAACAGAATCAGAGGAATGAATACACCTCTGATCAGCATAAACACAGTTCACTTTCATAGCAGCAACGTTGTATTCCGTTCTCGCATGCCATTCCTCATTATAAATCTTTCCTTCGCTGGTGGACTTTCCATGCAAAACAACAATAGCGGTATGTGGACCGACAGAGAAAAATCCAAGCCAAACCGCTACACACAGCCTACATCGTTGTCACCATATTAGCTAAAGTAATGTCATAGTCAGCATAGCTAATAGAACTAACGCGTTAGTAAACCCGCTACAATCCTGCAGTAACGTTACAGTGTATTGACTGTGCACTGTAACGTTACTGCATGATTGTATTGGGTTTACTAAGGCGTAAGCAGTTACACCGGTGGCAATAAATTAGTCAAACCAGAAGTTTACCTTGACTTGGAAGAGTTCCAGTGTTGTGTTGGATAGTCATAGCCAGCTAGCTAACATAGCAACATTCTGTTTGAGCAGGATGTTTCAGTTGGCTGAACTAGCTAGCTGCATTTGCTAGCCTAGTAGGTGAAAGTGAAAACAAATTGCTCACTATCTCTTGTCTCTCCTTCATTTTGGAAGACTGTTCAACTATTGTCTTTCTCTCTCTTTGAGTCAACATCACATGTTATGCACTGCAGAGCTAGCTAGCTGTTGCTTATGCTTTCAGTACTAGATTCATTCTCTGATCCTTTCATTGGGTGGACAATATGTCAGTTCATGCTGCAAGAACTCTGATAGATTGGAGGACGTCCTCCAGAAGTTGTCATAATTACTGTGTAAGTCTATGGAAGGGGGTGAGAACCATGAGCCTCCTAGGTTTTGTGTTGAAGTCAATGTACCCAGAGGAGGACGGAAGCTAGCTGTCCTGCGGCTACACCATGGTGCCACCCTACAGAGTGCTGAGGAGGCTACTGAAGACCTTTGCAAAATAGTGTTTTAATCAGTTATTTGGTGACGTGATTATATTTACTTTAGTTTTATCTAAAAATAATGACTTTTTAAATGTTTTAAATTTATTTTTATGAAATTCACTGAGGATGGTCCTCCCCTTCCTCTAAGGAGCCTCCACTGCTCTCTACCCCATCTTTCCCTCAGGTATAGTGCCGATGCACGGTGCGGTTGAGGTGAGCCGTTCAGCCACCCTGGTTCTGCTGGAACAGAACCTGATGCTGAAACATCCACCCGGTGGATGCCATCTGTGCCGTGAAGGACAACAATGGTGTGATCCCCAACAATGGTGTGATCCCCTCAGACAGCTCATCAACTTCAACACCAAACTGTATGGCTGCCTCTGCAAAACTTACTACACCTAGAAGTCTCTGATTATATCAGGTTCTCTTATTCTATTTGAGCATAAACCTTTCTACATTGTCAACATTGTTGGTATAGGGTATGTGGGAGACTTGCATT
This sequence comes from Salvelinus sp. IW2-2015, assembly GCF_002910315.2. NCBI lineage: Eukaryota > Metazoa > Chordata > Actinopteri > Salmoniformes > Salmonidae > Salvelinus > Salvelinus sp. IW2-2015. Next base: position 34,668,085 of record NC_036855.1, read on the forward strand.
CTACACTAAACAAAAATATAAACGCAACATGTAAAGTGTTTCATGAGCTGAAATCAAAGATATGTACAAAAGCTTATTTCTCTCTCTAATTCTCTCAAATTTTGTGCACAAATTTGTTTACATCCCTGTTAATGAGAATTTCTCCTTTGCCAAGATAATCCACCCACCTGACAAGTATGGCATATCAAGAAGCTGATTAAACAGCATGATCATTACACATGTGCGCCTTGTGCTGTGGACAATAAAAGGCCAGATGTTTTAAGGGAGTGTGCCATTGGCATGCTGACTGCAGGAATGTCCACCAGAGATGTTGCCAGAGAATTTAATGTTCATTTCTCTACCATAAGCAGCCTCCAACGTCATTTTAGAGAATTTGGCAGTACGTCCAACCGGCCTCACAACCACAGACCACGAGTATGGCGTCGTGTGGGTGAGCGGTTTGCTGATGTCAACGTTGTGAACAGAGTGCCCCACGATGGCGGTAAGGTTATGGTATGGGCAGACATAAGCTACGGACAACGAACACAATTGTATTTTATCGATGGCAATTTGAATGCACAGAAATACTGTGACGAGATCTTCAGACCCATTGTGAGGCCCATTTCTTTTAAGGTATCTGTGACCAACAGATGCATATCTGTATTCCCAGTCATGTGAAATCTATAGATTAGGGCCTAATGAATTTATTTCAGTTGTCTGATTTCCTCATATGTAACTAAGTAAAATCTTTGAAATTGTTGCATTTTGTGTTTATAGTTTTGTTCAGTATAGTACCCACTATTCAAAGTTCAGCAGAGAAAGTTATTATTTTCCTAACACTGTCTGGCTGTATAATTATTTGTACATCAATCAAATTTCAATCAAATATATTTAGAAAGCCATTTTTATATCAGTAGATGTCACAAAGTGCTATACAGAAACTCAGCCTAAAAACCCCAAACAGCAAGCAATGCACTGTGGCTAGGAAAAACTCCCTAGAAAGGCAGAAACCTGGAGAGAAACCAGGCTCTGATGGCTGTGCCAGGTGGAGATAGTACATGGCCATTAAGGCCAGATTATTCTTCAAGATGTTCAAACGATCATAGATGACCAGCAGGGTCATTCAGAGGTCGAGACAGCAGATGCAGTAGAGAGAGAGTCAAAAACACGTCTGATGAACAGGTCAGGGTTCCATAGCAAAAGGCAGAACAGTTGAACCTCCCTTTAGAGGTCTGAGACATCACTGATGGTTTGGAGGTCTGAGAAATCTGTCTTATAGGGGAGTCAGTAAAAATATGAAAGAGGGTGAAAAGCTTCAAGTTCCTCGGCGTGCACATCACTGACAACCTGTACCCTGCCCTGAACTTTAGTCACTGTTACTACCTGGCTACCACCCGGTATTCAGCCCTGCACCTTAGAGACTGCTTCCCTATGTACATAGTCATTGAAACTGGTCACTTTAATAATGTTTACATATTGTTTTACCCACTTCATATTAGAGCCCTTTTACGGGCATGCCCGTGAGGTTCAGGCCCTACCCTACCCAGGCCCAATTTGCTTCTGCTAAATGTAAGACCTGGAATGACCGAAATCAAAAATAACTTCCTCTGTTGGAGAGGAGCAGCTAATGGAGAGGAGCACCGAGCTGTGCGCTCTGCATGGCGGCTCTGAGTCTGTGAGTATCCATAGCAATGGCTCCACTTGGGCTGCTCTGCTCAATAAAGAGACGAGAGAGCTGTTAGCTACTTTTCGTCACTCAATTCCGACAAAATTCAAGGAACCTTATTATTTTCTGTGAAATAATCTCTCCTGTCTTATATTTGACGAGGTTGAAGCTCGTTTGACACCATGTTATGATCTTAGTCAGATATGACTGTACTGCATAGCAGAGCACGAGCAAATGGCTCAGCTTCAAAATGTTTATGAACAATTTAGTGATACCCAAGCCCTGACCATACCCTAGTTATTGATGAAAAAACAGGCCCTACCTGGTCCTAACCCGATGTATAATGTCGGGGCCCATCGGGCTTGGGTCGGGTATTGCAGCAGACAACCACATCAGGTTCCACCCCTATCCGCTAAAAACAAGAAGCGGCTCCAGTGGGCACGCGATCACCAACCCTGGACAATTAAGAAGTGGAGAAACATTGCCTGGAACATGACAGCGAGTTCACTTTACTTGAGTGGCCTGCGCATTCCCCAGACCTCAACCCAATAGCGCATCTTTGGGATGAGATGGAAAGGACTGCTCACAGCATAAATGTACCGCCATCCAATCTGCCATCGCTTCAACATGGACCAACGTCCCTGTGGAACTTTTCCCGACACCTTGTAGAATTCCACAAAGAATGTAAGGAATTTCTGGAGGCAAAGTATCCTGTACTAGATGGGTCTCCCTAAAAAACTGTCCACTGAGGGTATCCTAAGTATATCAAACATTAGGAACACCTTCCTAATATTGAGTTGCAGCCCCTGCCTTTTGCCCTCAGAACAGCTTCAATTCTTTGCGGCACGGACTCTACAAGGAGTCGAAAGCGTTCCACAGGGATGCTGGCCCATGTTGATTTCAATGCGTCCCACAGTTGTATCAAGTTGGCTGAATGTTCTTTGTGTGGTGGACCATTTTTGATATACACAGGAAACGGTTGAGCTTGAACAATCCAGCAGCATTGCAGTTCTTGACACAAACCGGTGCACCTGGCACCTACTGCCATACCCCATTCAAAGGCACTTAAATCTTTTGCCTTGCCCATTCACCCTCTGAATGGCACACACACACAATCCATGTCTCAATTGTCTCAAGGCTTACAAATCCTTCTTTAACCCATCTCCACCCCATTCATCTACACTGATTTGAAGTGGATTTTAACAAGTGACATCAGTAAGGGGTCATAGCTTTCACATGGATTCACCTGGTCAGTCTGTCATTTAAAGAGCAGGTGGCCTTAATGTACCAGTGTATATTTATATTCCGTACTCTGACATTGCTCGTTCTAATATTTCTTCATTCCTTTTTTTTGTTGTCTATTTTTAGGTGTTACTGTACTGTTGGAGCTAGGAACATAAGCATTTTGCTACACCCACGATAACATCTTCAAAATATGTGTTGCCACCAATAGAATTGTATTTTGATTTGAAGTATACAGAGTCAGGGGAAAGTAGATTGGTGCCCATCAGGCACCACTCTACTTCCCCCAATATAAAGTTATATGCATTCATACTCACTGTTGAAACAACAAAGAGGAATTCGGCCATTTTGTATCCCAAACTTTGTATCCCAAGAGGTCTATACCAATATTACATCAAAATAACTGGTTGAACATTAGCAGCCCGTAGCTGTGCATGGCTGATCCAAAATGTGATTTCTCAAAACTTAACCTTTACAGCTTTCCATCAGTGCCTGTTCTCCTCTCCAACAGGTAGAAATTGAGAAATGTCCTGTAGAAATGTCCTGTATTTAGTTTTTATGTGATTGCAAACCAAATGTATCTGATATAGAATGATCTTTCGTATCGTCTGAGATTCCTAAAGATTGGCAAGCAGCCACGGTCACCCCCCTCTTCAAAGGGGGAGACAATCTAGAACCGAAATGTTACAGACCTATACCCATCCTGCCCTGCCTTTCTAAAGTCTTCGAAAGCCAAGTACCTTCTCCACTATGCAATCTGGTTTCAGAGCTGGTCACGGGTGTACCTCATCCACGCTCAAGGTCCTAAACGATATCATAACCGCCATCGATAAAAGACAGTACTGTGCAGCCGTCTTCATTGACTTGGCCAAGGCTTTCAACTCTGTCAATCACCGTATTCTTATCGGCAGACTCAACAGCCTTGGTTTCTCAGATGACTGCCTCGCCTGGTTCACTAACTACTTCTCAGATAGAGTTCAGTGTGTGAAATTGGAGGGCCTGTTTTCCGGACCTCTGGCAGTCTCTATGGGGGTGCCACAGGGTTCAATTCTCGGGCCGACTCTTTTCTCTATATATCAATGATGTCGCTCTTGCTGCGGATGATTCTTTGATCCACCTCTATGCAGACGACACCATTCTGTATACATCTGGCCCTTCTTTGGACACTGTTAACAAACCTCCAAACGAGCTTCAATGCCAAACAACACTCTTTCCGGGGCCTCCAACTGCTCCTAAATGCTAGTAAAACTAAATGCATACTCTTCAACCGATCACTGCCCGCACCCACCCGCCCGACTTGCATAATTACTCTGGACGGTTCCGACTTAGAATATGTGGACAACTATAAATACCTAGGTGTCTGGCTAGACTGTAAACTCTCCTTCCAGACTCACATTAAGCATCTCCAATCCAAAATTAAATCTAGAATCGGCTTCCTATTTCGCAACAAAGCCTCCTTCACTCATGCTGCCAAACATATCCTTGTAAAACTGACTATCCTACTGTTAAAGGAATTAAATATTTCCTCTATGTACTCATCAATTAAAATCAATCTGTCTATTTATAAGAATTTGTAAGATACTTATTACATAAAATAGACAGGATACAGTCTTATTAAAATTACATAATAGTATTTATTCTCGGAGCACGCTCCCATTTGACCATAAACAACAGTTTATATACAAGATATGACGTCATTGGTTTACAGAATAAATCTCAATCCTCTTGACCAATATAAAACAGGTTCAAAAGTTCATTCCAACTCCCCAGCGCACACACATGACACACAATATCATTTATTCTCCTGAAGGCTCACTATAATTTATTACCACTTTAGCAGACAACTCAAGATAATGGAAGACCTAAAAAGTTACTCACTGCCTTATCTAAACATCTCAGGGCTAAGTTGGATCAGTTCAACCATAGTTTAACGACCCTTTTTGCTTACTTTATAACCCACAGCACAAATCTCTTTCACTAGGCGTGCAGAGTTCAATTAGTTATAGTTTTATCTAAATCTAGAAATTGTTTTAGTTATTATTAACAAAATTCCTAACACCTACCGATCCTTGACTTCGGCGATGTAATTTACAAAATAGCCTCCAACACTCTACTCAACAAATTGGATGCAGTCTATCACAGTGCCATCCGTTTTGTCACCAAAGCCCCATATACTACCCACCACTGCAACCTGTATGCTCTCGTTGGCTGGTACTCGCTACATATTCGTCGCCATACCCACTGACCAGCTCACTGGTCACCATATCAACACCCACCCGTAGCACGCGCTCCAGCAGGTATATTTCACTGGTCATTCCCAAAGCCAACACCTCCTTTGGCCACCTTTCCTTCCAGTTCTCTGCTGCCAATGACTGGAACGAATTGCAAAAATCACTGAAGTTGGAGACTTAAATATCCCTCACTAACTTTAAGCGTCAGCTGTCAGAGCAGCTTACCGATCGCTGCAGCTGTACACAGCCCATCTGTAAATAGCCCATCCAACCAACCAACTACCTACCTCATCCCCATATTTGTTTTTCTGCTCTTTTGCACACCAGTATTTCTACTTGCACATCCTCATCTGCACATATATCACTCCAGTGTAAATTGCTAAATTGTAATTACTTCGCCACTATTGGCCTATTTATTTCCTTACTTCATTTGCACACACTGTATACAGATTTTTTTATTGTGTTATTGACTGTATGATTGTTTATCCCATGTGTAACTCTGTGTTGTTTTTGTCGCACTGCTTTGCTTTGTCTTTCCAGGTTGCAGTTGTAAATGAGAACTTGTTCTCAACTGGCCTACCTGGTTAAATAAAGGTTAAATATAATTTTTTTGATTGATCTATCCTGCAGCCTGCTGTTCATCGGAGGTTCATCAAATCTGTAGATGTCAGACTTTGCCAGGGTGGCAGAGATCTTTTACATGTTAGAGGCGCTGCTGAGCAAAGCTGGCTTGTCTGTCTAATGCTCTTTTTGCCTCTTTGTCCATTTTGATTGTCTGTCTGTTTACCATCAGTAAACATCTTACATGCTCCAAACACTCTTTAATAGACTTATGTGTTCTCCTGTTTCAGGCCAATGAGGCTGGAGATTCCTTCCCTATCTGGGGCACATGTCTGTGGATGCAGCTGTTGACTTTTCTGATGGCTATAGAGAACCTGCTGACCAAACCCACAGCTGAGAAGATGGCCCTGCCCCTGAACCTCACCACAGGTATGGCCCAGTCCTTTCACACCTCTATAGGGGAGTCAAGTGCTAGGGATAAGGTCAAGGTATACGGTTTGGGACTTGGTCTGAAGACTTCCACATACTGCACATTTTTAAATCCACCACTGGGGGGCAGGGAATACAAGCTTCAAGTTTAGAGATGCTTCTGATCAAGACAGAACAAAGAGTAGTCTTATGCCAGGATCTCAGTGAAGCTCGAGATAAACTACACCCTGACAACTCCCAACACTCATTGCAAAACAGTTTCCATCTTCATAAAGTGCATTTATGCTTCTTCTGGGCTGATTCGAGAGGACTGATGAATTCTCTCCCCATGGTTGCAATTCAAAAAATATATTTGAATGTTTCGTTCCGCTTTCCCTGCAGAAGCCCATTCCAGTTGAATGTACAAGGGGTTCCCCAGTGATGTCAGATAGGCATTATCCCAAGAAGCGTTAACAGAGAATGTTCACCATTATGGAGTGACCATGAAGGTGTAATCAGACTTTAAATGAATACTTTTTCTTAGTATCTCTTTTGAATACAATATGACTGGTTTTGACTATCAACTCCCCTGCTTATAGCCTTTTCTTACAGACATTCAAGGAAAATGAGAACCTGCAACATTTCTTGTCCACAAACAAGGCTAAGAATGGTGCCATCTTTGTCTCAACCATGGAAGGGAATCAACTACAAGTACAACTACAGTTTTTTAAATAGGCCTTTAACAGATCATACATAGTTTTTTTTAGATAAAGCAATGTAAATCAATGTGGGCTGCATAATCTGTACGAACTATGCTGCACTAATGAATTGTTAGTATTACAATATAATAGTTTTATAATAGTGTAATAACAGTATTGCTCTAATGGCTCACCAGGAAGGACATCTAAAGGAATGAGCATAAGCAGCCAGGTCACCTGTGATACAAATCAGTATTTGACCTACATCTAGCACCAAGACCATGGTGCTTGCCTACGGAGCTGTGAGGGGAACGGCACCTCAGTACCTTCAGGCTCTGATCAGGCCCTACACCCAAACTAGGGCACTGCGTTCATCCACCTCTGGCCTGCTCGCCTCCCTACCACTGAGGAAGTACAGTTCCCGCGCAGCCCAGTCAAAACTGTTCGCTGCTCTGGCCCCCCAATGGTGGAACAAACTCCCTCACGACGCCAGGACAGCGGAGTCAATCACCACCTTCCGGAGACACCTGAAACCCCACCTCTTTAAGGAATACCTAGGATAGGATAAAGTAATCCTTCTGACCCCCCCCCCTTAAAAGATTTAGATGCACTATTGTAAAGTGCCTGTTCCACTGGATGTCATAAGGTGAATGCACCAATTTGTAAGTCGCTCTGGATAAGAGCGTCTGCTAAATGACTTAAATGTAAATGTAAATGTAAATCTATGTCTGAGGACGTCGGGAGATGATGTCGAATCATTGCCACTAGGGGCAACAGTGAGCGCTGTTACCTTCAAATAGTTTCCGGTTTTGCTCGGGCATTGTGTATGGGGATGGCGGATGGGCGTAAGCATCTGCCTCTGATTCCAAAGGTTGCAAGTTTGAATCCAGCAATAGAAAGTTGTTTTTGATATTTTTGTTTTAAGCTTATCCCAAACCTTAACCCTTACCTTAACCATGCGGCGTCAATGCCTAACCTCAAGATTTCAGAGTTAGTGCCTAAACTTAACCTTAAACACTTTGAAATTTGACGTTTGAGAAACATGGATGAACGTCTAATTCTGACGTGAGACAGGGAGAGCTTGTTGGTCGTAAGGTAATGTGAGCTCCTGTGTTGAGTTTGGAGTGTGTTTCTTCCAGGGAGGACTTACCCATTCTATGGGATCCAGTGTCATCCTGAGGTTAACCGTTTCCAGTGGGACCCCAACCTAAACTTCCCCCACTCCTCAGACGCTGTACGCGTGGCCTCCTTCTTCAATGGAGGTGGGTAATCACACCTAATGAAGTTGAATCGTTGTGTCCTTTACAGTCAGCCAAATACAGTGTATTGCACATGTTATTTCACGAGAGTGTAGTGTTATCTTGTGAGGTATAGTAAATTGCAACATTTTCGCCTGTTGATGCACAATAAAGTTCTATTCTATGTTAAAGGAAGGAGAAATTTGCATGCACTGTGCAAAATGAACATGCACCTGTGGAACGGTCGTTAAGACACTAACAGCTTATAGACGGTAGACAATTAAGGTCACAGTTATGAAAACTTAGGACACTAAAGAGGCTTTTCTACTGACTCTGAAAAACACAAAAAGAAAGATGCCCAGGGTCCCTGCGCCTTAGGTATGCTGCAAGGAGGCATGAGGACTGCAGATGTGGCCAGGGCAATATATTGCAATGTCCGTACTGTGAGACGCCTAAGACAGCGCTAACAGGGAGACAGGACGCGACAGCTGATCGTCCTCGCAGTGGCAGACCACGTGTAACAACACCTGCACAGGATCGGTACATCCGAACATCACACCTGCGGGACAGGTACTGGATGGCAACAACAACTGCCCGAGATACACCAGGAATGCACAATCCCTCCATCAGTGCTCAGACTGTACACAATAGGCTGAGAAAGGCTGGACTGAGGGCTTATAGGCCTGTTGTAAGGCAGGTCCTCACCAGACATCACCGCAACAACGTCGCTTTTGGGCACAAACCCACCGTCGCTGGACCAGACAGTAATGGCAAAAAGTGTTCTTCATTGATGAGTCACGGTTTTGTCTCACCAGGGGTGATGATCGGATTCGCGTTTATCGTAGAAGGAATGAGCGTTACACTGAGGCCTGCACTCTGGAGCGGGATCGATTTGGAGGTGGAGGGTCCGTCATGGTCTGGGGCGGTGTGTCACAGCATCATCGGACTGAGCTTGTTGTCATTGGAGGCAATCTCAATGCTGTGTGTTACAGGAAGACATCCTCCTCCCTCATGTGGTACCCTTCCGCAAGGCTCATCCTGACAGCATGACAATGCCACCAGCCATACTGCTCGTTCTGTGCATGATTTCCTGCGAGACAGGAATGTCAGTGTTCTGCCATGGCCAGCAAAGAGCCTGGATCTTCAATCCCATTGAGTACGTCTGGGACCTGTTGGATCGGAGGGTGAGGGCTAGGGCCATACCCCCAGAAATGTCTGGGAACTTGCAGATGCCTTGGTGAGAGTGTGGTAACATCTCACAGCAAGAACTGGCAAATCTATTGCAGTCCATGAGGTGAAGATGCACCCAGTACTTAATGCAGCTGGTGGTCACACCAGATACTGACTGTTACTTTTGATTTCCCCCCCCCCTTTGTTCAGGGACACATATTTCCATTTCTGTAGTCCACATGTCTGTGGAACTTGTTCAGTTTATGTCTCAGTTGTTGAATTCTTGTTATGTTCATACAAATATTTACACATGTTAAGTTTGCTGAAAATAAACACAGTTGACAGTGAGGATGTTTCTTTTTTTGCTGAGTTTAGTTTTAGAAGTGTTTATGGAAATTGTTATGATCACTTTTGTATTATCTGCATAATTGCACCACATGAAATTATGATTTTCCTGTAGGCTGTATGAACCCTAGCCTCAGAAACTTCACTCACTGGCATGTGGTTTGTTTCACTTATGGGAAGTAGGCCTACTTTGCCATGAGATTGCTGTCGGCAGTAATTTATCTTAATGTTATGATTGCAACCTTCTCACACAATCTTATAACATTGCTGCGATCCCGTCACAACACAACGACGCCAACAGACGGGGTTCCAACCGTGGTTCCAACCGGACCAGCATGTAGCGATGGACCATCTTGATGTCTATCGCGTTTGATGTCTATCGCGGGGGGGGGGGGGAGTGTTCGGAATAAGTGATCCAGTGTTCTCCACTCCACAGATGCTGTGTCAGATTGAAGACGCTTGGCGAAATATCCAATTCATGAAGGATAAATCACTGTAAACCTATTTAATTGAACTGGAGAAGGGTGAATTTATTTTCGTAGATGGCAACAACACCATCTCAATGATGAACTGCCGCGTAAATGGTTGCACCATTGAACTTTCTTTTTTTTTACGCAAACGACATTACAGATAGCCGGCATTTAGCGCAATAGTGTGTTTTTATTGGATCTAGGTTCAAATTGTCTCTTTTTGCCTGAATACCGAATCATAAGGTGATTTGAAAACAGCCAACTGCAGATACGGATAGGCCCCACCGCCACTTCGTAATATAAACCGTTTGTTGATGAACACGAATCCATTCTCATCCAGGACCACCTCCTGTGCATTAATGCACCCGTTTCAGTGGTGTAACGGTGAGCGTTAATTTCCTTATGTAGCCTATCACTGGGCATCTGATGTTGACCGAACTCTGTGTTTAATGCGAAGACCTAGGTATGCCACAATTATTTCAAGGGTTTATTAGACTATTTTGTAAAATCAGAAAAGAAACTGCATTCTATTTGGGGTAGACATTTGGATTTGACAATAATTAATGAGATTGCAATATTCTTTTGTAATACAAGGCACTGTCGTTTAAAAAAACATTGAATTAGCCTACGTTCCCTGGAACTGTGTAGACGTGCTCTCCCTTCCCTCCCACTCCCAGGCTTCCTCATGGTCCCAAAACCTTGTAATCTGGATTGGAATGATTTTAGCAGCCTATTTTAAATGGTTGAAATTGAGTTAGGGTAATTGAAGCCCTGGTCCACAATAGGCTATTTGGGTCACAATGGAATCCTATGGCTTTCCAGTAGGATTGGTTACATTTAAATTGCAACATGTATGCAACATTTCTATGCAGAAATCGCTCCGCCATTTCCTGATTGTAGTTCACCTAATTTAAATTTATTTTAAAAAGCAAGCAAGTATAGTGTAGAGAATCATTGTACCATTTTAAACCGCTATGAAATATATTTTCCATAACCAAAGATATTGCATTGTCAGCCGTTTGAAGCTGGTGAACAAAACCGAAAGTAAAAGATGCAAAAATGAAATGTAAGAATGGAAAGCATAGAAATAGCACACAGAACAGATCTACTGCTTCTTAGACTTGCTTTCCATGAGAATGACACAGTCGCGGTCAGTGCCATTTAAGATGAGGGAGGATCATTTTTCTTTTCATGAGCATGGCCTTATTTCTATTACAGCATATTGGATGACTCTCATTCATATTCCATTCACCCAGTTCAATATAACAGCGATAGGTTTAGGCTACTACATGAAAGTTTACAATGTAGGTGCACACAGGTCGACAGACAAATTTGAGGTCACAGACAGTGACGCATGGACAAACCGTGACATTCAATACCGCCTTGCACACTATTGCCTGCATCTAGCTGATATAGGGTGTAATCATTAGTCCAACAGTTGCAAACACGTTTTTATTGGACAAATTCAGGTATGTTTATCCCTGTTTTGTTCCGTTTGCTTCTGTTTTAAAAACATTTTTTTAAATAGAATCGACGGAATGAATACACCCCTGATCAAGCGTAAACACAGTTCACTTTCATAGCAGCCATGTTTTATTCCTTGTCGCATCTATGCACTCTCCCCCTCTCACCTCTTCCTTTCACTGGTGGACTTTGATGCACAACACATCAGCTGTATGTGACCAGGCCAAACCGCTACACACAGCCTACATCATTGTCACCATATTTGCTAAAGTAACGTCATAGTCAGCATAGCTAATATAACTGACATGTTAGTAAACCTGCTACAATCTTGCAGTAACGTTAGTATACAGTCAATAAGCAGTTACACCAGCGGGCCCCGGTGGCAATACATTAGCTTACCTTGACTTGGAAGAGTTCCAGTGTTGTGTTGGAAAGTCATAGGCAGCTAGCTAGCTAACATAGCATCCATCTATTTGAGCAGGGTGTTTCGATAGGCTAAACTAGCTAGCTGCATTTGCTAGCTAAGTAAGTGAAAGTAAAAAAAAATAATGACTTTCTTGTTTCTCAATTTTGGAAGACATGTGTTTGTTTAAAGCTGTTCAACTATTGTCTTTATCTGAGTCAACTACTCACCACATTGTATACACTGCAGTGCTAGCTAGCTGTAGTTTATGCTTTCAGTACTAGATTAATTATCTGAAACTTTGATTGGGTAGACAACATGTCAGTTTATGCTGAAAGAGCTCTGATAGGTTGGAGGACGTCCTCCGGAAGTTACTGTGTATGTCTATGGAAGGGGGGTGTATTGAAGTCAATGTATCCAGAGGAGGACGGAATCTAGCTGTCCTCCGGCTACACCATGGCGCAACCCTACAGAGTGCTGTTGAGGCTACTGAAGACCTTCTTTGCAAAATAGTGTGTTTTAATCAATTATTTGGTGGTGATTATATTTAGTATATTTTTTTAATGTTTTACAATTAAAATGTTTATGAAATTCACTGAGGGGAATGGTCCTCCCATTCCTTCTCTGAGGAGCCTCCACTGGAATGACTGATCTATAACTCATAATTCTATGTGAATTTGGTCAGGTCCCACAAAAGGTTACATATTGCAGCTCTAAACTGGTAGTCATTTTACATGTTTAATCTATCAATCAATTATTTATTCACACACTCATATTATATTTATGCAGTGCACTTGCTATCGACTAAAGCTCTTAGGGGGCCACTCAAGTTGGGTTTGACATGCTATTGCTTTTTCAATAATTAACCCCTTTATTATTTGTCATGTAATCTAATTGCTTTCTTATTAATGCTGTTTGCTTGCTTGTTCATGATCCTTGCCACAGCTCTGCAACTTTCATGTAATCTCCTTGATGTTTTAAGAATTAACTGTGGTGAAATTCAAAGTGGTTTGGTTGGAGAATGAAGATGCTTGGAATTCACACCTTTTATTCAGACTCTCACTGGTCCATCCAGTGTTTGGCTAGTTCAAGTATTTGTACATTTTTTCCATAAAATTAGCTTTCTAATTTGATCATTTATAAAAAAATATATAACTATATATTGGTGTGCACATGTTATTCTGAGATATCTTGTCTTGGACTGAATGTCATGCCTAGTTGACCATTTTAAAATATATGTATATATTTTTTTACATGATTCTCATGTAAAGGCTCCGTCAGGGTGCACACTAAGAACATGTATGTCAGTCTCGTTTGGTCTGCTCTGAATAATATGCCAAACACTCCTGACAATATCAGAGTTGTTTCCCGTGGACTTGACATGACTTTTCGTGACATTTACTGATTGAATTCCTGGAGGCGAAGTTCCACACTCAGTAAGAGCTCCAGTTAAGGCCTCTCTTCAGGACCCTATACAGTAAGAGGTATTGTATTACCCTGGCTGACGTGACACACAGGGTACACGGCAAGAGAGAAGTCAGAGGATGTTGAGTTCAGTATCATCCAGACTAGTACTGGATCTCCAGAGCCATAATAACATGACAATGACAAAAGAGCTGGAAGTGGAAACAGACTGACAAAGAGGCTAGTGTATCCTCATTCTGTAGGTCAGGAGATTAGAATTGCATACAACGACAGGCCTACAATGCATCTGTGCACAACATGTTACATACGACCAGGAGCGATAGGATACAGAAAAACATATGCTATTAAATTGACTGATACCATTACACGTAGCTACTAGTATTCACCATCAGTGGCTGTATACAGCTGGTATAGAAATTCTAACATGCCCCCTAAATGAGAATAGTTATGATCGGAAGATTTCTAAGAGCAGGTCCAGAGGATGGAACTTTGACATCCACCATGTGTCTATGCTTGTGTCTGTATAGTGTCTAACATTTCCTCTACACAGACTGACCTGCGTTTTGGTTATTGGTGTTTGTTGTCGTCCGTTTATTTGTCTTGAAAACCAGCAGCACAGACGAGTGCTTGTGTCCATATGAGCTGATTAATATTTGGATTGAAGCTTTGATTGTAGGAGGCAGCAGTACAGACTTTGTGTGAGTGTAGTTCTTTAACCTCTCATGAAATGTACAAAAGTCATTACCACCCAGCACCCAAGCTTTTGCCGTTTATGAAAATGTTAATGGTGTCTTGCACACTTATGGCTCATTGAGAAATCCGCTCAGTTCAGAATGAGGACATTAGTGCCAACTAGGGCACAGTTCTAGATTTAGAATGTTAGAATAGAGGAGAAGTTCTGTTGGAGCAGGGGGACAGTTTTAGAATGAGACTGTTAAAGCAGAGTTCTCTCTGCATCCGCTGGCTCTGGTGCCATGGCAATGGGGTGCCTCTGGCGAGTGGCAAAATAGGTCATTGGTCATGGGGGGGCTCCTCTCATGAAACAGTAATTTAGCTAGTGTGTACGCACACAGACACACACACACAGAGAGAGAAGCATTCATATATGACCCACATTCAAGTCTGCGGAGGAGTCACAAGTGATGTTATCAACTGTGAACAGATATGAATACACAGACAAGAACACTATCTGTTTAGAGCTTTATCTCTCTCTGTCCCTCTCTTTCTCTCTCTCTACTCCCCCACCCCGCCCTTCATGAAGCAACCTCTGATTATACACACACACACACACACACACACACACACACACACACACACACACACACACACAAACAGACACACAGAGGGCCATTTCTAATATACATTCCCTAAACAGAGGAATAAGACCTTAGCCCTGTATTCACAGCTTTCTCTCTCCACACACACACACACACACACACACACACACACACACTAATGATATATCCTCTCATTCTCTGTTAGTAATGTGTGTGTGTCATCATTATTCATAGAGATGTAATGTACAACGGCTGGATGAGTCACTTTGTGTCTGTTCAGAACTAGAGCAACCTATAACTATCTCTCCAGTTTCTTACTGTTCCCTAACATTCTCCACTCTCCTTTGACATGTCCACACACGATGAGACTGCTATGACTACACAGAAACGTTGTCACGAGACTAACCAGAAACAAAGACGATCAACATGGTCTCGTTCACGACACTAAGCCTAGTCCACCTAGAGTTCAGCTGTAGAGGAGATACTGGAGCTGGTGTACGAGTGAGTGAGTAAGGGAGTGTGTGGTGTATGTGGAGGATTAGACAGACATCACAGTGTCTGGTATTGATTGCTTCCAGCAGAGTCGAGTAATCTGACAGGAGAAAATAATCCTGAAACACCAAACCTTTCAGTAAATGAAGGATCGCCTCTCATTCTGAGTAAATGAAGCCAAGAGACATGGATATTGATTCCAATCCATGGAAGTACTATGGGAGAGAGAGAGAGGGGGGTAGAGAGAGAGATTTCATTGTTGTATTCTTTCGTTGAAGAGTTATTCTAAATATCAGAGGTCAATTAGGTCAGTTAGGTCAATTAATCCAATTCAAGGAACAAAATTAAATCCCTGATTAATTAAACTGCTAAAACCGATTCTGCACACAATTAGGCTGAATGAATATTTACCTATTGCGTGATGTGAATTGAAGTGGCTCTAGTTCAGACTTGCAGACAGGGGTCATGTGACCTGGCTCACACAAAGACCTCTCTGTCAGCCTGTCCGTGTCTTATTCATTCTCCATGGTCAACCTTCCTCTCTCCCCCACAGTTACTCCTGTCTTCCCCTTCCTCCTGTCTAACTTCCCCACCTCTCACCCCGCTACCTTTTGAGCTGGTCATCGACTGGCTTGAATACTACATACAACACACACTTGAGAAGCTGCAGAGAACACACACACACACACACACACACACACACATGGGTGGACCAACCTTCTCTGCATGGATTTAATTGGTGAGAAGATGTGCATAAAAATATAATAAAGAAATTCTCATTACTCTTATTTCTATGTAGATGTGTGTCTTTGACGAGTAGGTGTGTAAGTAGTGAGGGGTTATTGTGAGGAATGGGGGCATTGTAAAGGTCTTTGTGTTTCTGTTAAAGGAAACCTCACTGTAGCAATTAAGGGGGAAAGGCCAGAGCACTTACCGGGCAAGCACACTACATCCTCATTTGTTTTGAGCAAATTCATATCTTCCTTCATCCTCTTGACATTCATGTGTGCCAAGACTCATTTTTCATTGTTGATAAATCAGATAGTCAGATTGTACTGTATATTCACTTATTAACATGGTTTATTTTATGGCAAAACAAGAAAGGAATTTTAATTAATTGAGCAGCTTAAATTGCCTGTTTATCAATGACATTATCTCTTCTGTTCTCTGTTTTATCAAATGTCCTATTGTGAGTCTTAGACATCAGGTTATGCCTTGTATAAAATAGACCAGTTGCCTAGATACCACTGTGTTGTGTATTATCTATGTAGTTATGTAGCAAGTCTCTTAACTTTGCCTCCAATAAAAACTTGGTAGAAAAACCTTGTTTCAGTCTGGGAATGGAACAGCTCAAGGTCTACTGTACCATTATCTTGGAGCGGAGATGTCTGGAAACTGTCACGTTTTAGCCATGATGTGTTTCATTGTAATTTATTTGAGAGACAGTAAGGTGTGTGCCTGTGTGTTTGCCTCTCTCTCTCTCTCTCTCTCTCTCTCTCTCTCTCTCTCTCTCTCTCTCTCTCTCTCTCTCTCTCTCTCTCTCTCTCTCTGTGTGTGTGTATCTGTAGTTTCTCTGCTTGACTTGTATCAGAGGCGGACACAGCTGCAGCACTGGCAACCCTGACCCTTAGCTGGGATGGCAGGTTCTTCCCAGTTGTGTGTGCGTAGGTAGTCTAAACCCTGCATTTATTCCCTCTTCGACATGCCTCTGAACTCTTGGCACTGTACATGTCGCCTCGTAATCCTTTTCACTGTGACTGTGCTGAAAGTGCTTCCATGTTCTCAACCCTGTTCCCACCCCCTGTGTAGGGTGCTTCTGTGGTCTGGGCCTGGTCTACTCCGACAAGTCGTGCACCATGCCTCCCATAACCTTCCAGGACCTGCCCCTCAACATCTACATGGTCATCTTTGGAACAGGCATCTTTGTCTTCATCCTCAGCCTCATCTTCTGCTGCTACTTCATCAGGTGAACTTTGTACAGAGGGGAATAGACTAGATCAGAATAGAATAGTGGGTCAGAAAGCCTGTTGGAAGCAAACAGCAGATGGGGGTAAGAGTGGGAGGCCAGACATGTACACAGACATGATGCAGCTGCACAGAGTGGTCCACGTGCTCACCTCTGTGATACCTTTTCATAGATAGAGAGAAGAAGAGAGAGTGAGAGAGAGCGGTGACAAGGTCAGCAAGTGAATACAGGGGTGAGGAGAGAGAGAGAGAGTGACCTTTTCTTCTGTTGACAATGAACTCCCTGATTTTTATGCCGAGGGGATGATTGTGTCCGAAGGACAGGAAATAAGGCGGCAGGAAGCTGCCTACCACAGTGTAAGGAAAGACGTCACTGGAGCAAGGGGAGCAGGGTTCAACATAACGGTATTGTATTTTCTGTATTGTTTTATGGTGGAAGACGAAAGTATATTTGTGCACAACATTTGAGAGAAATAAGCTTTTTGTGCGTATGGAAAATTCTGGGATCTTTTATTTCAGCTCACGAAACATGGGACTAACACTTTACATGTTGCGTTTATATTTTTGTTCAGTGTAGTTCGTAGTTCTACACACCAGAGGAGAAAGGGAGGGAGAGAGGGTAGTCAATAGAGAAGTTTTGATATTGTTCTGAAAACCGTGTTAATACTTTTTGAGAAAGTGTGAGAGAAAAGACTGTTACTTAACTGCCATTTTGAATTTGAACTCATAAGAATTCTGATTGGGTATGTGATTCTCTGTATGGCCATGTAAATATTTACCTGTAGCTAACGGATCACATTGTCAAAGCCAAATTGTTTACCACACACACAGACACTTTTTCCAACTCAGATCTTTACCATTTAGTTAACTGTGTCTGTTATGATGGTTATTTTGTGGATCCTTGCCATGGCTGTGTTTTTTACACTGGTACACGTGCCTGCATGTAAACAGCCCAGCAAAACACTACAGCAGTTGTTTTGATCAGTTTATTGTTATTGTTGATTACTGCTAACATTGCGCCATATACAACAATGTGAGGATACTTGCTCTATATGCATGGAGTTATATATCCCAGGACAAAAATAATGTAGTGAACTGGGGGAAAGGGTGCATGAGGGGTCTTAGATATTTCTTAGGACCTAATTTACCTTCATGGCTAAAGTGTAAAGCCATGGCTAGAGTGTAAAGCCACACAGTCAAACCACAGGATGCATGGGCCAGTGTTTCAATTGGGAGTTGTCCTTAGGTGGGATGGAAAGGCCTTAATGCTATATTCAGAGATTTAATTTGTATTTATTTAACCTTGATTTAACTAGGCAAGTCAGTTAAGAACAAATTCTTATTTACAAGGACTGCCTACCCCGGCCAAAACCTAACCCGGACGACGCTGGGCCAATTGTGCGCCGCCCTATGGGACTCCCAATCATGGCCGGTTGTGATACAGCCTGGAATCGAACCAGGGCTGTAGTGATGCCTCTAGCACTGAGATGCAGTGCCTTGGACCGCTGTGCCACTCGGGAGCCCATCATTTGAAATGGAAACCAGTGTAATTAATTTTCGACTGGTGGGATTGAACCTTTGCTGCTCCAACCAATAAAAGCACCAATAAAAGAACAGTGATTGATTTGAGTTCTGTGTCTCTAGGGGACTGGGAATGCTTGTACCAAATACTATTGCTAATGATATACAGTAGACCATCTCTAAATGGTTGGTCTTTGTGTGTTTGTTCACCCACAGTAAACTACAACACCAAGCCCAGGGTGAGAGGTTTGGCTACAGAGAGGTTGTTTTAAAAGGAGATCCTAAGAAGTTGAATCTCCATGGGGTAAGAATACTATATCCACCTTATGCTATTGATTGTTAATAGGTATGATGAGGTTTGTCTAAATCTAAATAGAGGGACATAATCAAACATATATCTGATGCCACCTCAACCTCTCCACCTCTCTTCTCTCACCCTTTTTTCTATCTCGCTCTCTCGCTCTCTCTTTCTGCCTACCCTTTTTTTTCTGTCTCCTCTTTCTTCCCTTGCACCACTCTCTGCCCCTCGTTCTCTTGTTCTCTGTCTCTTGCTTTCTAAACCTGTTCTATCCTGTCTCTTCTCTCCTCTGTCCGTGTCACGCTCACAGCAGACGTGTGCTGTCTGCCTGGAAGACTTCAAAGTCAAAGACGAGCTGGGTGTGTTGCCATGCCAACATGCCTTTCACAGGAAGTGAGTACCAAATTGGGAGGCAGGAGGTCAACATCCATTCATTTCTACAGTCAGCACACAGCTCTTGTGGGTTTTGAATGGAGTGAATCCACTGACATACCAACAGTTATTAAATGTTTCCAGGTCACAGGAAGACAGTACTTGCCTGACTAGACAGGTATCTCTGGTAACGATTGCTTTAGGGCATGGATGGGCAACTGGCGGCCCGCCCCTTTTTGGAGGTCCCTCGGATCAATTTCCCTAAAATGTGGAACTCAGTCAGTCTCAACATACTGTTGTGAGTTAGAATAGTAGAATACACAAGGTGAAATTTGGTTGTGCATCAGCAGTTTTTCTCTTCTTATGTCAGTCACTGACAGTCAGTCAATTAGCCCATGTCAGCTAACATTTTTTTGATTGCTAAGTTAGTTTAGCGGCCAGGTATTTTAACTTGTTATCATGGTCGAATTACCGTCTGGGGGGCCCGCATTAATTTTTGTTTGTCAGTCTCACTCAGATATCATAAAAATTATGATGTGGGTACGCAGGTCAGCGAGCAACTGCGGCCCCTCATAATAAGTTCAGATATTTTGTGGCCCCCACCGCCGTCAAAGTTGCCCATCCCTGCTTTAGTGTATCCCATTTCAAGCCCTTTGATGTGAAACATTGTTTTTATTTCTCAGATATTCTCTCTTTTTCTGGGATTCCCTTTGTGATGTAATTAATTACACAGAATTTTTCAAATGCACCCTTTGTGATGTCATCCATTAGACTGAATTTTACAGGTGCACCCTGTGTGCAGCCTGGTCTCATAGACTAGACATAAAATAGTAGATGTAAATCCGGGACACTCAAATTAGTATGATATGTTACGTTTAGTATGGTACATAAGACAGATGGTTACTTAAGGCAAAAACGAACGTACGGTCGTTGGATG
The DNA here is from genome assembly GCF_002910315.2 of Salvelinus sp. IW2-2015. Lineage (NCBI taxonomy): Eukaryota > Metazoa > Chordata > Actinopteri > Salmoniformes > Salmonidae > Salvelinus > Salvelinus sp. IW2-2015. The sequence goes on from NC_036855.1 coordinate 34,688,247, forward strand.
GGGGAGATTATACTTCGAACGTCTAGCAACCCAAAGGTTGCAAATTTGAAACTCATTACGGACAACTTTTTTAGCTAATTAGCAACTTTTCAACTACTTACTACTTTTTAGCTACTTTGCAACTACTTAGCATGTTAGCTAACCCTTCCCCTAACCCTAACATAACCCTTTTAGCTAACACTTCCCCTAACCTTAACTCTAACTCCTAAACTTAACCGTAACCTTAACCCTAACCCCTAACCCCTAGCCTAGCTAACATTAGCCAGATAGCTAACTTTAGTCACCTAGCTAGAATTCGTAAACATATCATACGTCTTGCAAATGTGTAACATATAGTAAGTTTTGCAAGTTTCGTAACATATAATACAAATTGTAATTCATCCGAAATACGTGATGGACGTCCACAAATGAATACTTATCATACTAAATTGAGTGTATCGGATTTACATACAGAATAATATAAAATGGAACCAGGTTGCTCTGTGATGTCATCAATTATACTCAATATTATATATGTATCCTTTGTGATGTCGTCAATTGTACTGACTTTTGCAGATGTATCCTTTGTGATGTCAACAATTAGAATTACTTGTAATGTTTAACAAATTATACAATTTCGGTGTGTTTCTCAGGTGTCTGGTGAAATGGCTGGAGGTGCGCTGTGTGTGCCCCATGTGTAACAAACTTATCGCAGGACCCCCAGAACAGCGCCACAGCATAGGAACACTACTGGACGAACTGGTGTAACCATAGCATCCAGCACGGAGGGGGCTCTGCAAGCCGATGTAACCTAGCTCTAACAGGAAGAGAACACTGTTATCTGGTGTAACCTAGCAACCAACAGAAAGTGGACGCTGTTATCTGGTGTATCCTAGAAACCATCCACAGATTACTGTGAAATGGTGTAACCTAGCTACCACCTGGAGAGGACTATAAGAACTGCTGTTACCTAGCAACCAACACAGAGCTGCAGACAGGAGTCTACACCACACTCTGTCTAATCTTGTTCCCAGACACTTCCGCCTTAATGCACGAAGAGTCTGGTGGACCAAAGCGTCAAACTTGGCTTTTGTTAGCAAATAGAAAGGCCAGGAGAAACTCCTAGCGCATAGGCATTGGCTTAATCTACCAACCAATCATCTCCCACAGCACCTTCCACCTAACCCTCTCTCCATACGTGTCTTGCCTCCATTCGGAGTCACGCCTCGCAGTCGTGTGATTCGCTCAAATTAAATGATGACTAATACTTTACTCAGTATGGTCACTCCTATAGAATTCTATGGTCACTCCCACTAAGGCCAACTTTGAATCATTGGTATCCCAGGCGTATTTGTGCTGTGTTTGGATCACTTGTTATAGTTCTTGTTCATAACATATGTATACCATGTTTGTTTTCTATTGTTGTACATGGCTCAAGGGAATGTGAATAATGTGCATGACCCTCTCACAATTTCTTTTTTGGTTTAATGACAGAAACGTGTTATTTTTTCAGAATGTAGACGTTGATGTTTTGCACTCTAACACTCTGACAAGTTTTTTGGAAACCTATTACCATTCTACAGTACAGCAAATGTAGTTAAAGACTATTCTCAACAATATATTTGTGGAGCGCAGGTGGTTTGGTGAACCATGCGCACATGTTTTAGAACCACCTGAAGACTTGTTTTAGCTCCCAGCATTAACACCTAGGCTTTAGCTCAGTAGTCTATTGTGGACCTGAGATATGCAGACAGCCTGGTTTTGACACCTAGCCAATCACATTGATGGATTGAGACATCTAAGAAATCAAAGGCACTACACCTGCTGTTTTCTTTCGTATTACTGCTGTAGTAAAGCTGTAACGTGACTTTCATAAAGCAAAGGGTTCTTCACATTTCAATCAAGTTACAGTAGAGTTTAGAGAGTTTCACTGTTTTTGTGTGATTCTATCTCAAGAACAACTCAGCCACATGGAATACATTGTATACTTTTTGAATAATATGTTTTTACATTTCTTGACGGTGGCGTTCAATGGCTCCTTTTCACACATTTCTGTGGAGTAATCTGTATTTTAAAACGGTTTTACCAGTTGAACACAGACCAAGTAAGCACTGCCTATATTGAGCACAAAAGCACATGAACACTCCCCTATAGTCTCTGCATTAAGAATGGACTGAATGAATCATCGCTTTGTTTGATTGCACTTATGTAATGTGTGACTGTGCCAATGAAGTACAGCACAGTATTCACCGTGGGATGAAGACAATTATAAACCCGGGTAGAGTTTATAGAGTTTGATTCCTGGATGCTGATTGGCTGAAACAGTATTTCAGCCATGTGTATATCAGACAATATGCCACGGGTATGACGCAAAAATACTTGTTTACTCTTCTAATTCTGTTGGTAACCAGTTATTAATAGCAGTTACTGCCCAAGTCTGTTTGGGATATTACAACAAGGAACACTTTTTTTCCCCTCTCAGACATTGCACGCACGTTAGAAGAGCAGAATATGTGCTGCAAAAAAAATGTTGCACTCTGTTCGAATCTCTCACCTCCGTTTCATCCACAAAACAAAAACAATAACAAAGGTGCCGGGGCGAACAGTGGCGCTGTTTCCCTGATGCGGATTCCATCTTTAAATATAGCACCCCCTACAGCACCTACAGAGATTTGCTTTTTCCCACACCAGCCACATTCCACGTTTTTGGTGTGCGTCAATAAATATGACTTTAATAAATGGAGGGGTTTCCCCTTCATCTCAGTTTGTTACTTTACAAGTTGTTTATGTCTTGACTATTTTGTGTGCGTGTGCGAGTGCATTTGTGTGTGGGAACTGAGCACCACCCTCTGGTAAAACCGAAGAGTAACATCTGAAGTCTTATTTCTGTAGGCCACTTGTGGTGACATGCCGCTCTGCTACTTTCCTATCCTACATGTCATCTCTAAATCTGAATATGTCTTTATTTGAACAAAAACTCTTTAATAATGGTCTTATCAAAATTAAACAATAATCACTCTTGGACAAATATGTTTCATCCAGTAGAACTCAATTGGAATGTAGATACTGCATGTAAGTTTTCATCACACTTGATTCTACAGCTACCAATTATCTAGTAAGAATTTTAGTATAGGGTGTCAGAATATTCGGAAGTCATTCCCCCATTTCCCACTACTAATTAGACTTCACAGTCAGAGAGACTGAATATTTAAAAAGGGGGGTTTCAAAATGAGGACAAGGAGTTTGAGATCTTAGAGATGGGAGATCAGGTTGTGTCCAAATAGTCCTCTCTCCTTATCTCCTTTCCCAATTTCCTTTCATTGGTATCATAAGGGGGAGGTGAATGAACTGGGTAGGAAAGGAAGCCACTTTAGACTATTGATACACCCCCCCACACTAAAAAACACGGCTCTCGTGGTGAGAACGAGAGATGAGAGGGAGGGGGGAGTCAGGGTAGAGGAAGGCTGAGACCGAGGGTGCACTCAGCAGCAGTGTGCTCAGCCGGACAGGGCCATTTCAGCTCGCTCTTTCTCTCTCAGGGGTCCTAATGAGAGAGAGAGAGAGAGAGAGAGAGAGAGAGAGAGAGAGAGACAGAGTATGAGCAAGGGAGAGAGAGAGAGAGCTGTTGCTAATATGAGGGCAGCTCTGGGCTCTGCAGTAAGTTAGCTTACCCTTGAGGGAGATGCATGGAGATTATTAAATGATGTTGGATCTGTCTTATCTCTGCTATGTGGCGATCCCGGGAGATGGAGAGCTGGTGAGTAAAGTATACACAGTTTCATATTAAAGAAGAAGTATTGAGTTATTGAGGGTTTGCGGATTGCAGACTTGTTTGTCCCTTTCGCTGAGTAATATCTGAACGCTAATACCAAACTGTGAATCTGAGACATATGTTAGTTAAATATGAATCTCAGTATCGTTTTACTTATACGTGTGTATATATGGTATTCCAGTTCAGATCCCTTCATTGGATAAAGATGCATACCTTCATCCAAATTAGAGCCATATGTTCATCTCTCTGGTGGCTGTCCTACAACAGGATCAAAGCCAATATCACTGCATTTACAAATTGTTATAGTGTTTCAATGCAAAGCTCAGCTCAACAAGATTGCAAGCATACGCATAATAACCGGATCTTTTTAATCATAAATGCACCACCAGTATCAGCATAACAAGAGTATGGAGTTTTTACTAATTCAGCTGATGACATAAAAAGACCCACATACACAAGGTGAGCAAGGTACAGCAACCCTAATTGCTCCAGGGTCGCTTTGATAATGGCTGACCATGGCCGTGACCCCACTCTCCGAGGGTGTCTCGAGAGCATCCTGACTGGTTGCATCACTGCCTGGCATGGCAACTGCTCGGCCTCTGACTGCAAGGCACTACAGAGGGTAGTGCGTATGGCCCAGGCCAAGCTTCCTGCCATCCAGGACCTCTATACCAGGCGGTGTCAGAGGAAAGCCCTAAAAATGGTCACAGGCTTCTTAACAGCTTCTACCCCCCAAGCCATAAGACTCCTGAACAGCTAATCAAATGGCAACCCAGGCTATTTGCATTGTCCCCCCCCCCTCCCAATTTGACGCTGCTGCTACTCTCTGTTTATTATCTATGCATAGTCACTTTAACTCTACCTACATGTACATATTACCTCAACTACCTCGACTAACCTGTGCCCCCGCACATTGACTCTGTACCGGTACCCCCCTGTATATAGTCTCGCTATTGTTATTTTACTGCTGCTCGTTAATTATTTGTTATTTGCCCTTTTTTACTTATCTATTTTTTACTTAACACTTATATTTCTTAAAACTGCATTGTTGCTTAAGGGCTTGTAAGTCAGCATTTCACTGTAAGGTGAAATGCTGTTGTAATACCTGTTGTATTCGGCGCATGTGACAAATACATTTGATTTGATTTGATCTTTCATGAGTTCAGCCTCTATCTGGCCTATAAAGGGCGAAGTGTGGTGTGAGTCAACGTTGACTAACAAAACACACCCACACATGCACCCACACACAAACATTCCACCGTAGAGCTGGATCCTGTGAACATAATCATCTTATTTTCTGAATACTGTAATAATGTAAATATACTGAACAAAAATATAAACCCAACATGCCACATGTTCAGATTTCACTGAGTTACAGTTCATATAAGGAAATCAGTCATTAATAAATGAATTCGGCCCTAATCTACGGATTTCACATGACTGGGAATACAGATATGCATCTGTTGGTCACAGATACCTTAAAACAAGGTAGGGGCGTAGATCAGAAAACCAGACAGTATCTGGTGTGACCACCACTTGCCTCATGCAGCGCAAATGGTCGGGCACTGATGTTGGGCAATTAGGCCTGGCTCGCAGTCGGCGTTTCAACTCATCCCAAAGGTGTTCGATAGGGTTGAGATCAGGGCTCTGTGCAGGCCAGTCAAGTTTTTCTACACCAATCTCCACAAACCCTTTCTGTATGGACCTCGCATTGTGTATGGGGGAATTGTCATGCTGAAATAGGAAAGGGCGTTCCCCAAACTGCCACCACAAAGTTGCAAGCACAGAATTGTAATTGTATGCTGTAGCTTTAATATTTCACTTCACTGGAACTAAGGGGCCTAGCCCAAACCATGAAAAACAGCCCCAGACCATTATTCCTCCTCCACCAAACTTTACAGTTGGCACTATGCATTGGAGCAGGTAGCATTCTCCTGGCATCCGCCAAACCCAGATTCGTCCATCGGACTGCCAGATGGTGAATGAAGCGTGATTCATCACTCCAGAGAACGAGTTTCTACTGCTCCTGGGTCCAATGGAGGCGAGCTTGACACCACTCCACCCGATGCTTGGCATTGCACATGGTGATCTTAGGCTTGTTTGCAGCTGCTCGGCCATGGAAACCCATTTTGTGAAGCTCCAGATGAACAGTTATTCCAGAGGCAGTTTAGAACTCGGTAGTGAGTGTTGCAACCGAGGACAGATGATTTTTACGCGCTACGTGCCTCAGCACTCGGCGGTCCCATTCTGTGAGCTTGTGTGGTCTACCACCTCGCAGCTGAGCCGTTGTTGCTCCTAAACGTTTCCACTTCACAATAACAGCATTTGTTGACCGGGGAAGCTCTAGCAGGCAATTTGACGAGCTGACTTGTTGGAAAGGTGGCATACTATGACGGTGCCACGTTGAAAGTCACTGAGCTCTTCAGCGAGGCCATTCTACTGCCGATGTTTGTGTATGGAGATTGCATGGCTGTGTGCTCGGTTCTATACACCTGTCAGCAACTGGTGTGGCTGAAAGGGGTGTCCACATACTTTTGTATATATAGTATACAACTTCAGTGTGATATAACAGTTCATGTTTTTTAATCAGCACGTCCTCTCAAGCGTTAGGAACCAGGGAGTACTGCAGAGCCTCTCTGGTGCTGGGAGACTAGAAGGAGAGGAATCATATCTCATCTCCTGATAGTCGAATATCCATACAGATACAGGATTACCAGAAGGACTGGAGTGAAAAGAGAGCAGCAGCAGTTGTTTGACCACAGACAGGGCTAGTGTACAGTATGTGAATATGGGGAAGTGTTTTTAAGTTCAATCGTAGGCTAATGTGATTAGCATAAGGTAAGTAACAGGAACATTTCCCAGGACATAGACATATCTGATATGGGCAGCATATTTGGTCAGTCTTGATACAATATTTGTAACATATATACAATGGTTCATTGGATCAGTCTAAAACTTTGCACATACACTGCCGCCATCTAGTGGCCAAAATCTAAATTATGCCTGGGCTGGAATAATATATTATGGCCTTTCTCTTGCATTTCAAAGATGATTGTACAATTTATTTATTTTTAAACACGTTTTTTTCTTTGTATTATCTTTTACCAGATCTAATGTGTTATATTATCCTACATTAATTTCACATTTCCACAAACTTCAAAGTGTTTCCTTTCAAATGGTATCAATAATATGCATATCCTTGCTTCAGGTCCTGAGCTACAGGCAGTTAGATTTGGGTATGTAATTTTAGGCAAAAATTGAAAAAAAGGGTCCCATCCTTGATTTAGATGACCTCAGCAGAACTCTCCCACTCACTCCCCTCTCACCAGGGAGGCCCAGTTCCCAGAACTTCACGCTGATCCAGCTGAACAAGGAGTTATCTCGTCGGCGGGGCTTTGAGTTGGGCATGCGGGCCTGGAGGCGGAGCCACAATGTGCTGCTCTTCTTCTGCGACGTCGACATCCATTTTACCCTGGACTTCTTTACTTCCTGCAGACTCAATGCAGATCCCGGTGAGGAATGGGGGCTCCTACACTCTTTGAAGAAAGGGTTCCAAAAGGGTTCTTCAGTTGTCCCCATTGGAGAACCCTTTTTGTTTCCTGGTAGATGCCTTTTTTGCTTCCAGGTAGAACCCTCTGTGGAAAGGGTTCTACATGAAACCCAAAAGGATTCTACCTGCAACTTAAAAGGGTTATTCAAAGGGTTCTCCTATGGGGACAGCCAAAAAACCTGTTTAGGTTCTAGAAAGCACCTTTTTTTCAAAAAGGGTAACGATCTATCAATCTGTCTGTCAGTATTTCTGTCAATGGAAGTTCTAATGGATTCCGATCTTGTCTCATTGCTGCAACTCCCCACTCGAGCTCGGGAGAGACGAAAGTCCACTCATGCGTACTCCGAAATATGACCTGCCAAACCGTGTTTCTTAACACCCGCTCACTTAACCTGGAAGCCAGCTGCACCAAGGAGGAGGAAACACCATTCAACTGACGACCAAAGTCAGTCTGCTTGCGCCCGGCCAACCACAAGGAGTCGCTAGAGCACGCTGAGCCAAGTAAAGCCCCCCGGCCAAACCCTCCCCTGACCCGGACAACGCTGGGCCAATTGTGCGCCGCCCTATGGGACTCCCGGTCACGGCCGGTAATGACACAGCCTGAAGTAACGCCACAACACTGTGATGCAGTCCCTAACTTTGTTTTTCTAACTTTAGGTGATAGTGTTCCACCCATTGTTCTTCAGCCAGTACAATCCATCTCTTATCTACAATAATCACAGCCCCTCTCTTCTATTCAATAACAACTGGTTAGTCTCCTTACGACATCTGGGTGTGGAAATCCCTTCCAAAGCTGTGTTCACACAGGATACCTGTGTAAATGCAGCCAAAAAGGCATAATACATTACACTGGGTTCTTTATATGATACTTATATATTGTGTCTTTCTGCAACAGGTGATAATGAAGGATGCTGGATTCTGGAGAGATCTTGGGTTTGGAAAGTATAGGTCTGATTTCATCAACATAGGTAATATAACAATATGTTTTTTCATTGACTGACTGACTGATTTATTTTGTCAATTTGTATCTGTGATCTGCACAGGTGGGTTTGACCGGAACACCAAAGGCTGTTTGGAGGATGTTCACCTGTACAGAAAGTACCTGCACAGCAAGCTGATGGTGATTCGCTCTCCCTCCCGAGGCCTCTTCCACCTGTGGTATGAGAAGCAGTGTGCAGACGAGCTGCCGCCAGACAAGTATAAGATGTGTATGCAGACCAAGGCCATGAGCGAGGTCTCTCACAGCCACCTGGGGAGCTGTTCTTCACACAGGAGATCCAGGAGCATCTGACACCTGGAGAGGAGAGACATCCTCTGGGTTTTGTTGAGAGAACAATGTCTTTCTCCTTCTACAGACTTAACACAGGGCCTGATGAGGGAGAGTATAGGGATGAGACATGAACTTTGTCATGACATGACAGAAACTTGATTAAATAAAATAAAAATGGTGATGTTATGGAGGCATACTAACTCATTGTACGTCCTCTATTGCCATCTTCCTTCCTGTACTGAGTCTGAAAGCAGGGAGGTCAGAATAATATTTTACTGTCTTTGTTGTATTGAGACTGTCAGCTTCAGATTATGCCTGCTATGGACTCTCAACTCAATGAAAGTAATATTTTTGGCTTTATAACTGTGTCTGAATATGTATGTCACGGCCGTCGTTGAAGGAAGACCAAAGCGCAGCGTAGTGAGCGTACATATTCCTTTGTATTTTAGAAAATGTCGCCAACAAACGAAGAAAACAACCGTGAAGCTTACAGGGCTAAGTGCCACTAACAAAGATAACTACCCACACTGAAAGGAGGGCAAAAGGGCTACCTAAGTATGATTCCCAATCAGGGACAACGATAGACAGCTGTCCCTGATTGAGAACCATACCCGGCCAAAACATAGAAATAAAGAAACATAGAAAACAAAACATAGAATGCCCACCCCAAATCACATGAGGGCGTGACAATGTAATACAAGGTCATAATGCTTTAAAGGTTTTAGTTATATGAATTGAAATATGAATTTAGAGAAACAGACTGACTAAGCATATTCATATTTAGGCCTACGGTACTTCCCTCTTCTTAAAACTGGTGGACACTGAATAAAATATCTTAGCAAACAAATGACCACATTTGGATACTTAAGCACAGTGTGTTCCCAAACATTCTGTGTTACCCATCTAATAGATAAAACCATGTTTGTAGCCACAACCCAAGCTTTACCCACAAACCAAGAGGAACTGGCTGGGACCCAACCAACCAACAGACCTGGAGCCCATAACTTGGATAGAAGGATCAAGTAGTTAAAAGAATGCTGATTCCATGCACCATCCTAGCCTTTTATATGATTTGGGCATAGATGAGCAATTGGAGGTATGTCAGTGTTTCTGGTGTTTCTGGTCTTGCATTAATACATTGGGAGAGTCAATATTTCAAAACCACATCTCTCTGTCTCTTCCTGTGTGTGTCAGTGTGTGAGTGTGTGTTGTTTCTTGTTGTGTTGTTTTTGCAGGAGGCACAGACATAACTGGTGTGTACGCACCACTGCCAGTAATCCATAGTCAGACATGTTTCGACACAGGATAGAACACTTTGGCTTGGTAGAACCTCTATAAAAATGTATACTTGCCACATAGGCTATAGACAGATTGTTTCATCTCTATTGTCACCTTTATTTTCATCATCCTTCTAAGCGTCAATATAATCATAGTAAATGAATTGATAATAGTTGGTTTTGTTCCATTGAACACTTTTCCCACAATCAAGCAGTGGAGTTTCCTGCAGTGATGTAAGCTCTACTTTGCATAGCTAGAGGGAGGGGTGGAGCGAGTCGAACATCGGGCGACGGCTGTCGTATTTCCTAGCAAGCACGCGATAGGCTCTTCACCTGATCCCACTTCCCTATCATAATCACAGCCAGAGGCCTGCCTGTCTTATTACCGGTGTATTTTACTGGAAGGTCCAGGAGTTTATGAGCGTCTTTTGTTTTTGCTTAAGAATCCGTTATATTATGAAGTTGGGTTGTGCGGATTCTAAAGGGTAATGAAATGAACACGTGGTTTTAGGAATAGGGCTGGTTTGTTGATTCGACAGTAGCCCTCTTGATACTTTTGTTTTGTTTTACCTGTTTTTGGTTAGGTTTAGTAAGCCCTACAATATTGATTTTCTTTTTTATATTTGTTTTATTGTTTTGAACAAATAGCAAGGCATGTTCCACCGATAGGCTGTCTCTCATCTCGCCGAAAAAAGCAGACAGACGCCGGACGCTCCGGAGTCTACGGCTTTGTCAAAGACAGAAGTCCAGAGACACAAGATGTTTGAGACTGGTAGAATCCCTCTCGTCCTTCTCGACGTAACCTGCTTTATCCTCGGTATGTAACCTAGGTATTTACCACGTTGTTGGCAGTGTCAAGCCTTATAGAGTTCCTATTCTATGAGAAGTTATTCTGCACTAGTCTACTGTAGCCTATACACACATTCTATTGGAGGTATCTCTTTATTACGACTATTGTAATTAGGCTACATTATGCCTATAGGTGCATGGGTTACTTTTATCTAACAGTAAGTGTCTAAGTCTCTGAATGAATGGGTGTTATATTCCACTCCTCACCCACTACTAGAGATGTTGTGGTCAATAACACTGTTATAATTAAACAATAAGGCAGGGGAGGTATTGCCAATATAGTACGGCTAAGGGCTGTTCTTACACACGACGCAACGCTGAATGCCTGGATACAGCCCTTAGCCGTGGTATATTGGCAATATACCACAAACCCCTCGAAGTGCCTGATTGCTATTATAAACTGGTTACCAACGTAAATAGAACAGACAGTAAAAATGACTTTTTTGTTTTACCAAGGCTTTCAGCCAGTCAGCATTCAGGGCTCTAACCACCCGGTTTATAATAGCATACAACACACAGTATGGATGTATATTATAAGAACTAGGGCCACGAGTTTGTCCTGGCCGTGTCTTGACCAGGTAATAACTTTGTGTTCTAGTTTTAGCTATAACTTAGCTTATAACCTATAGCCTATATTGTATTCGATCATTCAGGCCCACAAGGTGTATTTGTTGATTTGAATGTATTCTTCTGGTTGCATATTAAACAACAGAGTCAGAGGGGTAGATCTTGGGTTCAGTGCGGGTCAGTTATTACATTTGACCACAACATGATTATGCCATTATCCATAGTGTGTTTTCTGAAGTGTATGTGAGTAATTCTCAAATTGGGGTACATTTCATATCCCTGGACTGCGGAGATCTAGTCTTGATCTTGTGGTCTTTATCTAAACGTGGTCTGGGTCTGGGTCTCAATAGACTTACTCTAATATAGGGATTTGGCGAAAGGGTCATCACACCAAAGCACTGGGTTTTTGAGTTTTGGGTATTTTTTGCGACATATTTTAGTTTAACTAAAGATGGTGCAGGATTTTGTGATTTCGTGTGATGAAAGACAGTACAACACTACTATTATGAGAAAAACTAATTTGTTTATGCCACAGGCAGGCTTCAGTCGAGCAGAGATGGAATCAAAACCGGAACTCTGTGAAAAAAACAAGACCCAAGCCAACCATCTTCAAAACATCATAAAAATAATGTTGTCCCTCCGGTTTCCACATTTTAAAAAGCAAGGTTCTCTTTCATTTCCGTGTTGTCTCACCCCTACTTAGTCAGATAACTCCGACAAGTCTTGTCAAGGTACGTAGTGCCGCTAACCACGTGAGTTGAGAGACTACAAAAATGATGGTCTTGTTCGAGACCATGAGCCAGACCCTGGCCTAGATCAGGGTTTTAAGACTAAGGCTAAACTGATCCTAAATCTGTGCCTAAGTGCAACTTGGAGTAAGTGTCTAGTGTAGCACTTTAAAAAAAAATCGGAATTTTCCCCACCTTTTGTGATCAATTAGAAGCACTCAGAATGTTCAACGAAGGATGGCACATTGTGTCCATACTCCCCAACAGGACAGGCTCTAGTCAAAGACCCGTGACTGCTACACTCTTAGAAAAAAGGGTTCCACAAGGGTTCTTCGGATTTCACCATAAGATTACCATTTTTGGTTCCAGGTAGAAACCTTTTTGGTTTTAGGAAGAACCCTGTTAGGTTCCATGTAGAACCCACTGTAGAAAATAGTTCTACATGGATGCCAAAAGGGTTCTAGTATGGGGACAGCCAAAGAACCCTTTAAGGTTCTAGAGAGCACCTTTTTCTCTAAGAGTGTAGTTAACTAATTTAGGCTGGAATCTGCCGACAGTGGTTGAATGTGCTTTACTGGCCAGAATCAAGATAGAGCAAGTCTGGTTGTGTAACCTGAATGATTCAAATAGCAAATGAAGTTACTTCAGCTGTGAAGAGAGGAAGTGGGTTGAATAGAAGGGTATTTTAAGAAACAACAAACCTAGTTCGAACTTACAACAAACTTAGTTGAACTTTGAAGCTGATGAAGACCCGACACTGTGAATTGGGAATAGTGGGTCATAGTATATGTAGCCTTCTGCTAGGTACAAATAAATGATGCAAGAGAGATGGCTTACCTCGAGAGACTGAACGAGATATCAGGACATGGAATTCTTCATTGGTATCCTATTGTATAGTTAGACCTGGATTTTCCATATTTCTCTTGGTGGCCTAATTGTTGTGAACATGTTGTGGAGTGTGAGAAAGCAGATGAGAGCAGTGTAGCGTAAGAGAGCAATCCACTCTGTTACAGGTGAATTGGACTGTGTGCCTGAGTGAGTCTGACTGAGTGTCAGAAGCATTTAGACATCCATGCCAGTGTAGCACATGGGGATGTGTGAAACTTACTCCTCAGCTTGAAGTGTCCCCCCACTTTTCGCCAGCCACCGACTGGTAAGACGCTTCATGAACGCGGTCACGTGCTAGCAAGGTAGAGCTCCTGTGTTCGATCCTCGGTGTGAGCTGAATCAGGAGGTAGTGGTACTCACTAAGCAATCAAGGTGACATCTTTTACACCAGCATCTCCATCAAATCATGTTATCGTTAGTTAGGTCAGCTAACCTTAACTGAAACATCCTGCGCTGACTCATCGACTAGCTAGCCTGGTTGCCAGTCTGTTTCAGAGTAGTAAGGCTCATTCATTTTAGAAACAGGTGTTCTCTGATTTTCCTATTGTTTTTGGCCACTAATGGGGGTTGATGTGCTGTCCACTTACTTTCTAGACTCTATTATTTAAGAAAGTGTTGTGTCCCTCCTTTATTGAATTGACTTTTACCTTTATTTGTTACCTTGGTAATGAGTGGGCTATTTGGCAAGGTGAGAGGGAGGTCAGAGCAGGAGAGAATGGTATAATCAAATCAAGTGAAAGCATGAACAAGCACGCCTTATTTGCATATTGATTGTCATCAGGTTTTGCCTACCAAGTTCCTTTCTCCTGTGAAGGTTTGGTCAACAGTGTGTTTTAAAGAATTGCAGCAGAACCTTAAAAGTATGTTTACAAAGGCTAGTTTGAGCTAGGAGACTATTTCTGATTATCTCTATCTTTATTTCTCTCTCTCTCTCTCTCTCCAGTTGGGCTTCCCTTTGTGATCCTCACCCCTCTGCACAATCCCTTCAACAGGGGTTTCTTCTGTAATGATGAGTCCATCAGATACCCCCTGAAAGAGGACACCATATCCTACCAGTTACTGGGGGGAGTCATGATCCCTTTCACACTGATTGTGGTAAGTCATTACCTTCGCTCTGTTCTCAGATGTTCTCTTCAGAATATCATCAAAATATCAGATATTTGTGTTTTAAATGTTTATGGTAAACGTACAATAATTTGAGACAATATGTCAATATATTCGATTCACCTCAGTTAAAGATGACTTCTCTTGCTTTTACAGGTAGTCAGTGGTGAGTGCCTTGGCGTCTATATGACTCATATAAAGACCAAATCATCCTTGGGGACTAACTACGTGGCGCGCATCTACAAAGCAGTGGGCAGCTTCCTGTTCGGGGCTGCTGCTAGCCAATCACTGACGGACATTGCCAAGTACTCGATTGGTCGCCTGCGTCCCCACTTCCTGGCTGTGTGTAAGCCTATGTGGGACCGTATCAACTGCATTGCTGGAGGCTACATCGAGAACTTCACCTGTACCGGGGAGAAAAACATGGTGGATGAGGCCAGGTACAGTAGAGGTTTCCTAGGGTTACATCCCAAGAGAAGATATTGCTGCAAAATCGACACGGAAAAACTTTGAACTCTACTGGCAAATGCAAGCTCGAAAGATGTTTGCGATGCTGTAAACCCAGTTTCCCCTAATCTTTTTTTTGTCTTCTGTTTTACAGACTTTCCTTTTTTTCTGGTCACTCATCCTTCTCTATGTACTGTATGCTGTTCCTAGCAGTAAGTATAGCAGTGGGCATACTGTGCTCATTGTTACATACAGTGACGCTACAACAGTTCAGTTCTTTCTCTGTCCCTAAGCAATAGCTCCCTTTCGTGATGTTGATGGTGTCCTTCTTCCCTCTCTATTTTAGCTGTACGTCCAGGCCAGACTGCAGACAGAGTGGGCCAGGCTCCTCAGACCCACCATCCAGTTCTTCCTGATCGCAACGTCCATCTACGTGGGGCTGTCACGCGTCTCAGATTACAAACACCACTGGAATGACGTACTTACTGGCCTCCTGCTGGGGGCGATAGTTGCAATACTCACGGTGGGTAGCTAGCTTATAGGCCAACGGTTCCCAACCAGTTTGCCTTGAGGAACTCTCACGTGTGCCGCAGAACTGTTTAACACTCACTTATAAACGTGGCCTGTGGAATGCACATGGAATTTTGATTTGGGAGCACGACTGCCTGTCAGACAATACATGAAATGGCACATGGTTACGTCTGTATCGTTGTTTAAAGTCCAGTGCGCTCAGGCTGGTGTTAGATATGTATCATTTTACTTTGTCTGTGAAAACCATTAGTACAGGCAAGTCTGATTAGGCTTAGCCAGAATCATTTATTTCTTAATATATGGCTCTGGGCTTAGCTATACTGCCGTAGAAACAAACAGAGCGTGGCTTTGAGTCCGTGGCTGCACTTTTACCGTGCAAAGAAACGCTTGTCTGTAGCCCAAACCATTCAAATCTGAAGAACTGTTTTACTATTTTCTGGCGCAGATCGCTATTTAATCTGTAAAAAAAGGTTTGTCACAGAAAATAGATGATTTGCAGTATGGATCAGAAGAGATGGCAGTGATTACCACTAAATACATTAATAGGAACATTTTAGGTGGGCCGCCGAATTGTATTTCCCATCATGTTCCATGGTTAAAAAAATGTTGGGAACCACTGCTATAGGTTATAGACACGGGTAGGCCTGGGCACTGGCCCTGTCAGATTAGGGTAAACACGTAAAGTAAGTTGATAGCCACTGTTGTAGTTCATTATTCACTTTGACACAGGTAGCTAGTTAAATGCATAATAGTGGGCACCTTATGTTTCTGCATGGAATTATATATGAACAAACCATGTATTACCATTCCTTTAGAGACAACATCATTCATGTTTATACTGTATCACTGCAAGTCGTTTCCTCAGTTTCAGTCTCCATTGTATAAGAAATGCTGTCCTCTCCTCTCCCAACACAGGTGTTCTATGTGTCCGATTTCTTCAAGACGCCTGTTGATCCAGTAGAGATACAAGAGGAGACGTCCCACCACAGTCTACAGGACAACCCTGCAAATGGGATCCACTACGGAAGCACAGAATGAAGCTCTGACTACAACATGGACAACGCATTGAGGACAAGTAGCATGTTAAGCTAGCTACAACTACTTGCCATCCGCTACAGAGGACTATGGTTATTTATTTCCATGCATTTCAGGTCATTGGCATTGACTGTCGTGGAGATATCATGTTGCCTGAGCCCAGTAGACAGATGCTAAGTCCTCTCAGAGCCAATGATCTTGCCCATGTGTGTTGAGCTAACGGTCCGTGTATTCAATTCCTGGTCTTTGTGTGCAATTGCGGTGCGAGGTCTGCGCTTGTTGGAACGGTTGTGATTGCATTGGTTTGAGGATTGTGTTTGAAATGAATGAAATTCATGTTTGTTACAGTGAGTAATGAGGGTCCATGTGTGTAGCCTGGCCAATAATAAGCCTTACACCTGTGAATGAAATACCACGACTGTCCCAAAGCTTAAATGAAAGTCAGGAGACTTACTGAGCTCTGAAATGATGTACTATGTGCTGTATATATTTTTTAAATTCTGCCTTCGCCAGATTGTTGCTGACACTTGCTCAAAGCTCCCTGGAAACTCCTTACAAATGTGTCCAAGTGTAGAAATCATGGTGACAAATACACAAATTAACTTTTTGACATTTGTATGCAGATGTACTGTTGTAAAAACGGTGTTTTGAGCTTTTCGGAAAACAAAATGCTAGCTATGTGACACAAATGAAGATGCAATTCCATTTTGGTACTTTGCTACAGTGAATAGTACTGTGTCTGAGACACATTTTGTGAACTGTAGAAGTGTGTGCGTTGTTTAGTGAGATCGTGAGAAACCACCCATACAGAAAGTCCAAAACCATAAGTGTCAAATAGCCTTTTTTTTTAAACCAGGATGTCCCATTGACGTAAAGGATCTCTTTTTGAAGTAAGAGTTAGGTGGGGCCCAGATGCCCAGGAGGTAAGGCAGGGTGGGGTCTAAACACAAGGACCATATTCCTTTCCTAATGTTCCTCAAGAGCCAAAGTACAGACTTCAGACGAAAATATAGAGGCGTACTCACCACAAGTCTGGAACTACATATTTGTGTTCTGTCTCACACTCAGCTGTTGTGGGTGTCCTCACCTTTCAGCCACACCCATAGACATTATGGACATGCAAATGGTAATTAAATCATCTTCAAATTAAACACATTCTTATGTAACATTCACCATAGTCCTTTCACTAACAACTGCTGTCATTGCTTAGTTGCTGGCCAGCAACTGCTCAAACAGTGAGGTACTACCATTTATACTACAGTTGAAGTCGGAAGTTTACATACACCTTAGCCAAATACATTTAAACTCAGTTTTATACAATTCCTGACATTTAATCCTAGTAAAAATCCCCTGTTTTAGGTCAGTTAGGATCACCACTTTATTTTAAGAATGTGAAATGTCAGAATAATAGTAGAGTGATTTATTTCAGGTTTTATTTTTTTCATCACATTCCCAGTGGGTCAGAAGTTTACATGCACTCAATTAGTATTTGGTAGCATTGCCATTAAATTGTTTAACTTGGCTCAAACGTTTCGGGTAGCCTTCCACAAGCTTCCCACAATAAGTTGGGTGAATTTTGGCCCATTCCTCCTGACAGAGCTGGTGTAACTGAGTCAGGTTTGTAGGCCTCCTTGCTCGCACGCGCTTTTTCAGTTCTGCCCACAAATTGTCCATAGGATTGAGGTCAGGGCTTTGTGATGGCCACTCCAATACCTTGACTTAAGCCATTTTGCCACAACTTTGGAAGTATGCTTGGGGTCATTGTCCATTTGGAAGACCCATTTGCGACCAAGCTTTAACTTCCTGACTGTCTTGAGATGTTGCTTCAATATATCCACATAATTGTCCTTCCTCATGATGCTGTCTATTCTGTGAAGTGCACCAGTCCCTCCTGCAGCAAAGCACCCCTACAACATGATGCTGCCACCCCCGTGCTTCACAGTTGGGATGGTGTTCTTCAGCTTGCAAGCCTCCCCTTTTTTCCGCCAAACATAACGATGGTCATTATGGCCAAACAGTTCTATTTTTGTTTCATCAGACCAGAGGACATTTCTCCAAAAATTACGATCTTTGTCCCAATGTGCAGTTGCAAACCGTAGTCTGGCTTTTTTATGGCGGTTTTGGAGCAGTGGCTTCTTCCTTGCTGAGCGCCCTTTCAGGTTATGTCGATATAGGACTAGTTTTTCTGTGGATATAGATACTTTTGTACCTGTTTCCTCCAGCATCTTCACATGGTCCTGGTTGTTCTGGGATTGATTTGCACTTTTCGCAACAAAGTACGTTCATCTCTAGGAGACAGTCTCCTTCCTGAGCGGTATGACGGCTGCGTGGTCCCATGGTGTTTATACTTGCGTACTATTATTTGTATAGATGAACGTGGTACCTTCAGCCGATTGGAAATTGCTCCCAAGGATGAACCAGACTTGTGGAGGTCTACAATTTATTTTCTGGGGTCTTGGATGATTTCTTTTGATTTCCCCATGATGTCAAGCAAAGAGGCACTGAGTTTGAAGGTAGGCCTTGAAATACATCCACAGGTACACCTCCAATTGACTCAAATTATGTCAATTTGCCTATCAGAAGCTTCTAAAGCCATGACACCATTTTCTGGAATTTTCCAAGCTGTTCAAAGACACAGTCAACTTAGTGTATGTAAACTTCTGACCCACTGGAATTCTGATACAGTGAATTATAAGTGAAATATCCGTCTGTAAACAATTGTTGGAAAAATTACTTGTGTCATGTACAAAGTAGATGTCCTAACCGACTTGCCAAAACTACAGTTTGTTGACGAGAAATGTGTGGAGTGGTTGAGAAACGAGTTTTAATGACTCCAACATAAGTGTATGTAAACTTCCGACTTCAACTGTATCTGTGTAAGCTAAAGGCTTTCAGTATGCCGGCCTGCTCTCTCCAACTCTTACCTGTTGAGTGCTCATAGAAGAATGTTATAGCATGGGATTGGATACAAGCCTGATCCCCTGCTGAGGATCTATTTCCACCAGAGAGTCAATCTCTCAATGTCATGTCTAATTACAGAGTTATAAGGTTTTCTCCTTTTGGGCTCTCCTCTACCCGGTACATGACTTTCAAGTCCCATTACTGGGGCCAGGAGTTTTTCCCGACCGTGTGATCTCACTAGGAAAAGTCTGGGCCCTAGTTGTGGGACATAATTGAGGCCCAGATTTTCTCCATTGTGATTCTCCATCACTTCTATTTCGTTCCTTTCAATCATTTTCTGTTAGTCTATGAATCAGTATCTGATGTTCTGGAGGGCAGCATCTCTTACAAAGCTACAGGTTTATAATAAATACTAATGGGTGAACTAATGGAGAATGATAACAAAGAGATGATATTCATCATATTCAAAGGAAAGTGTCAATCCGCAGTTGTTTCAATAATTTTTGTACTTATAAATGAATTATATATACCCATTTATTCTTGAAGAATATAACTTATAAAAGCTTCATGAGCTAGGTTTAACTGTCGTTGCCCATCAGAACCCCAAATATTAAGTTGTTTTACTCCAATGTTTGTAAGCACCATACATTTAAACAAACACTGTACAGCCTCAAAACATGGTTAAAACTATCATTTTAATATCATGGATGGTCAGTCCTTCCAGTATCCATAGCTCTTTCTATGAATTTGAGTGGTAACATTTCTCCAGCCCTCTTGATCAGCTTTTTACCAAAACAGTCATGGGATCACTGCTCTGCAGATTGGTCCTTTAATTCCTCTGTTTCAAAGTTCTCATGAGACTACAAAGGGTGAGATACTACATAAAAAATCTATTGAATAGAAGGAAATGTAATGTTCAACATACGCTGTTCATGTGAAATACATTTATGTTCATGTGACTTTTGAATTTGTAAACTAAGTGACTATACAAGCTGGTATTGTTTATTTGATTTAATAAAGGGTCCAAACAGCTGATACCGGAGAAAGAATACAACACTACTATTCCTCTCTACCAGATGAACCAGTTGTCATGGTTAAGCAAGTACGCATGAAATGTGCAGAGGTGAAATGTGGTTTTGAATACCACAAACAGACGGATGCTAAACACAAAAGGCACGTATACACGTGTACATTCATATGGTTTATTTAACTAGTCAATTTCCACTTGATGTTTGGAGTTCTCATTCCTCTGTTCAGGTTGGACTCGCTCAGTTTCAAATTGTGATCGCTCAAGTGTTTCACTTTGATATATAACGTAACCATGTCTTTATCACAGCTTGTTCTGATCCTAGCCCTTCTCACCAGGCTACAAAAGAGACTTTTGACCCAGACATGTCGCCATTGACAATACTCTTGACACACTGCTCTCACACTTGCCAAGCAATGCACTCAGTGTTTAAAAGAATCAGCTGGGAAAATGCTGTTAATACACTAATTGTGTATAAGTTTAGTGAAAAAAAACGACTAGAATTATCTCATGTAATTCAGATGACATCGTCTGCTCGCATGTGGTCAACCAGACCAACTACCACCCTCTAGTGGAAAAACTAACATTAGTGGGGAGGTAAATGGATGACCTTAAGTCAAGTAAAACTAACTCCAAAATGAATAACCCATAATTTTCAGAGTTCAGTCTTATATAAAATGCAAGATCAAATTGTATTACTAAGAGTAATAACATTTTGACAATCATGTGCAGACTTACTGGGGTTGTCATTGTTTCAAAAGGCAAAGGGCCGTATTGGTCTAGATATATGGGTGAGAAGCTGTACTAGATAAAACTCTCGTAATCATGTCTGTTTTACAATAAGTGTGGATACCGTTATTTCCATCATATCAAATGAGTTACACCCACCATTCCAGCTTTACAGAAACTGGACACTTGAGCTCTGACAGCGACAGGTATTTCCCAACAGACATTACAACAGTTGCTAAACACAATCAATGCCATACATTTCTTCCCAACAATGAAATGCTTTATGGTTGAGTGTTCTACGTTTCTTGTGATGCAAAAGTGACGATTTTGATATCCTGTAATTTTGAGACCACCCAAAGTTTATTTTAACTCATGAAATTCATGAACAAAGTCACAAGATATATAGAGTAGTTTGAGTATATAAAGACCCACAGTGGGAGAAACTGAAACAGAAACTGCATTAGAACAGAGCGCAGGAATAATTTTTCACATGACATTTTATTCCCTTCAACTGGATAATCTGCTGGACAGGCACAGTCTACCACGAACAGTCAAATTTTACCACAGCTCTCTAGGGTTGTACAATTTTATTTCTTCTTAGGAGAAAGCTGTACATGGAGGTTCTGGCCTTCAGTGTTTCACATACATATAATATTAGGACAATGCAACAGACAGTAAGCACACTGAAGGATCAGGAGCGGTTACCCTCATTACTCAAAGCTGGACAGGAAGGACAACACAACCTCCTTCAGTTTGGCGTCAGCTGTCGGTGAGATCATACCATCAGTCCTGGAATAAAACAAGAGTCTCATTACTTCAAATTAAATTCATATCAACATTCATGATTAACATCAACCATAGATTTTTACTGATTACTCAGACGGTCCTGTTACCTGATGGTGGTGAGCAGGTCCTGGTGCTGGCTGAGGACGTGTACAAGGAAGGCCTTCTCAAACCTGGTGATCTTGGAAGGGTCCATCTTGTCCAAGTGACCTCTGACACCGGCGTAGATGACTGTCACCTGCTCCTCAATGGCCATTGGGCCTGGGGGAGGGAGAGAAAGTAAAATAAAAAGACATGTCGTTTCCCCAAACTAAGGAGTGGCCCTGGTTGACAACATACAAAATGTTAAACGTTATTAGCACGCTGGGTGGTGACACTCACAGTACTGTCCTTGTTTGAGCAACTCAGTGAGGCGGACACCCCTGTTGAGCAGCTGCTGGGTGGCAGCGTCCAGGTCAGAGCCGAACTGGGCAAAGGCAGCCACCTCACGGTATTGGGCCAACTCTAACTTCATGGTACCAGCCACCTATACACAGTAAAGGAACACAGTAAAGGACCACAATCGTATTATGGATTTAGGTGACTGATTCCAAGTGAGAAAATACTCTGGGGTAAACTGATGAACTGCAATGAAATAAAAAGTTGATCTGCATTTATCTGATGTATAATGTCAGTCCCCTATAGAGCCCCAGGTCACACCTGCTTCATGGCCTTGGTCTGGGCAGCTGATCCAACTCTGGACACAGACAGACCCACGTTGATGGCTGGGCGGATACCTTTGTAGAACAACTCAGTCTCCAAGAAGATCTGCAGGGGAGAGAGCACACTTCTGTTTAGGGATTACATTAAACTTTGACAAGTCGATTGGAGGAAAAGGCAAGTGGGGCCAATAATGAAATGACATCTCTCCACACCACACCCACCTGTCCATCAGTGATGGAGATGACGTTGGTAGGGATGTAGGCAGACACGTCTCCGGCCTGGGTCTCAATGACGGGCAGAGCGGTCAGGGAGCCGCCTCCGAAGTTGTCGTGCATCTTGGCAGCTCTTTCCAGCAGACGGGAGTGTAGGTAGAACACGTCACCGGGGTAGGCCTCGCGACCAGGGGGACGACGCAGCAGCAGGGACATCTGACGGTAGGCTACAGCCTGGATGGATTTAGGAGGGATGCGAATACAGCTGTTAAACACGGGTAGATTAACAGAGCCTGGTCCCTTTAATTTTTTATTCATGAAGCAGCATCACACTCAAGACTCTACTCAGCCCCGACTTCCCCCTTCTCACCTGCTTGGACAAATCATCGTAGATGATGAGGCCGTGCTTGCCGTTGTCTCTGAAGAACTCTCCCATGGAGCAGCCAGAGTATGGGGCCAGGTACTGCAGGGGAGCAGCATCAGAGGCTGTAGCAGACACCACAATGGTGTATTTCATAGCATCAGCGTCAGTCAGCCTCTTAACCAGCTGGGCCACAGTGGATCTCTTCTGGCCAATGGCAACGTAGATACAGTACAGCTTCTTCTTCTCATCTTTGCCTTCGTTGAAACGCTTCTGGTTGATAATGGTGTCAATGGCAATAGCAGTTTTGCTGTTAGAATAGAGGGAATTTGTATTCAATTACAGTTCTAGTGTCAGAGTAAGCAAATAATTACTACAAATATAACTGCATGGCTTTAAAGTTGAATGAAAGGCAATAGAAAATGGTTGAAGTGCTGTCTACTACTCTCCAGGTAAAGGCAAATTAAGCTTGCATAGTAGAACATTAACACATTCACAATTGTTTATGACACATTGAACATGCAGATTCGTAATCCCCAAATAGCCCGACTGAGGGATAGATGGCACCTGGCCATTTGTTTACCCAGTCTGCCGGTCACCGATGATCAGCTCACGCTGTCCACGGCCAATGGGCACCAGGCTGTCCACGGCCTTGATACCCGTCTGCATGGGCTCCTTCACAGAGATACGGGGGATGATGCCAGGGGCCTTCAGACCCACACGCCTACGGATGCTCGACCCAAGAGGACCCTGAGGGACAAAGAAGGGTTAACTCTACTCTGATCAGACCCGATATGCCCAGACCGTAGTAAACCTGTAGTCGCAACCCAAGGACCCTAGATCTGAAAGGATCAGGTGGGAGATCCTTTTTGTTGTGTGGCATCCAAGAAGTCTGGGTACAAAAATACATCTCCATGAATTCTTAAAATGAACAATCGTTATGTTATGTTTTTAACTATGAATGTTTTCAAGAGTGCGCGGACAGACATGGTCTTCCTGTTCCTACCTCATCCTATACAACTACTTCTGTACACCTTTCCTATTCATTTACTGTCCATACACATACAGTGCCTTCAGAACGTATTCATATCCCTCTATTGCACATTGTTGCGTTACTGCCTGAATTCAAAATGCATTAAATAGATTTTACCATCACTCATCCACACACAAACACAAAGGGAAAACGTGTTTAAAAATGTTGACAAATTTACAAAAAAATTAAATACAGAAATCTCATTTACGTAAGTATTCACACCCCTGAGTCAATAGCTATGGTCACTAGCTGTGTTCGAATACTCATACTAGCCGCACTGTGTGTGACGTTAATTGAGTACGTAGTATGCTTATTGGTCATAGTATGCCAAAAGTTCCTGGATGTCATACTACATTCGCCAAAATACAAAGTATACATGCAGTGGACACCATTTCTGTGCTATTAAGGTCCATAATGCAAATCTTCAGAAAATGAGCGTGGCTTAACATGTTCAGATTGGAAGAAAATGGATGAAAATTTGCAGCCCAAGTCCGAGGAAAGCGTATACAAATATATTGCTTTAACAAATGTTTATTATTATTATTTTTTAAATAGAGCAATGTAATAAATTACTTTTCAAATAAGCTAAATCACGTTAGCTGACAATTTGTTAGCTACGCTTCCCTTACAAACAGCATATCATTAAATTAGTTAGCTAGCTACCTAACGTTAGTTGGCTACTACATCAAACTTGCCCGTATTTTAACCATACACCATTTAACTACCCACCCAACGTGTATGGACTTGATTATTCATGTCATTCTTAGGGGTATAGTTATGCATTCTCAATGGACATTGTGAAGTCGTAAGATGTCTTGCTAGTCATTTGTTATGCTAACAAGCAAGTAGTAACACAGCAACAACTTCCGGTAGACAAGCGATATGGGTATTCAAACACAGCTAAAGTTAGAATCTTTGGAAGCAATTACAGCTGTCAGTCTCTGGTTAAGTCTAAACTTGGTACAATGCTTGCACATTTCTTTTAAATTCTTCAAGCTCTGTCAAGTCGGTTGTTGATCATTGCTAGACAACTATTTTCAAGTCTTGCCATACATTTTCAAGTCGATTTAAGTCAAAACTAACTAGGCCACTCAGGAATATTCAACATCATTTTGGTAAACAACTCATGTACATTTGTCCTTGTGTTTTAGGTTATTGTCCTGCTGAAAGGTAAATTTGTCTCCCAGTGTCTGGTGGAAAGCAGACTGAACAAGGTTTTCCTCTAGGATGATTTTGCCTGTGCTTATCGCTATTCAGTGTTGTTTTTGTGTGTGTGATATATATATATATATATATATATATTAAACTCCCTAGACAAGCATACCCATAAAATGATGCAGCCACCACCATGCTTGAAAATATCAAGAGTGGTACTCAGTGCTGTGTTGGATTTACCCCAAACATAACGCTTTGTTTTCAGGACAAAGTTAATTTAGTTAGGGCCTCCCAAGTGGTGCAGCAGTCTAAGGCACTGGTCAGTGTTAGAGCCGGCACTACAGATCTGGGTTCGATCCCGGGATATGTAGCAGTCGGCTGCGACCAGGAGACATAAGGTAGCGCACAATTGGCCCAGCATCGTCCGAGTTAGGCCAGCTGGGATGTCCTTGTCCCATCAAGCTCTAGTGACTCCTTGTGGCGTCCGGGCGCATGAACGCTGGCTTTGGTCGCCAGCTGTACGGTGTTTCCTCACACATTGGTGGGGCTGGCTTCCGTGGTAAATGAGCAGTGCGGCTTGGCGGGGTCATGTTTCAGAGGGCGCATGGTTCTCAACCGTTGCCCCTCCCGAGTACGCACGAGAGTTGCAGTGATGGGACAAAACTAACTACCAATTAAATATCACAAAATTGGGGAGAATTAAAAAAATATATAAAGTTAATTTATTTGCCACATGTCCATTTTAATTAGTGCCTTATTGCATAAAGGAAGCATGTTTCGGAATATTTATTCTGTACAGATTTTCTTCTCACTGTCATTGAGGTTAGTATTGGAGTAACTACAACGTTGATCCATCCACAGTTCTATCACAGCTATTAAACTAAATGCTTTAAACTCACTATTGGCCTCATTGTGAAATCCCCGAGTGGTTTCCTTCCTCTCTGGCAAATGAGTTTGGAAGGACAGCTGTATATTTGTTGTGACTAGGTGTATTAATACACCATCCAAAGTAATTAAAACATTCAACATGCTCAAAGGGATATTCATTGTCCACTTATTTTTTACATTTTTACCAAATCGACCAAGAGGTGTACTTTGCGAGGCATTGGAAAACCTCCCTGGTCTGTGGTTGAACCAGTATTTGAAATTCACTGCTTGACTGAGTGAATGTACAGATATTTGTATGTGTTGGGTACAGAGAGAGTAAAAAATAATGTTAAACACTATTGCAAACAGAGTGAGTCAATGCAACTAAAGATTTTTTTACTGCTGAACTTATTTAGGCTTGCCATAACGGGGTTGAATACTGATTTACTCAAGACATTACAGCTTTTCATTTTTAATTGATTTGTAAAACATTTGACATTATGGGGCATTGTCTGTAGGCAAGTGACCATTAAAAAAAAAGTACATTTTTAAAAATTCAGGCTGTAACAAAATGTGGAAATATTGTGAATACTTTCTGAAGGCACTAAATCATCTATTCCAGACTGACATTGTTCTTTCTGATCTCTTAATTTTAGCGATTTGTGTGTATTGTTAGGTATTACTGCACTGTTGGAGCTAGAAACGTAAGCATTTCGTGGCACCTGCAATAACATCTGCAATGTGTGTACACGACCAACAGTATTTGATGAATAACAATTAACTTCTTATGGCTGCAGGGGCAGTATTGAGTAGCTTGGATGAAAGGTGCACAGAGGTGCCCATAGTAAACTGCCTGCTCCGCAGTCCCAGTTGCTAATATATGCATATTATTATTCATATTGGATAGAAAACACTCTGGAGTTTCTAAAACTGTTTGAATGATGTCTGAGTATAACAGAACTCATATGGCAGGCAAAAACCGGAGAAAATCCAAACAGGAAGTGGAAATTCTGAGGCTGGTCGATTTTCAACCAAGATCCTATTGAAATCACAGCGAGATATGGATGAGTTTGCACTTCCTACGGCTTCCACTAGATGTCAGTCTGTGAAGGGGGGCCGAATGAGAGGGGAATTAGTCAGGTCTGCCATGACCTGACCATGCGCGTTCACATGAGGGAGCTCTGTTCCCTCGCTCATCTGAAGTCAATGTAATTCTCCGGTTGGAACGTTATTCAAGATTTGTTAAAAATATTCTAAAGATTGATTCAATACATCGTTTGACATGTTTCTACTGACTGTTACGGAACTTTTGGACATTGTCAGCTTTTAGTGAACGCGCTTCGTGACTTTGGATTTGTTTACCAAACGCGCTAACAAAAGTAGCTATTTGGACATAAATGGACATTACCGAACAAAACAAACATTTCTTGTTGAAGTGGGAGTCCTGGGAGTCCATTCCGACGAAGATCAGCAAAGTGAAGATTTACAATGCTTTTTATGAGTTTTGTTGACTGCACAATTTGGCGAGTAACTGTATGGCTTGCTTTTGTGGCTGAACGCTGTTTTCAGATGATTGAATATTGTGTTTTGCAGTAATGCTTTTTGAAATCTGACAGCGGTTGCATTAAGAACAAGTGTGTCTTTAATTCTATGTAAAACATGTATCTTTCCTCAAAGTTTATGATGAGTATTTATGTTTTTTGACGTGGCTCTCTGCAATTTCTCTGGATATTTTGGAGGCATTTCTGAACATGGCGCCAATGTAAACTGAGGTTTTTGTATATGAATATTAACTTTATCGAACAAAACATATATGTATTGTGTAACATGAAGTCCTATGAGTGTCATCTGATGAAGATCATCAAAGGTTAGTGATTCATTTTATCTCTATTTCTGCTTTTTGTGACTCCTGTCTTTGGCTGGAAAAATGACTGTTAGTCTGTGATTTGGCGATGACCTAACATAATCGTTTGTGGTGCTTTTGCTGAAAATCCTATTTGAAGTTGGACACTTTGGTGGGATTAACAACAAGATTACCTTTAAAATGGTATAAGACACATGTATGTTTGAGGAATTTTAATTATGAGATTTCTGTTGTTTGAATTTGGCGCCCTGCACTTTCACTGGCTGTTGTCATATCGATCCCGTTAGCAGCCATAAGTTAACTACATAAATCTGCCCTCACCTTTCCGTCGATGGCATTGCCCAGAGCGTCCACCACACGACCCAGCAGCTCCTCACCCACTGGCACGTCCACGATGGCGCCAGTTCTCTTCACAATGTCACCCTCTTTGATCAGCTTGTCATTACCGAACACCACAACACCAACATTGTCAGGCTCCAAGTTCAGAGACATACCCTAGAAAAGAGGACAGAAGATGTTTTGTTAAAATATACTGATTGACGACAGTAGATAGAAAAGCTTAATCTGTTAAGTTTTAAAATGGTTCAGTTAAGATTCATAAACTAAATTCCTCCTAGATCTGCACCTTGAGACCAGAGGAGAACTCCACCATCTCCTCAGCCTGAACATTCCTGAGACCATACACTCTGGCGATACCGTCACCAATGGACAGCACACGACCAGTCTCTTCCAGATCAGCACTGGTGTCAGCACCCAGGATCTTCTCCTCCAAGATGGAGGACACCTCGGCAGTGCCTAAAATTAAAAAACACAAGTTTACATTAAAACTGGTCGAGCTGCCCAGTGACACAAGCCTACCAGACAAGCTAAATGATTTCTATGCGCGCTTTGAGGCAAGCAACACTGAAGCATGCATGGGAGCAGCAGCTGTTCCGGACGCTGAGTGATCACATTCGCCGTAGCCTATGTGAGAAAGACCTTTAAACAGCCCTAGACCCACTCCAATTTGCATACCACCCAAACAGATCCACAGATGACGCAGTCTCTATTGTACTCAACACTGCCCTTTCCCACATCGAACGCTGAGCTTTAGTCAACACCATAGCACATCACTAAGCTAAGGACCCTGGGACTAAACACCTCCCTCTGCAACAGGATCCTGGACTTTGACGGGCCACCCCCAGGTGGTAAGGATACACAACACCACATCTGCCACGCTGATCCTCAACACAGAGGCCCCTCAGGGGTGCATGCTTAGTCCCCTCCTGTACTCTGTTCACCCATTACTGCGTGGCCAAGCACTACTCCAACACCATCATTAAGTTTTGACGACACAACAGTGGTAGGCCTGATCATCAACAACGATGAGACAGCCTATAGGGAGGTCAGAGACCTGGAAGTGTGGTGCCAGGACAACAACCTCTCCCTCAATGTGATAAAGACACCTGCATTGCTTGCTGTTTGGGGTTTTAGGCTGGGTTTCTGTACAGCACTTCGCGATATTAGCTGATGTACGAAGGGCTATATAAAATAAACTTGATTTGAAATCATGGACTACAGGTAAATGAGGGCCAAGCACACCCCCATTCTCATCAATGGGGCTGTAGTGGAGCAGGTTGAGAGCATCAAGTTACTTGGTGTCCACATCAACAAACTCATGGTCCAAGCACACCAAAACAGTCGTAAAGAGGGCACGACAACACCTATTCCCTCTCAGGAGACTGAAAAGATTGGGCATGGGTCCTCAGATTCTCAAAAAGTCACAGCTGCACCGTCAAGATTATCCTGACCGGTTGCATCACCGCCCGGTATGGCAACTGCTCAGCCACCGACCGCAAGGTGCAACAGAGGGTAGTGCGCACTACTCGCTGGTTTATCATCTATGCATAGTCACTAACTCCACCTACATGTAGATATTACAGACTAACCTGTAGCCCCGCACATATATAGCCTCATTATTGTTGTTCTTTTATGCTTTACTTTATTTTGTAAATACTTTTCTTCAAATTGCATTTTTGGTTAAGGGCTTGTAAGTAATAATTTCATGGTAAGGTCTACACCTGCTGTACTCGACGCATGTGACAAATAAGAACGATTCTCATTTTTGTTCATATAATATCACCATAGCTAATCTCAGTTTATACATGGGCAAATTAAGATAGCAAAATTATGTTATTGTTTTCAAATGTCATCTAAACCTAATGTGCCCTGCTCATAACAAGTGGAACTTGAGGTAAAACAGGATTTCTGATCCAAGAACAGAAGGTCATTCCTTGAGTCCCCATTCTCTCTATACTTACCGGTCTTCGCAGCAAGACATGGTCTGTGTGTGTGGAGGTGATTCACTCCTACGCAGGCGGCGGCAACATTCTTGGAGACCTACAATTAATGAAAGCATGATCGGTTATTGTTAAAAACAAGTGTAATTGAACGGCAAAGAAATTGCACAATAAACTGGAATACGTTACAATCAAAACATGGCATAAGCGCTAGGCGTCAGCCCAAGTGACGTTAGCTATTAGCTAGCGCGCAAGTAGTCCTCCTTTGACAGCTAGCCTATGAAAAATATAAATCCAACTAAGTAACCAATAAAAAAAAAATGAAAATCGACATTTTCAAAACATAGGCTAGACACTACAGCTAAATATATACTTACAGAAGCTTGTAGTGTGTGCGCGCTTAGGGAGCATTCTGCATGTCAAGCGATCCTGACCTTCAGAAATTAGCTAACTAGCTGATAGCATGCTAAACTAGTCAGCTTGCTAGCACAGCCATTTTACATGGGGCCGTGACGTTAGTTCAAGTGCGCATAAGCGCATTGAACGTGCAAATCCAAACGAAATGTGAAATGAACGAGTTATAAAAACAGTAAACCTGGCGAATTAACGTTATCAAATAAATATTAAGAAGGTACGTCGAGTGGCATGCGTGTCCTTTCTTGGACATGTCGTTCTGGGAGGAGCGCGTGAAGGTGGCGGCCTGTATGTACCCTTCACATACCCACTGCATTCACATTGACATTTTAAATTGTGCAATACTTAATGTCTTCTATTCAATATCCAAATCAATGCAATACTCACAAATCCAGCCCGTCTGGGCAGGCTCCTGGCCAGAGCCGCTGCAACTCGCACAGATAACATTTCGAATGTGACTTTTCCTCCACCACCTGCAAAGACCAGCTAGCTGTACTTGGAGGGTGTGCGAATGGCCGAAAACGAACCCCTTCTTCTTCTTTTTATGTCATCCGTGAAGACAGGCTGTAATTTCAAAGCATTACTGCCATCTACTGCAGCGGAGTTCACTTATCTATGAATAACTCTGTCTGAAAAAACATTCTACAGGGGTTATGGCGCAACCTAGTGGCTATTTGTGGTACTTTACATTTCCTAAATGTTCCTTCAGAAAACACCGAGCCATCGACGCTTTGTCACCGAAGCAGCTGCCTGCCAGCACAGTGCTTGCTAGATCCGCTTGAATGTAGAAATATTGAAACGGATCATCCGCATGGGCTATTTGTCTCTCAAAAACCCAGCGGCAAGAAAAGGATCCAAGGATGGTTTTAGTGCATGTCGGATATCTGGTTCTTCCTGTATTTGGCTCAGTAAGAAATAGAGGTATTTATATTTATTAATCTTTAACACTTACATGTCATGTGCTATGTTCATCTTAATACCACTGGAGCTGCTCGCAAATCTCTTTAGAATCCATTCCAACGTGTTGTTGACCAGCGTTACATTTGATTAACAATTGCAAGACCATACTACACATCTTGGTAGTATGGGTCTGGTCCTATTTGCCTATATATATATATTTTTTTTTTCTCAAATCGAGATGTAGATAACGCTAGCTGTTGACAGCTAACTACTGTAGCTAGTTAGCGCGTTGACCAATGCTATTTAGCTAATGCTAGCTAAACGTTTCGCTATTTTTGGACATTATATATTGTAGCTAGCTAGTCAGTTCCATTTTAATAAATACTTTACCAATTAACATTAATGGCAGTGGTGTAATGTCAGACCACAGAGAGTAATGCGTGAAACATGTTTGAAGGTTAGCTAGCGCGTTCTCTGCAGGTTAGGTTACTGGATAACCTATTTAATCCCAGGATGATGTCATTTGGAGATCATCTTTACTGCTTGCCGAGAGGGTTTTGCGACAAATTCAATTAACTACGGTAATCTATACAATTGTATATCACAACTATAGTAGTTTACAAACAGGCAAAATTTACATATTTCAAATTTAAGGAAGCTCTTTAAACACGTCGTAGCTAGGTAGGATGTTTTTCCAATATTTAAAACAAGCTATCCACCAGGTGATTTTGCACAAGTCATTTCCCGTTGATTCAATACCAAAACATACCGTTTCATAAACCATTTAGGCTACAGTGTAGCGTATAAACTAAATTCATACACTGGCATCAATGATTTCACATTGTGCTTTTATTTCTGTTCTTATTTCCTGTTTCATAGTATCGAGGCTGGCTCTACATTCTGCATTTATCAGATCTTTGTCGTCCCCCCCATTCTGTAGCTAATGATCATCTGCTGCTGTGTGGTGTGGCGTGGCCTGTTCTCTGTATTTAGCTGTATTGTGAATCCCTTCTTCATTTCCTATTTCCATCAGAAGACATTGCTATTATTTTGTTTAAACGCCCCCAAGAATGTACCATTCACCCACAATTCATTGTTGTGAAAAAAAACAAAATTGCTAACACCTGTTGTCTTTTTCTGTAAAGTAGCTGTATTGTTAACCCATTTGTAGCTCTTTTAGAGAATCAAATAAATGTAATTGTGTACCGCCCATCCAGTCTTGATATACAACATGCTGTAAATTCCTGTAAAGTGGATACATTTTGCAATTGTTTCGATTTCTGCACTGCTTTACTGAAGACCAGAATTTGGTAAATTTGGTAAAGTAATGGTAGCAAATGCTCCTATTGGCATTCTTACATGACATGTAAAACCTATACTTTTTTATGTTATGACACACACACAATTAGGATTATCCCTAGTGTGGTCATCTGAGTGATAAAAAATGGACAACACATCAAAATTGATTAAATACTGGTACACTGTACCTCTTCCCAACAACCTGTCATAACCGTCTCGAATTGTGTAACACTTTGTTCTTCTTGAGAAGGAGCAAAAAACTAATTCTATGAGTAGTAGATACTCACTGGTGGTTAATCACTTCCTAATGATCCACTAACAAAGGTGCAAAATGCTATCCATTTCACAGGGATGCCTATCTCCTGCACTGCTACAGTAAATCCTCTAGTTGAGTAATAACGTCTTTTATTGTTTGGTTGTGGTCGCTCTTTACCCTTTGTTCTGGTAATAGTACTTTCAATGCATGGTCATGTTATGATTCATATGATTTTTTTTATTTTTTTTTACATTGAATAGTAAATTCCAATGTAATTTTTCTGTGGTAAAGATGTACCCTGCTGTACTGTGCTGTAGCCAACCACGTCTGCTCATTGGATGCTGCTTTTGTTCTTTTTAACCCTTTCATGGAGCATGGTGAGCCTTGCCTTCAGTCTATGTTGTTTATTTTTGTTGCATGGTATTTATATTATTATTATTACAACAACCAAAACACAAATTCCACATATACTAATATTTTCCAATAAAGAATATAGTATTTTTCCTAACCTTCAGTGTGCTTCTTGCTGATTTCCATTTGTTGTCTTTATCCCTCCCCTCGTCCCTACCTGCCCACCTCCACCCCACCCACCTCTCCCGCTGTGACAAAGATAGACGATTTCCTTGCATTTCTCATCACAAGGCCTGAATGAGTCTATCCCCTGTCATTAATGGCGATTCTACTACTGAGACAATTGAAAGTGCAGTGCGCCTCTGATCCTTGGATCAAATGCTAATTTAGCAGGCCTAACTCATTCTCATTCATTAGTGACTGGTTATGAGCTGAATGTGATATTTTAAAAACCCACCACCACAATCGGATGTTTCTGAAAGTTGTCAAGATTAGACTCATGACTATTTTCCTAGGCATATCGTAGCACTGCACCTTCAAATCTACTCCAACTTAATGATCCAAATGCAATGTAGACATTTGCCTATTTCTCAACTGTAGGGGTTTCACCTGTTTTCATCTGAATGTGTTATCCACTCTTCCACAAACACTTTAGTATGTTCATATTAAAAAAGAGCCTAGCAACTGAAGGTGACACAAAGGACTCGATGTAGGTTCGCCCCAAAATGTTGGTGCTAGGCTGCATATATCTCAGTGGATAGATTTAATTTGATGGTCTTTTTCCATGACTTCTCTTGCTGCTCGAGTCCAAACTAAATTTTGCCGCCATGGAGAACATATCACAGACTATGAAGTATTGTCCTATGAATTGTGTGTTCTCCCCTTTCAAATATATTTTGTCATATTGGCATCAATGTCACAATGTAGCCTAGGCCTACTTCACGTAAATTGAAAGCCATTCCTTCTCACAATCAATGTTATTTCCATTAGAATTGTCAGCCCTGCCTATCCATATATATATATATATATATACATACACACACACACACACACAGTATTAAAACCAAGACAGTGCACTGTAGTACATTGGTAGCATCTGGTTCTCCCTCTCGAGCCTCAACAGCAGCCTGTTCTCTTCAGCTGCCAAATAGCTGTGGTTAAGAAGAGGGGAAAAAGTACTGAGATGGCATGCAATGCATTCAAGCTATTTCCCCTGAACCAAGGAATCTACATATGGGAAAGCTTCGGGTAGCACTCTGTGTCTGAGTGATAGAAAGAGCCATAGGCAGTATGTAAATCGATACTGATTTCTGGTGGGAGATAGACAAATACGTTGTAGGCTTTATGTAGCCTAGGCCTATAAAGCCTTAACATTTTGCTGATAGAGACATATGGGTAGTGATACACTTATTTTCGTTTAGCCTTTATTTAACTGGGCAAGTCAGTTAAGAACATATTCTTATTTACAATGACGGCATGCCCCGGCCAAACCCTAACGACGCCGGGCCAATTGTGCGCCGCCCTACGGGACTCCCAATCACAGCAGGTTGTGATACAGCCTGGAATCAAACCAGGGTCTGTAGTGACGCCTCTAGCACTGAGATGAAGTGCCTTAGACCGCTGTGCCACTCGGGAGCCCAACATAAACATTCACAGTGTTGTACTATATAATATAGCCTTGTTTTACCCACAGTTCAACAGGTGAGAACGTTCTCAGAAAAAGGACTCACTCACAGCAGTCATCACATTGGTAAAATCCTCAGTGATTTATAATGGAGAAACAGTTATATTACAATAAAAAACTCTTAGGGATAGATGTTCTGTTTTTTTTGTCCTGTGGATTAGTGGTTGATCAGCAGAATGTCACACAGTAGATCTAGAAACACTTCTGACAGCAGTTGTGCACTTCTATCAAATGGATTCAAGGTCGTTCTCATATATTACACAGCCTAATTTGGAAACCACTTGAATACACAATTTAAATGCACAGTCCTGGCTGCGCCCATTGCCGAAGAGTCAGATGTCCAGAGGTGAGGTTCCAAACAGAGGGTCAAATGTGACATGATGCCATAAAAGACCATTCATGTTTGGAAAAATTAACATTTTCCATGCAGATTGAATGTGTTGCTTCACCATAGGTAAGATTTGGGGCTTTTGTAAAGATCATCCTACAGAAACACAATTACATCACACAAACAAACACTCCACATCTCATACACAATTTATTCTAACCTACCGTTTCTCTCTCAGGTGTCTAACTCCCTCTTGATGTTTCCACAGGATCCCTCTTTAACCGGCAGCAGCATAGCCATGCTACCTCTTGCCGGCACTTCCAGCTAGGCCCCCATGCCCCGCTGCCCATTGACTTCCCCATGCCCCACCCAGGTCAGCCCCAGTCGGGCATAAACCCCCACCTGGCTCCCTCTGGCCACCAGCATCCTCCCCAGCTCCACTCGCCCCTCAACCCCTTACCCCCCACACCCCAGTTCCAGGACCTCTTGGTCCCCACTTTCCTACCTCAGGCCTTACACCAGCAATACCTCCTCCAACAGCAGATCCTAGAAGCCCAGAACCGCCGCATCATGCCACCTTCAAGGTATGGGGACTTGGTTTCTGGCTATGCACGCCACTACTGTATTAACTAGGGAACCTCCATAAGCTTTAGAAATGTCATGTTCTGTACGAACAGCTATATTTTGATGCAACCCCCAAAATCTGTACAGTTTAATAATGTGCCCCTGGTAAAGGAGTAGTTAACCCCAAAGTTTGGCATGTGTTTTCATACTTCAAAAGTGCTTTTAAGTTGAGTCCAGATTTCCATGGCGTCTGTGGAACCACACAACAGATTGCAAGGAATTTAACGTGTACAGAAACTTTTGGTTGTCCTGTGTCAGCAGACGCACCCCAGAGAGAATGCCCCACCAGCCCCACAGACTGCGGCTGGGGTACGAGTTTGTTCCTGCCCTCCATGTCCCCCCACAGCCTGTTGGCCAGCAGCCTCGCTACCTGGCCGAAGGCACAGACTGGTAAATAACACACTAGCTTGTGCTCATACAATAGTGTGGCTTCATAGTTAAGTCTAATACATTACTCCTGAACAATGGATAATCTTCATTTCAAATTTGAGTCCCCTCCCACAGGCATGATGTAATCCAATGACAATCAATGTTGAATTGTTGATCGGTCTGTGAAATGGGCCCAGTGTTTAATTGGTTCTTCTCTCTTCTTTCCTCCTGTCCTGTGTGGTTGGTCAGGGACCTGAGTGTGGACGCGGGGCTGCCCCCCAACCAATACCACGTCCGCCCACTTCCCCAGCACTTTCAACACTACCTGACCTCTCCCCGGATGCATCACTTCCCCAGGAACAGCACCTCCACCCAAGTGGTGAGGACATCACAACAATTTTTGTCATGGAATTTAAATGATCAGAATGGACAGACCCATTTTTAAAGTGACGTTTCATGATCTGCGCTGCTGGTGTCCATATTGGCTAAACCACCTGGAGTGTTTGATTTGGTATTCACACCATAGATCATTGGATAGACAGGATTCAGGGATGGCAGGCAGGAAGCAGTATGAAATGCAAAGATGTTTTCTCAGAGATGAGTTGAGGAGAATGTATCCAGATTACTCCCTTACTGTCTCTCTGTATGTTCTCTCTAGGTTGTCCATGAGATCAGAAACTACCCGTATCCTCAGTTACACCTGCTGGCCCTGCAGGGCCTCAACCCCTCCCGCCATGCATCCGCTGTGAGAGAGAGCTACGAGGTACAGTCATCCCAGTCACACGGCCAAGTCCCATCAACCCCGTCACACTATCACCCCGTCACACATACACTCTCACCTCTCACACATCCGTCCCTGCCTCTGTGTGACCAATGCTGTGGACAGCCTCATGTGGGACTGATCTTCTAATTTCCGCTAGTTCTGTGCTCCAGATGCTTCCGAATCCAAAACAAACATAGTTTTATTTTGTTTTGTTCTTTTTATCGTACTGAAAGAAGATAGTTAATGGTCTTTCCCCATATGTTGCCTGTAGGAGCTACTGCAGCTGGAGGACAGGTTGGGCAGTGTGAACCGAGGGGCCATCCAGACCACTATTGAAAGGTTCACCTTCCCTCACAAATATAGGAAGGTAAGACTATGCCCTCATAAGTTGTGTTGGTAACGGATGTACTGCGGTAGTAAATATAATAGAGTACCATAGAGTAGAATGACACAGACGAACATTACCATCTCATTTTAGGTTATTGTTAGCCACATTATCTCTGCGAAGAATACTGTCTGCTTCCACTCCAAACAGACTTATTCAGACTATCTGGTCCGGAGTGTACCCGATTTAAGACCAAGGATGACTCATCTTGTAGGTGAAAGGACCAATTATTATAAAGCTGTGCAAGTCTGATTTGATTCTACTGTACAGTTTGTGAAAGAATCATAAGCATTACATTTGAATGATCCAATTAGA
The DNA here is from genome assembly GCF_002910315.2 of Salvelinus sp. IW2-2015. Classification (NCBI taxonomy): domain Eukaryota; kingdom Metazoa; phylum Chordata; class Actinopteri; order Salmoniformes; family Salmonidae; genus Salvelinus; species Salvelinus sp. IW2-2015. Next base: position 34,725,845 of record NC_036855.1, read on the forward strand.
CAGGAACCCGAAAGACACTTTTTAAATTGTGTCTTCTGCAGCGTACTGTATGCCGTGTTAGGACGATGGTTCTAAACAGGGTTTTTCAGGACAGCCGTTAGTCATATATCAGAACTACATTATGAGGACTTCAACCATAACTATTTTCATGTGAACTATCAATACTTTGCGAATGAAAATGAGAGATACATTGCTAATGGGAATTGTCGCTGTTGTTGTATATTCTATTTTTCAGAGAATACCCCAGGACCTGAAGCTAGGGCTGGAGGACGAGGAACTGGATACAGATGAGAAATGTACTATCTGTCTATCAATGCTGGAGGATAGAGAGGATGTCAGGTGGGTCTAGTCAAAATGCTAATGAATGTCATGGAAGGTTTGGTGCCAACACATAGTACAGTTTGCAGATCTCTGTGTATCTATGGTCATTCGTATTAACGCTCTTCGACATCTTCCTCCACCAACAGGAGATTACCCTGCATGCACCTCTTCCACCAGGCGTGTGTAGACCAATGGCTGGCCACCAGTAGGAAATGCCCCATATGCCGGGTGGACATTGAGACCCAGTTGACACCAGACAGCTGATGCCTCCTCTCCCTGCCCCTTCCTGTAATAACCCATAGCATCCCTAGGAGGAGCGCTGCCAAACGTCCCCCTTCCCACCCGCATCACTTATGAGCCTGCCTTCTGAGCCAGTCGAAGAAGACAATGAATGGAAGGGGACGAGGGAGCGGGGGAGGGAGGGATTAAGAAACCACACTGATCAAACAATAGAGAAATAAAACAGGCCGATGGATGGAGAGAGGCAGAAGGGTGGCAGAATATATAGACAGGTGCTGGGGCTTGATGAGTCTCCATCGGGTTGTGCACAGTAGCATTCGCTTCTCCATACACCTACTCAAAGATGATTCTCTATCAAACCCCCTAGCATGTGTGTGTATTGTGTTGCTGAGGGTTTATATATAGGCCTATGTTCGACCGCTGATGTGTATTGGTCTTCCTCCGTGTGATGAAACCCAAACGCTGAGCTCTAACTACAGCACATCTGTGCAAAACATGACAAGATATGAAATCAGTAAGGGGATGTTTCTTGAAATGAGCTTCTGTGGCCTAATGCTTATGGTGTAATGGAGTGTAGTAGTCTTGTAATTGATCGCCAGTATTTACAACAGAGTGACCGTGTTGTGTAGCAAGCAAAAATCCCACTTTGAGAAATAAGGTGGGGGAAAATACTCCTATTTAACAAAGGGGAATAGGCGTACAGGCAATGAGGAAGTGCTAGCTATGTACAAAGGCCAAACATTCTGTGGGTTTCCAGTACAGTAGAGTCTCCGCCATCACAGTGGATGCTAGAGATGCTAACCAGGCATGGCTTCAGTGGTCTGTATTGTGCTGTAGTGGGGCCTCTATAGTCTAGAACAGAGGTCCCAGATATGCATGCTCTATGGCAGGCTTGGGCTGTCTTGTGATTGTGGAGCAGTAGAAAGTCTGCAGTCTCTCTGCATGTGAACCATAAACAGTATGACTCTCTTACTCATCCACGGAGCAGGATGAAGTTTCCCCTAGACGCTGATCTTTGGTCACTGCTGCGTCTCCTCTCCTAATGATTAAGATTAGGATTGGGGGCAGGGGTAAGCTGATTTCAAGAACTGAGCTTATGGGCAATTTCTACTCACAGCCTCGTCCACAGCACGATCTTAAAGGCTGGGGATGCAGTGTCTGTGTCTTGTCTTTAGACGGAATACAATGTAATCCTTTTCTAACATATACCAGTACCTTATTGCCTACAGAACAAGCACATGTGAGTTATACAGTGCATAGCAAACAACCTCTGTTTCGGTTCCCTTAATTTCAATCTCAGTTGCTCCCGTTGTTCGATACAGGAATACAGCTGGTGTTCCTGGGATATATCCAACTAGTTGGCCTTTGTTCTGTGTCCTAGAATGTGTAAGATGGTCCCCCATGATGGTAGTTGTGTATGGTATTGCTAGAACCACTGTAAACGGATCAGTGATGGAAGCTGTTTTCTCTATATCGTGCATGAATCATGTTGGTGTAGTTCACTTGAACGAGGGTTAAAGGGAGAAAAAGCCATTCGTTTGAAAATACCAAACAATTATTCTTACTATTTACATTTTTTTGATTTGTTTAATTTGTTTTCTTCATTTTGGTTTTCTTACTATCAATTTGTTTTGAGCGCTCATGCCAATTTGGACATTGGACCAAGTAAAGCCAAGTCCTTGTCCATTTTTTTACAATTTTGAAGACATGGCTCCAATGCTGCAAAAAAAAAAAAACATATTTATTAATGTAGCTTGTGTTTTGTAAATGCACTAAAATATGGGGTTGCCTGAAGTAGATTTGGTGGTGTGGGGTCTCCTTGTTCTAGCTTATGCGTCTGTGTTCGGTTACACGTATCTTCATGCTTCCTTGTGTACTTTTGGAGGTTGACTTGACTGTGTTGCGTTTTTTATTTACCTTTGTCCAAACCCTCCATCCAAAAAAACTAGACAGACAAACAAGGAGGGTTGCTACTTCACATAGGATGCTGTGAGTTGAAATGCCTTAAGTATTTAACAATCATAATTTATTACTAACCGTAGCTATTGTGGTGGCATATTTCATGTATTTTCTCTCTCGATTTTGCAATTGAATCAATCTATTTATTTAGAAATAACACAATGTAAAAAAATAAATAATAATACCTCATTATGCATTGGTTGGTGGGGATGCTTTGCATGCAAGTTGTGTTTTTCATAAGGAGAACATGTAATTTGGAAGGGTGTAATGTGAGCTGTCTCTAGCCAACGTGGTGCTGTTGATCTTGATTTACATTCCATTCAATGTCATATCGAAGATCCCCCCCCCCCTGCTTTGATCGAGTGGACAGACCGTGACTAGGTGCAAATGTTTTCGCATGTAAACCTCCTAGCATGGCTATACCCCTAGAGGAAATATGATACTATTTTATTTTTCATATTTATCCCTGATCATTACCAGTTTCTCAGTTTGTTATCATTCGTTTTGATTTACCTCGTTTGTATATTTCACCATATCTGAATGTTGGGTGTCTCCATTCAGACCATACGTTTCTCTGGCCCAGCTATATTAACTCCTCCCATATGAATGAATAACTCCATTATTAGGTACTTTGTATTGCTGGCAAATGCTGTGTTTGTGTAGTTAGGTTCGAGAGGTGGCGAACATGATAAACTTGTGCTATTGCATCTTATTTATTTCTGGTGTAATACTCTAGTGTGGTTTTACACCTGGGTATAATAAGCTAACCACCTGTTTTCTGTGTGCATTTTCTTAATAATAACAATTTATTAATCCTACATATATCCGATTGGAATGAAGCTGACTGGTCTTATTTTAATTTTTCCTGCTGTCACTGACCTTACCCCATGTCTAGGGCCAAGAGTTTTTCCTGGTCAGGTCACCTGGTCAGGAAAAACTCCTGACTTGCCCTCTGTCCTCCACAGACGGTATACTGCGTTACTGGACAGTAGCCATAGTATTTGAACTCAAGCTGGTGAAGGGGAATGAACAGTAGAATCCTAAAGCACAAGCTTTCTAATGCATGTCCTTCTCAGGTTTTCATATGTGTACATGGGCGTAGCTGTAGACGTGTTTAATATAAGGCTGTACCTTCTTGAATATGACAGATGTTTCTTTGCTGCTGACAAACTGTTGTTTAAACTAACCTGCCAGTGATTAAAGGGAAGTGGTCATCTTTGTACAACACACTGCTGTTTTGCTGTAAACGCGCAATGTTTTATGAGCTGGAGTATTTTATAGACAAAGTATGTATCAATAATATGAAAAGCAATAGCTAAATGATAATGAAGAATAACATGGATCAGTGAATATTGTGGAAAATCTTTAGATTTACTTTTGGTGGATTTTGTACTGTATTTATTACTAATGATGATGCAAAAAGTTGCATAGCTTAACCCAAACTGTTCTGTCTCCTTTTTTTATTTATTGTCTTGTATATGATCTTTTTGTATGTGTTTTTCAAATAAACTGCCCAAAATGCTGAAAGTACCTGGTTAAGGATTATTAAATTCTTCTTGTAAATACTTAACTTCATGACACAAGAATCGGTACAAACGTTTATAAACACAAAGCAAGTATAAAATCTAAATATCAGCAATAATCCCTGACAATTAGGCTAAATGGACACACAGAGCCTGTGCATGAAATACATGTCAACAGTGGTGTATCTAGTCCAGCATGAGTGAATACAATCACATGTTATGAATATGCTTATCATTTGTTTCTATATAGTTATCACCTATGTTCTCTGTTTATGTTTCACAAAGTAAAATATTAAGTCATACAAAAAAAATTCTGATTGAAAAGTACTCCAGAACCCCCCCCCCCACCACCACCAATACATAAATAGCCGGTCCCAAGTCCCTTAAAACCTCTTAAGGATCGGACCCTTTTTCCCAATTTTTGCCTAAAATGACATACTAAATCTAACTGCATGTAGCTCAGGACCTAAAGCAAGGATATGCACATTCTTGATACCATTTGAAAGAAAACACTTTGAAGTTTATGGAAATGTGAAATTAATGTAGGATAATATAACACATTAGATCTGGTAAAAGATAATACAAACAAAAAAACACGTTTTCTTTTCTCCATTATCTTTGAAATGCAATAGAAAGGCCATAATAAAACAGAAACAGAAGGGGTTCAAACTTGAGAAGTCCCTACATTTGAATATAAATGTAGGGACATTTGTAGGGAATCTACAATCCATGCTACATTTTATCTCTGGGACCCCCAGGATGACAAATCAGAGCAAGATTACTGAATGTAAGTACATTATTTACCTTTAGAGGTGAATGTATCAAACCAGTCTCCGTGATAAAAGTTTTGTTGTTGTGCACTCCTCAAACAATAGCATGGTATTTTTTCACTGTAATAGCTACTGTAAATTGGACAGTGCAGTTAGATTAACAAGAATTTAAGCTTTCTGCCCATATAAGACATGTCTATGTCCTGGGACATTTTCTTGTTACTTACAAAGTCATGCTAATCACATTAGTGCACGTTAACTCAACCGTCCCGGTGGAGGGACAACGATCCCATAGAGGTTTTAAACCCTAGAGTTGATGTCCACACCTCCTTGGGAAATCTAATTAGCATAATAAACAAATCCCAATAAAAATCTGTCTGTTTAAACTAGAGATATGGTTATTGCATGGGCTGATAATCTACCGCCTCCTACAATGGTGACCTTCCGCATCTGCGGGGTGGGGTTTGTCAGACCATGAGACATCTCGAAAATCGGTCTTCTCACGAAAACCTTTGTAGCGTCCGAACGGTTTGGCATCCAAACTAATATGACCACTCTATGGAAAGATGACTCTCACGAACACAACGGTCACGTGACTCATCTGAAGTCGGTACCACCGATCTGCCAACTTCTGTCTGTATCGTCTGAACAGTTTGGCTAGGACGCCCACAAGCATCACAAGACTTGTCTGAAGGTAGCCCAGTACCAGTTAAAACAATTAATGGAACAGTATATTTGGAAGTAGTTTTAAGTGTATAAAAAAAAGGGAGTTAAATATGGGTACATTAAAAAAATTAAATAAATAAAAAATCCTGATCTTTGTTATATCTCTCGGATATAGGACAGCCACTTTAAAACAAACTTCCTTTGATTAATTTTTTCCCCATGTATGAATCTCTTATTCAATGCGTTTCTATGGGCTAATAGCAGTAAGGCCCCCCTCCCCGGCTTAGAAGGGTTAACATGGATACATGTCAGTATTTGGGGTAGAGCACTCTTTGTATCTGCCCATCTGCCTTCTGAGGGTCCAACCACTTCCCACACAGGAAGATAGTGGTCACCGAGTTGGCTGTGTTGGTAACCTCTACACACTCCAGGTACCAACCAGAGTTGTGGCTTGAGCCATCATGCTCCACTTTGACCCTCAGCAGCTCCCCTAAATCCAACATCTCCAGAATGAAACGATCTGTTTGTCCTCGCTCAAAAAGGTTTCGGAACTTCTGCTTTAAGGCACGCTTTCCAGAATCCCCATTGGAGCCATATATGGTGATGTAAACGTTAGAGTCAGTTCCGGCCCTTTTGACGTCGCCGGTGATGACGATTATCTCGTATTTGACGGGCACGAGGCTGCGGACCTTGCTGGCAAAGCTCTCAATGGTCTTAAAGCATTCGAAGGTCAGAAACTTGTCCCGTTTGGCTGCTAGAGGGATCTGGGCATCACAGTGGAATAAATACCTGGACAGGAACAGAAAGAGAAGCATAATGACATGAGTTTAGACATGATGAGAAAAATACCTGTCTTTGTTCCCCAGAAGTTTTCACTCACTTGTTTCCAAGTCCCTTCTCTGTCACCACAACTTCCAGGACGTGCCAGAAGGCCTCACCCTTCACCTTCTTGCTGTCTTTAGTCGTGTGCCCCACACAGATGCCAGCTATGTCACCCACATGCTTGGAGGAAAACTCAAATGTGTCTGTGGCTCCACTGAAAAGAGACATCCACAGGATTTTACTCTCCCTTCTTTGATATCTGTAAAATAATGATTATTTTAAGCACAGTATGAACTTCACTGTCCTGAAATTAATGGCCTGCTGAAAACAGTAAGATCAAGAGAAAAGGTAGAACACCAGAGCACTTGAAAGAGAAGAGAAGATTCTTTAGGGGAACCAATAACAAGAGAATGGCTTGAAGTGTTTCTTGAGAACCTACCAAAGGAACCTCTTTTTCTTTGAACTATTCTCCAGCACAAACTCCTTTGAACGTCCCCTCTTTCCTTCCAGCACGATCCACACATTCTCCTTGGTGTCTGCGCCATCAGTGTTAGCTGTTGTAGTGGCAATTTCATATTCTGGAGAAAGAATTAAAAAAGGCAACATCTTAAATTCTAACTTAATTTATTCATAACATAAGTGCCTGCCGTGTAAAATATAGTAATAGATCTACAATCCCTAGCCTAGATGTTAGGTGTAGGGATTGAAAGGAAATGTAAACTGCTCTGGTAGACTACATTCATTTATATGGTGATATTCATTTATATGGAGTATCAATTAACCGGACATTCCAAATGGTAAATCTAATATAGCGGTCATCCACTTATCATGGAACAATCTATTTCTCTGGAGTTTTCTTGGCTCACTAGTCTACATCAGGGTCAGAGGTGAACTCACTGGTCTTGTCACTGAAGTCTAGGATGTCGTTGTTGGCACAGGCCAGCTCTGTCATGATCTGCCCGTCGTCCACATTCTTGGCCAGCCAGCGGCCACATGGGAAACGGAAATTCTGGTCCATGGTCTCATCTTTCACATCAATGTACTCCAGGTGCCAACCCGGAGCAGGACCTGAGAGAAACACAGGTTTATGGCTTATATTCTTGCCTCTACTCCAATCAGCCACTAAAAGACTTAGTTTAGTTTTCCCGTGCTGTAAATCCTGTGTACAGAACTGCAGTTGCCAAGAAATCTATCAATCAAAAGTGAGAAAGAAAGCTCTCCTGTGTCCTGTTTCAGTCCGTTTGGCCACCGCCATCACCGTCATTACCGTTTGTGATAAAACTATGTGGCATGGCACATGAAGACCTGTTCCTCACCCTTGTTGTCGTGCCATACGCGGATCTTGGAAAGCTCTCCCAGGCTGAGGATGTCTGGGAAGCGGAACACGTCTTTTGACTTCCGCTCAAACTTGTTTCTGCTACCGCCCTCCTTTAGTGCCAGCGTACCAGTGTCTCCGTTCTCCCCAAACACTATCAGGAACACGTTGGCATCAGTGCCCGCGCCTGGAAGAGAGGAGGAAAAGGGATATTAAAGATGGTGGAGAAAAAAGGTAGAACTAGGGGGTGCAGGAGTTTTTCCCATGTGGATTTTTGTTCTCATGTGGAGCTGTTGTGACCCACCTCCCATGTCGCTGGTCTGGACCTGGATGATGTAGGTGGTCCTCTCCACCATCTCCTCCTCATCCACCACCGCTGCCAGCTCACAGATCTTAGTCCTTTTGGGCCCTTTGGTCTTCGACAGCCAGTTCTCATTGGTAAACACAGACACCTCCTCTGTAGTCAGGTTATGCATCACGATCTAGAGGACACGTACAGTATGCCATACATACCAGACATTTATATTAACATGCTAATCTATTAGCAGACTCTCAGGGCAATTTATAGAAACTGTTTTGAGATAAGGCTGAAATAAACACAATACAGGATGGGGGGAACTCCGACCTGAGTTAAGCGCGTGTAAATGGAGCGTAATTCTTTTCTCTCTAAGCATATTCTGACCTTGAACTTAAGCATGAGAATAGGATGCTATTCACCCGCTATTCATTTGGGGTGGAGTTCAAATAAATGAAGGTGTGGCGGAAGTGTGTCTACGGCAGCGTTTCCCAAACTCGGTCCTCGGGATTCCAAGGGGTACAAGTTTAAGTTTTTGCCCTAGCACTACACAGCTGATTCAAATAATAAACTAATCATCAAGCTTTGGTTGCAAAAAACAAAACGTGTGTAACGGATGTGAAATGGCTAGCTAGTTAGCGGTGGTGCGCGCTAATAGCCTTTCAATCGGTGAAGTCACTTGCTTTGAGACCTTGAAGTAGTGGTTCCCCTTGCTCTGCAAGGGCCGCGGCCTTTGTGGAGCGATGGGTAACGATGCTTCGTGGGTGTCAGTTGTTGATGTGTGCAGAGGGTCCCTGGTTCGCGCCCGGGTCGGGGCGAGGGGACGGACTAAAGTTATACTGTTACACGTGCACACCTTGGGGTTCCCAGGACCGAGTTTGGGAAACGCTGGTCTACGGATATGCCTTCTGACCTTGACTTAATTCCCTAATAATTCCACCACCTTTACGAGTGAGGAAACCATGAACAAGGTCTAGCGAACTTGCCTATTCCAAGTGGAAAAAGCGTTCTACTTTATTTTTCCAAATAGAAATCCAACCATTCAGAGGGCCTCCCGAGTGGCGCAGTGGTCTAAGGCACTGCATCACAGTGCTAGCTGTGCCACTAGAGATCCTGGTTTGAGTCCAGCTGGCCTCGACGGGAGACCCGTTGGGCGGCATACAATTGGCCCAGCATCGTCCGGGTTAGGGGAGGGCTTGGCTGACCGGGACTCCTGTGGCAGGCACATGTACGCTGACACGGTTGCCAGGTGTGCGGTGTTTCCTCTGACATATTGGTGCGGCTGGCTTCCGGGTTAAGCGGGCATTGTGTCAAGAAGCAGTGCGGCTTGGCTGGGTCGTGTTTCGGAGGATGCACGGCTCTCGACCGTCACCTCTCCCGAGTCTGTACAGGAGTTGCAGCGATACCACGAAATTGTGGAGAAAAAGGGGTTAATAAAAAAATAAATCAAACCATTCTGCATTACAACTTAATAAGAGCTAGGTAAATGAGTAATCTGTTTGGATAAGGGAATTGTAAATATAAATGACACTTGTTTTACATCTATTTGTTGCACCCTCTACAACCACTGTGATTATTATTTGACCATCTTGAAGAACGATTTGGCCTTAATGGCCATGTACTCGTATAATCTCTACCCGGCACAGCCAGAAGAGGACTGGCCACCCCTCAGAGCATGGTTCCTCTCTAGGTTTCTTCCTAGATTCCAGCCTTTCTAGGGAGTTCTTCCTAGCCACCGTGCTTCTACATCTGCATTGCTTTCTGTTTGGGGTTTTAGGCTGGGTGTCTGTATAATCACTTTGTGACATCTGCTGATGTAAAAAGGGCTTTATAAATATATTCAATTGATTGATTTTACCGTATAATCGCTGGAGGAGACAAATGTGAAACCAGTCATATTGCAGCAAACTGAAGCATTGCAACATATCAACTTTCCCACAGTAAAGTTGATGAAATGTGTCATTATGCAGAATTTAAATTGTACAGTCTTTTAACTTTACGTTAAAAACATTACGAATCCAAGATGGCGTAGCAGTCAGTTGTCCTTTGTCCTCGTCCTGTCCCGTGTATATATTTTTTATATATTTTTCTTCGCATTTCTTTTTATATATATATTTTTTCTTCTTAAAAACTCAACTTCAAAACACTCTCCTGCAACCTACCTCACCAAATGTGGTGCGGATCTGCTTTTTTTCTCCTCAAAGGTATTATTCACCTCGTATCCGAAATCTACAACAGAAGCTAGCCAGTAGTTAGCCAGCTCACAAGCTAACGTGAGTAGTTCAGCTAACCACAGCTAGCGCTTATCAGCTATCCTTTAGCTCGGAAAACTATTGCCAGTTTTGGTACAACGCGACTAGACAGAGCATACCAGACCTATTTTCTCTCCATATCCCCGGATTTTTACGGCAAGCTTCTGGACATTTAACACCTGGATCTTGCAGCTAACTAGCTGCTATCCGAGTGACTATTGGCTACATCAATTCCGGAGCAAACCCAATTATCCGGAGCTAGCCAGCTGAAGAGTTCCATCAGCCACTCCTGGGCTACAATCACCTACCGGACCCGTTTTACTGCCGATGCGGAGCCCCGCCGGCCTTCACGACTGGGATACCGACGTTATCTGCCCGAGGGAGTTATTCATCTAGCAGAAGTTAGCCAGCTCACAAGCTAACGTGAGTAGTTCAGCTAACCACAGCTAGCGCTTATCAGCTATCCTTTAGCTCGAAAACTATTGCCAGTTTTGTACAACGCGACTCAGACGAGGCATACCAGACCTATTTTCTCTCCATATCCCCGGATTTTTACCGCAATCTCGGACATTTACACCTGGATCTTGCAGCTAACTAGCTGCTATCCGAGTGATATTGGCTAACATCAATTCGGAGCAAACACCAATTATCCCGGAGCTAGCAGCTGAAGAGTTCCATCAGCCACTCCTGGGCTCAATTACCTATCCGGACCCGTTTTACTGCCGATGCGGAGCCCCACCGGGCCTTCACGACTGGGATACCGACGTTATCTGCCCGAGGGAGTTATTCAACTTGGCCCCTCCATCGCGACGCAACCTGAACGCCCATATGCTAACTGCGGCCCGCTAATCGTTAGCTGTCTTGAGCATATCGGCTGCTATCTGAACAGGTCTATCGAACAATCTTACGCCGCGGGCTAGCTTAGTGGAGGCCTCACTGCTCCATCTACGGCTGCCCCCTGGACACTATGATCACTTGGCTACATAGCTGATGCTTGCTTGACTGTCCATTAATTCACGGTACTCCATTCCGTTTATTTGTGTTTTATCTGTCGGCTCTGTGCTTTAACTCAGGATCTGTGTGTAGTTAATCCGACCCTCTCTGCCTAGCCGTCGCCATTTTTACCTGCTGCTGCTGTGTTAACTGACTAGCTGTTGTTATCTCACCTGTTGTTTTAGCTAGCTCTCCCAATCAAGACCTGCAATCACTTTATGCCTTATTGTATGTCTCCCTCAAATATCAATATGCATTGCATACTGTTGTTCAGGCTAGCTATCATTGTTTTGGTTTGCAATGGACCCCATAGTTCCACTCTCCGTACCTCTGATACCCCCTTCGTCCCACCCCCCACACATGCGGTGACCTCACCCATTGAGACCAGCATGTCCAGAGATACAACCTCTCTTATCATCACCCAGTGCCTGGGCTTGCCTCCGCTGTACCCACGCCCCACCATACCCCTGTCTGCACATTATGCCCAGAATCTATTCTACCACGCCCATAAATCTGCTCCTTTTATTCTTTGTCCCCAACGCTCTAGGCGACCAGTTTTGATAGC